>NC_134870.1:48115240-48441831 GCF_049852395.1 Peromyscus maniculatus bairdii | reverse complement strand
GTATATTATTAGCCTTAAGGGGCCTCTCTCTAGGAGGGAATGTTTCAGTTCAGAGGACTGTGCTACACAATAACTGTTAATTTTTAAGATTAGCACACAAATTATTGGGCTTTATAACAACACACACATTTATATATACATATGGATATATATGTGTGTATACATATATGTATCAGTATACTTGTTCTCAATCATCCTCCTCCCTTTCTACTGCCTCCCCACCCACCTGTACACTAAACACCACTGACTGGCTAGAGAAGTCGTTGACTCAATGCTCAGATATGGTAAAGGATACATGCTGTTATTTCTATATTTAGATGAAAATGCCGATATCTCATTGATGTCCTAGAGACTCTTAAACAGCAAGCTTCCTTTACACTGGGAACCGAGACAAGCAGCCTACTACTCAAAGCGTTATCCTTTTCTGATTTCAGTGCCCAAAAATTTGGAGCTAAGAAACTGGAATTAAGCTTGCAGTTGTAAAACTTAGCACATGAGTTCACAGTACATATTTAAGCTAAACTGCCACTTCCTTTCAGTGTTCTTAACAGTAGTCTTTTTGTCCTTAAAGAAATGAGCTGAAGAAAAAGAAAGAAAGAAGTGAGCTGAGGGAAGCACGATGCAATGTAAAAGCTAGCTGGGGTGCTTAGGAGTTCTCATAAGTAAATGACTGTCCTTGAAAAGTCCATGCTCTAATTCCTGGCTACAAACAAATGCTTGTTTTTTAATCATTTAGTTTGTTCTGTAAGTTTTCATTTACTACAGTTTTTCTTCTGTCTTTGGAATTTTCTATTAATGGCATTTATTTATTTATTTTTTTTGTCTTTCATTTTCCAAACTATTTTCTCCAAGATTTACATGGAGTCTTAAGATCAAAGTATTTCACCAATTCATATTTAACAATAACTCAGCCTTTGAGGAGACGGAGCATGTGTGTGAGCGCAGGAGTACTTGTGTGTGTTTGTAGGTGTGTATGGGTGTATGATGGAAGAATGGACAAATCCAGGAAGTACAGCATGAGAAATATAAAAAGTCACCTTCATGAATATTCTATGATTGCCATATTTTTCCATGCAATGCACTTTAAATATACATAATATACAACATTTAAAAGTGCAAGATGTTTCCCTGATTAAATTTCCTCCAGCTGGTGCTTTGCCCTGACATTGCCATTGTTAGGGATGATTAGCTTTCCATGACATCCAAGTTCACAGTATCAGCGTGTTACTGAATACAATGTCATTCTAATGCTATTAATATCATTAACAGGTATAATGCTGGATAGATTTGGGGTTGAACTTCTGCCTTTAACTACTAAATTTCCATTTTAAATGTAATCAGAACAGACATACCTTTGAAACTGTAAGTACGTCAGTAATAGCTGACATTTATTGGGCATTCACTGCAAACCATGCAATGCATAAGGAACACGCATTATCATATTTCATCTCTTCTACTCTCTGTGAGGTGCTTATGATTACTCTGCATATTTTACCAATGGGAAAATTGGATCTCTGCTTAATATTGTTGCCAAGGGCACAGAGCTGGAAAATTGTAGTAACTCGGTTTCATGACTCCAGGGTCCACATTCTATTTTATTATCCTCAACATTGTGTAAATACCTTTAAAATTTAGTCCAAATAAATAAAAAAACATTACACACCAAAATTATTAGACCCAAAGTCTATATAACTCAACAAACCTCTACACAGTTAGAATAAGCATTCACAACAGAAGCTGTGGAGGTTCACACTAAATTGCTCACTTTCAGTATCTATTTCATGCACTCGTCCACCAGAAACCCCCCCCAAAAATCCATGACAGAATCAGAACTAGAACAACCATTAATTTTATATCCCCTTTCAGAACGCGTGTCTATTATCCATATCCATTTTATTTTGTATTTATTTGTAAGGTTTTTAATGATAAAATTTATTTTAAATTTTTAATTAACAAATTAGTCTACTGAAAACTTAAGGTAATAGTTAAATGAGTTCCCTGAGTGTTATTTTGTTAAGAAAAGATGACCATATGTGAGAAATACAGAAGTCAACCCAGGCAGGATGGCTCACACTATCAGCTCAGTACTTGGAAGCTGAGGCAGGAGGATTGCCGTGAGCTTAATGCCAGCCTGGAGTTCCAGCCCAGTCTGATACGGAGTCAGACTTTGTGTCATAAGATGATAATAATGAAAGAAGGGAAGGAGGAAGAGAAGGAAGGAGGGAGGGCAGGCCAATGAGCACTACAATGCCATGTAGTCTTGTTAACAGCACAACTTAGTAGCCTTAGAGTCACTGCTTCAATCAAGAATGCATTAACAGAGATGCAGAGATGACTCAGAGGTCAAGAACAACTGCTGCTCCTGCAGGGGACCAGAGTTTTGTCCCCAGCACCGACACTGGGCAGTTCACAACTGCAGGTAACTCCAACTCAGGGAGATCTGACACCCTCTTTGGCCTCCGTGGGCACCCACATACATGTGGCATACACTCACAGAGAGACACACACACACATAAATAAACAAAAATAAAACTATTATAATGTGTTCATTATATGCCATTACATAGCAAGTTGCCTCTAATACAGTCTTAAAATAATAACAATCTTTTTTTTTTTCTCACCATTCCTGTGAAGGGAGGATTTAGGACTAACTTTGCTGGGTCATTACGGCCCTGGACCTCTAATGAGCAACAGTCTGTCAATCAAGACAACCGTCGCCCGAAGCTTAACTAGGACCGAGGGATCTGCCTCAAGACAGCTCCGTGACGTGGCTGTCAATCTGAGTGCAGGCTGTCTTCTGGAAATCTCTGCTCCCTTCCACATGGCTTACTAGAGAATGGCTTGAATGTCGCCAAGGTTTGGCTTTCCCAGAAGAAAATTACACAAGACACCAAGTTGGAAACCGCAACACTTTTCAGTCTATGTAAAGGCACTATGCAGGTGTCTCCATTACATTCTCACTGTCACACAGTTTCGTCACAACTCACTGGAGATGGAGATTCTGCAAGCTGTGATTATCAAGCAGCAAGAATCACTGAGGGTCAATACCGAGTCCCTTTACCAAAAAGAAAAAGTCTGAAGATTGTCTACAAAGCCTCAGTGTCTAGGGGACAGGAACCTCCCCAGGTCACAGCAGTGGCAGGAGATGGAATCCACTGTCCATAGGCTTGCTTGCCTATGTGTGCTGCTTGCTCAGGGTGAGAACACTGTTACTCCAAAAAAGTGCAAGGAGGAGGAGGGGAAAGGTAGGTTCCCCCAGAAACAAGAGAAGATTAAGAGGAAAGTGAAAAGAAAGCCATAGGAAACTGTAGCAAGGTTCCAAAGTGTCTAATGGAGTTTTAGTAAGTGCGAGGTGTCTGAATGGATGGCATCAGCTGATTTCCCTATATGTCCACCTCGCCTTTTCTTAACACTCACACCCACCAATCAGTCCTCAGGGGTGGCCTTGATCTGGAGGTGGTGGGAATGGGGGGTGGGCTGGGGGGAAGAGGAGGGGGGCAGGAAGGGGGAGAACAAGGGAATCTGTGGCTGTTATGTAGAACTGAATAGTATTGTAAAATAAAAGAAAAAAAAAGAATTTAATTTGTCCCGTGACATGTAAAAACTGCTGAATGATGTTGCAAAGTGAGTGTATGCTGAAGCAAAGCCAGCCTGTAGAGGTCCCGCTGAACTGGGAGAACCCGGTTCTCTCGTCTTCCCTCTAGCACTAAAGAGTGCCTTTCTCAGAGAAGCTAGCTCACAGGGGATTTTAAGAGAATAAAATGTGGGTTGACTTCATGGTGTAATCACAAAGACTCTAAGGAAGATTAAGAGGGGAAAAATATTAAGGAAAAAAATTCACATCATGTGATAAATTGAATGGTGATTGTCAAGCTCATGGAATCCATGCAACAGTTAGCTAACAAGATCTAAGGAAACATTCCTTCCTCCATGCCCACCCTACTGTCTTCCTCCCTCCATTAAGCCACAAGTGGAACTGCTAGGAATCTTTACTCTGACAGGGCTGGATCAGGTGGTCTTAAAGCTTCCATAAGCTTTACATTCTCATGCTGGACCTTAGTGTTTTCATAGTTGGACCTCACAGTTTTAGTCAAGTGTAAGGGTATGGTCAGATAAGGGAATAGACCTTGATGCTTGGAATAGACCATGTTTACAATGCGTAGGCCTTTTAGAGAGCTCTTCATTTTCTTTTATTAGTATCTGCCCTGCTTCATGCTTTTTCATGATTTGTGTTCCTAGAACAGCAGAATCTATTGTCAACAGAGCTTTTAGTCCTTAAAAATAAATGTTCAACTGTTTTACTTTGTGTTTGAAAAACCACAGGCAAAGTCCTGTCCCTCATCATAACAACCTTGGCAAAAAACAAAACAAAACAAAAAAAAAAACCTGTCTGTCATTCCCACGTTTATTTACCTCTAGTTAGGTAAAGAATCTCAGCAAATCCTCAAGATTGATTTGGCATCTCCTCATTAACCAATCAGCCATCACAAATTGAAATTACACGGATCACTCTGTAGCATAATAAAATTAGTGTGAAAATGACAAGATATCTCCAACAATTGGTTTAGGGGGGAAAAAAAGCTTGGAGTTTGCTACATGGACCACATTTTCCCCTCACTTTCCTGGGTTCTCCTCTAAGGCCTTATACCAGGGAGAAGGAACAATTGTTACTAGACAGTCACCTGAAAGATTTGGCCGCCAGAAGTCTTTAGAGTCAGGAATGAAATTCATGGTTGGCCCTTGCTCAGTTCTTCAAAGCTCCCATTTTAATTAGCACCTATCAACCAGTACTCCATTTCTTCTTCTTCTTTTTACACACTGCTTAATTTTCAAAAAGATAATTCAATAAAATAATCACCAAGGAATTTTAACTCAAAGAGGACTATAACAGCAATTGGATAAGCATTCTTTTTTTTTTTTTTTTTTTGTAATCTTAACATTCTCTGGAGAGCTGGTGCAAGCAGCACACAGCAGAGAGGTAGGTACTCAAACCATGACAGCCTTGCCCAGGGATCAATACAGTCAGAAGAACATTAAAAAAAAAAAAAAAAAAAAAAAGACCATCATCATGGCAAAAAAGCCCTGTGAGCAGGATAGTCTCTGGTGAACGCATGTCAATATCTCATACACAATGACTGTGTTCACCGTGGCCAGGAAGACAGAAACTGCAGAGTCATGGTTCCACTCTGGTTCAGATCTATTCAGAGAAAAGGATGGTTGCTTCTCCAGAAGAGAATGACTTGAGCACTATAGCTTCTCTTTGTTATGAAAACCATGAATTACAATCATGTTGACATTGGGAACAGCTTGTTTGTTTAGTCAGCATATGTTTTGATTTCCAGTTGCCTCATATTTGTGGATTTCCCTCCCAATACTAGGAAGGAGGCTTCCAGAATGTTAGATATAACATCCACCAAAGCTCTCTTAATTATCGTGAACATTTACATAACTAATAATATTCTTTCAATCTAAACCAAGAATGTAAGAAGACAAGGAACACTGACAAATCTAAAATCACCCCAAGAGAATTTAATATGTTTTTTTCTAACTGTCTAAAATAGGGCATGAAATGTTTGTGTTTTAAGATTTGACAAAATATGCTTAGGCAGAACTTTTAATTTAAAAAAAAATCCTCAACAATCAAAAAGCACAAACTATACAGATCATACTCTTGCCCAATGATGCAACAACCACATAAGACAGTTTCTTTGTAAATCTATGGACACAGAACTTTGAAAAAAAAACCCTTTCTCAGTGAAACAAAGAAATAAAGATGGAAGCAGATGGACTGTTGCTCTCAAAACAGCAACATGCTCTGGTGATTACAGCAGAAAAACAGATACAGGAGCAGTGGCCAGAGCAAGCACAAGTATATTCCACAGTTGAGTGTTTGTTGAAGATGGCCCTTCAAGTCAATCAGGTCGTCATCAGCTGTCCATCCAGAAAAGGAAGTAAAACTGGAGTTCCTTTCACACAATCTGTAGAAATTTATCGAGATTGAAATTCTCTGCTTAGCTACAATAACATTAAGAGGAAACTTAGGAGGCATGCTTTATAATGTCATAAAAGAGACTGTCTTTTTTAAAGGAAAACTCCAAATCCCTGAAATCACAAAGGGAAACAGATTTGACCACATAAAACCGTAAAACTTCAACATGAAATATTACAGACTAGGAAAAACCACTTTGCAGTATGAAATGGCAAATAGGATCTTATTCAGGCCCATGCAAAGAGTCTATAAATAAATAATTACCTGTGGTGAGGGCCTGAATATTCAACCTAAATGATCAGACCACATATAAATATAGAACTCTGACCCATAGCGCACAGCAACCAGCCTCAGAAGCCAGCAAAGGCCCAGTAGCACTCTTATCCAAACAGCCACTGCTGCAATTAGAAGCTCATAGCTGCCCTGGTTTAAAACTAACTAGAGCAAACCAGATACACACCTCTAATGAGTGACAGAAGACATCCTAGTTCCAATGAGGCCATCCCCAATTGCTCCATGTCAACAGTCTCCAATGGGACACACTTGAGCCTTCCCATTTCCCCACTGAAAACCTTTTTGGCCTGCGCCAGCCTGTTGGGCAAATGCAAATGATGGTAGGTACCCAGTTCCTCATGACAACAAGTTCTGGATAAATAGACTTATTTGTTCTCAGTTAAGCAGCCTGTACTTATTTCCACAATGTTAAATCCATTCATAAAGCAAGGATTTGAGTTCCTGATGGCAGACACCGATTAGGGATGGGAGACAGTGATGAGGGGTATCAAGGTGGAGAGTGGGTCCTTTTCTTTCCTAAATACATAAATACATAGGGATTGTTTTAAGGGGTACCCAGGGCTTTTCGTTGTGTTCCCCTGAACTCAATACCACTAACACCCATGTTATAGTTCTAATGATGGTGTGGATATTTTCAAAAAGCATACCACAACACAACAGGGCCTATATCCATCCATATTGTTTCACTATAATTAAGTCCCAGAGGCAGTAACTTTATAAACTGCAGTTTCTTTTGACTGACAGGTAAGGAGGTCCAAGGCCAAGGAGCAACATTGGCTAATGATCCTTTAACTGGCAGAGTCCTGAGGTGGCCCAAGGCAGCACACAGTACGTGATAGAGCACATATGGCTGGCTGTCTTCCTTCTCTCTCTTCTTCCCTTCCTCCCTCCCACCTTCTCTCCAGATGACCTCCTTTATCTTTAACTTTACTTAATTTTCAAAGTCTCCCCTTTCCACATTTTAGATACACAATAGGAATTTTATTTCAACATACAAACTTTTGGGGGACACACCTGAGCCAGTCACATCTAATTATAACCCAAAACTGTGGTGTAGGACACATGGTATAATCTCTGTTTGTCGCTCTCTGTCTCTCTGTCTCTCTCTGTCTCTCTCTGTCTCTCTCTGTCTGTCTCTCTCTCTCTCTCTCTCTCTCTCTCTCTCTCTCTCTCTCTCTCTCTCTCTTTCTCTCTGGTTTAAAAGCTTGATGTACATACTTCTTTGACATTTCGTAGTCTAAGGCAGGCCATAACTAGTCAGTGCCTGTCTTTAAAAACAAGGAAGCTAATGAGCAAGAGGTACAAAAATGATTTTGCTTTTATGTGTTCCCAAATGTGCCAGACTACAGTTCCTGCTGACCGAGAAGAGCCACAATTATCTACAAACATCTGAAAGACTTTCCCTTAAAACCTAGTGAGGATAGCAAAACCAGCACCATGGGAGGAAGTCTCAGGCAGGGGAGGCCTGACACCCCCAGAACCACGCATTTGGAGAAGGTGGTATGCAGGTCATATGATGGCCAGTTCTAGTGCAGACGATGTTCTGATGCAGGCATGTATGGGTTATCAGCATCTGCAAAGATTATCCAAGGTTTAAAGAGGCACAATTCACTTTTGCTTAGCAGAGAAAGGAAGAAACGCCAAAGCAGGTTGTCGGCGGTTTATTGTTCAGTCCTGCCTATGAGCCTTTGCTTCCAAAATGGCCCCATGTAGAGATAGTTTGTTTGTTTTTTTTAATTATTAAGGATGAATTAGTGGGGGCAGGGAATGTAGGTCAGTTGGTAGAGAGCTTACCCAGTACAGACAAAGATAGCCTTAGGTCTATCCCCAGAATCTCATAAACCAAGCATGGTAGCACACAACTGTTACCCCAGCCCTAAAGAGGTGAAGGCCAGGTGGGGGGGTGATGAGCAGTCCAGGGCGATCTTCATCATTGGCTCTACTCAGAGCTGAATGCCAGTCTAAAAATACATGAGACTGTGCTCCACAAACAAAGTGGACGAATTAACCCCTTCACAGGCAGAGTACTGTGAGATCAACACATTTTCGTATGATCTTTGTTTTATTTTTCAGTGTCTACACTTTTTTTTTTACTGTCTCTCATCCACAAATGTCATCACCTTCATAGCTTTGTTTATGCAAACACAGGGTGTCACCCTCTTGGGCCATCCAATCTCATACCTTAAAGTATGTTAAAGCCTCAGAGACAGAATTTGAATTGCCTCAGTTGCTGTTTTAACCTGTCTCAAAAAAAAAAAAAAAGTGTACTTGGTTCGGATCATTTCTAATGATGGTTCAACATTAGATGCTGCTTTCTGATTCCAGAAAGTTGCCACAGATGCTAGAAACAGAGGTTACCAAGAAATGACAATGACATCAATCTGAGGAAAGAAGACCCAAGCAAAGTGCTTCCCATGCAGCTCCCTTTAGACTCTCAGTGGATTTCAGGTGGAATTTATTTATGAAGGCATGTCTCACACCAGGACACAGTACTTTGGTGAACAATATGCAAGCAGAAATATTGAAAAATAGATTACAAAGTAATCTTCTAGCGACTTCTTGAACTGAAAGCAACTTAGAAGTTGTGGAATCTTACTGTAAAGTCTAGAGAGTTGAATTATTTTTTAAATGGAGTTATAACCAGAAAATAGTTAATGAATTAATTATAATTAATTATTATTGTAAGTCATGACTCTTAGTTTCCATATATAACTAATGGCTATGTCCAAAGGTGATATTTTCTTAGGATTGTTCCAAACTGAAAGTATATTAATGGGAGTTCAGAATAATTCTTTAACTGAAAAATATTTCAGATTTACTTTAATTAGTACATGTTAGTGGACAAAAAATAGTGACTTTTCCAAGATCAGCACTGATATTATGTTAGTGTTGTTTGTTCCTTTCTTTTCCTCTAAACTAGAGCTCAAACCCAGGGCCTCATGCAAGCTCTATACCACTAAGGAAGTCTCTAGCCCCAAGACTATCTATTAAAAGGTTTTCCCTTAGCCCAAAGGCTAGATTTTCTACGTTAACTTGTGTCTTGCACCTTTCACAATCCCATGCTTCCCAAGAGGAGACAGCCTTTCTCTGGGTCAGATCCAAGGATTGGGACCTCTTCAGTTGTTTAGTTTCCACACAAATATCTTCCACACAAAGGAGAAATGTTATCCTCTGAGTGTTGAAGCCGTAATCTTGTTGATGATTTGACAAAGCAGCACGATACTTCAGACCACAAATTCCTGCTTCCCCTCAACTGGTAAATTAAAGAAGATATTTGTAGCTGAATTTTGTCCTCTGCCAAATTCAAGCACTCACTGCTTAACCCTTAGTACTTTAGAATGTGACTAGACTTAGAAATAAGGTCTTAAACCTTTTACTACATTATAATGAGGTCTTTGCAGTGGGTTTAGCCCATACATTGCAGATAACACAGAAGGAAAGCTGTGTGACTATAGAGTCCAAAGACAAGCATCTACAATGCAAGCAGAGAGGCTTCAGGTACAAGGGATTCTGCTGGCATCCTGATCTGGGACCTTCAGGTGAAGCTAAGTTCTTAATGAAAAATTATCGATAGCCTTATGGTTTTAACATCATCTGTTTGGCCACCACTTAATGGCTAGTTCCCTAGACCCACTCTCAAAGTCCTCTTCTTCATGTCTCCACGGGGAGGTCTACATTTTGTCTCAGATTTAATATGGTCAGACTGGGATTCCTGGTATTTTCCCTCAAAACCCCATTTTTCTCAGTAAGTATCAACTCTAGCAATCTCCTTACTGAGACCAAAAATCTTTAGGATTTGCTTGTCTTTGTCATGTAATCCTTTAAAGTAGTTACCAATACCTGTAAGATCTACCTTCAAAACAAGTCCAGGCGCGCGTGGTGGTTTGACGAAGAATGGCTCCCAGAAGCTCATATATTTGGATGCCTAGTCACCAGGGAGTGGCACTTTTTGAGAAGGTTCAGGATATGTGACCTTGTTGGAGCAGGTGTGGCCTTGGAGGAAGGGTGTCATTGGGGGTGGGCTTGACGTGTCAAAAGCCCATACCAGGGTCAGTGCTGCTCTCCTTCTCTCCCTCTCTCTCCCTTCCTCACTTTCTCTCTCTGCCTGTGGATCACAATACAGTTCTCAGCTACTGCTCCAGTCCCATGCATGCAGTCACACTCCCAGCCATGATGATAATGGACTGAACCTCTGAAACTATAAGCCAGCCTCCAATGAAGAACTTTCGTTTATAAGAGTTGCCGTGCCATGGTGTCTCTTCATGGCAAAAGAACAATGACTAAAACAGAAGTTGGGACCAGGGACAGGGGCATTGCTGTGACAGGTCTGACCATGCTGTTTGTTGGAGGACTATAGAAGACTTTGGGACTTAGGACTAGAAAAGCAGTTGAATGCTCTAACTGGGGTTTACTGGGCCATCCTAGGAGGAGCATGGACAATGGTGCTGAGGGTGATGTCAACTGTGAAACCAAGAGGTTTCAGAAGGGAGGAATACTAATTGGCTAGAGACCATTCTTGTCATATTTTGGCAAAGAATGTGGCTGCTTTTTGCCCTTGTCCTAAAAATCTGCCTGAAGCTAAATGAAAGAGTTTTGGATTAATAGCTTTGGCAGAGGAGATTTCCAAACAGCCTAGTATTGACTGTGTTGTAAGGTTATTAGTGATCACTCTTACGCAGATCTACAGTGAAAATGAGAAACCAGAGCAAGGAAAAATATAGCATGGATCTTAAAAGTTCTTATTAATAAAAATAAACCTGAGGCCAATTATTGGGGTGAATGCTGGAAGATCAGAGAAGCAGAGCAAGCCACAGCTACCTCACCTCGCCAATTCCTCAGCTGATCCTGTTTCCTCAGACTGGATGCCTCTGAGTCCTCATCCAGAATGAATCTCAGCTGAACTGCTGCTGGAAAGCCTGAATGCTTAACCAGCCAAATACTTCTAGTTTCTGGTCCTCACGCCTTATATATCTTTCTGCTTTCTGCCACCACTCCCTGGGATTAAAGGCTAGCTTTCTGGAATTAAAGGCTTGAGTCACCATGATTGTCTGTATCCTTGAACACATGGATTTTTGCCTCTGGAATGCTAAGATTAAAGGCATGTGCTATCACTGCCTATCCTCTATGTTTAATATTGTGGTTGTTCTGTCTCTGACCCCAGATAAGTTTATTAGCGTGCACAATATTTTGGGGAACACAATACCACTACAGAAAAATGCAAAATGTACAGTTTAAGGAGAAAAGATGCACCAGGAAATATGATGTTTAAGCCAAGACCTGTGTTCAAGGAGATAAAAAGTTTAAAGAAAAGCCTGATGTTAAAAGGAATAAAGTGTGTCACTGAGAAGTGGGCTTTGAGGTTTCAAAAGCCCATGACAGGCTCTCTGTCTCTCCTCAGGGTCTCCAAACATATTCATAATTGCTATTTTGAAGTCATTGTCTTGTTAGCTAAATTGCTTTTCTCAGGGCCTAACGTAATAGGGTTGCTGGCTTCTAGAGGAGGCATACTGCATTTTTTCAATGGGGTCTAAGTATATGCTAAAGTGATTCTTGGGATAGATAACTGGTCTCACTTTTTTTCTGTTCTTTGGTTGCTCTGAGTTCTAATCACTCTGAGTTCTGACCAAGTGCAGCTGTGGAGGCCCTGAGTCCCAGCCAAGAGTGGCAGCTGTAGGTCCCTTCTTTGTGTCGGTGGGAATTAACACTAAATAAATTTAAGTTAGCTAGAAGGAAGGGCTGAAGAGAGCAATGGAAAAGAACTGGGTTGGGTGTGGGGAGGGTGGGACACTGAACCCTGGCTCTGCACTAAGAAGACAAGTTGAAAATGGATCTTTTTGCTTGGAAAAGGAACTATGAATAAAATCAAAAGAGAAATGATAAACAGATAATATTTGAAGCATGTATTTCATATACACAGGGCATATACCTAATATCACAATGGACTTTATTCCAATTGTAAAGGATAAATACAACTGAAAATCAGGCAAAGAAACATGAATAGAATATTAACAAGCTCCAGGACAGGAACCAAAACTACACGGAGAAACCCTGTCTCGAAAAAACAAAGAAGGAGGAGGAGGAGGAGGAGGAGGAAGAGGAGGAGGAGGAGGAGGAGGAAGAGGAGGAGAAGAAGAAGAAGAAGAAGAAGAAGAAGAAGAAGAAGAAGAAGAAGAAGAAGAAGAAGAAGAAGAAGAAAAGGAAGGGTATAAAAGTATCCCTTAAACACGTGAAAGACAGACCACCTCAGAACAAGTTAGTACAAACAAGAAGACTATTGTTGTAACATTCCCCATGGTTCAGATTATCAGGAATTTAAAGGTCTGACCTGACACCTGCTTGGTAAGGAGGGAAGAAAGAAAACACAGGGTTTTCCTGAAAGCACTTGTCTGAAGGATGATTTGTCCGCCTCTAACAAAGTACCACATACATCTACTCTTGACCTAGCATTCCCCTTCTTAGGAAGTGTCCATCAATCAACATAAAACTGCACATGCATGCCAGGCAGTGGTGGTGCACACCTTTAATCCCAGCACTCAGGAGGCAGAGCCAGGTGGATCTCTGTGAGTTCGAGGCCAGCCTGGCCTACAGAGCAAGATCCAGGAAAGGTGCAAAGCTACACAGAGAAAACCTGTCTCAAAAAACAAAAAAACAAACAAAAAGATTTTTAAAAAAACTACACATGCAGAGAAGTGCATATTTGCACCATTACTAGCAAATGTATAATACCTCCATGCATAATGAAATACTATACAACTGTGTTGTAGTTGGATATTTGATCGCACTGTGACACTCTGAGACTGTGTTAATGAAGTTAACTTTGAATCAGGGGGTGGAGCCAGCAGCTAGCTGACTGGAGTTAACCAAAGAGAAGCCAGGAATACAGATAGAGAAGACCCACAGGAAGGAGGAGGGAGGGGCTTGGATTTTTCAATCTCTTTGATCTGGGAAACAGATGTGTGTAACTGCTGTTAGACAAACAGGACCAAAGGGAAATGGGATGGGAGGGGAGGGGAGTGAGAATGAAGGGAGGGGAGAGGAGAGGGAGGGGATGGGAGGGGAGGGAGAAGGAAGGAGAAAAGAGGAGGGGAGGGAAGGGAGGGAGAAGGGGGAGGGAGGGAGGGAGGGAGAGTAACACTGCCAGACACAGCAAGAAAACAAGCAGAAACACGGTGCCCAGACAAACTCAGTCTTCAATAAATAGTGAGTAGTTTAAATGACAAATTCACCCCAGGCAGTATTCCCCAAGCCCCACCACATCTTCTTACTCTGTGGCTTCCTCTGGTCATGTTGAATTCTCAGCTCCACCTCATGGCCCCGCCTACTACTTCTGATCTGGACCAATCAGCTCTCACCTCAAGGCTCAAAGGGCATCCTAACTGAGAGGCCTCACCTGTCTACCACATTCCATATTGCTCTTACTTTGACATCTTTTGCTTTCTCAAAAGCTGAATGGAAAAGATAACACAAATAGCTCTACATTCCTGTGGGATCCTCATAGGGGATTCAATCAACCTCAGACGGAAAGTATTTTTTAAACAATAGTTTCTCTACTGGACACGTTTTTAAAAACTGAGTGAAAGATCTGTTTTTCTTGAACTGTGTGGCCCGCTCCAGCAGATAGCCCCACAGCCATGTGCACAGGGCGGTACTACATGGACTCAAGGGGTTATAAAAAAAATTAAAAAGGACATGAAGTTGAGAGGGAGAAGGCGGGTCTGGTAGGAGTTGGAGAGAGGAAGTAGAGAGTCAATATGATCAAAATACATAGTATACATGTATGAAATTCTCAGAGAATAAGTCAAAATGGTTTTTTATAATGAAATAAAAAAAATTATTCCTTTTTATTCTTCCCTGAACAACACAGAAACATCTGTTTCAGGAACATTTGTCTTATTTCAGCTATTATGGGTTTGAGGTGCTATGGGTGACTTAAAGTACTAGGCAGATGTGCAGAGTTCATGCACACACATTGTGCTGTTTTATATTAGGACTGGAGCATCTCCAGATTTTTGTAGTCACAGGAGTTGGGGGTCTTCAAACCAGTTCTCCATGAATCCTGTTGGACAAATGTGGTGGAAAAGGAAGTATCTACGAGACAGAGCGTTTCACAGGAAGGCTTTGCTGAATGAAGGGAAGGCATTGCTTGTGCCGTTTAGAGAAGTATGGATACACAATTCCTGACACTCAGGAAATGTTATGTTCACCTCCTTTCCAAAGCCTAGAATCTAAAACCAGTGAAGAAATCGAGTGGAACCAGACCGAGAGGTGCTCTGTGCCTGCAGAGCATATCTAAGCGACTACTTCCATCTCCAATCTTCAGCTCCTCACTTAAAGGGCAATTCCAGGTCTCATTCTGAAGCCTTTCCTGTCCAAGGACGTGAAGGTCACCCACTTAGCATGCTGCTCAGTTTAGTGAAATGCATTTAGAAGCAGCGACTAGAGCAGTATAAAAGGGAAGATGAATTGGAGTTATTTATATTCAGGAAAAATGTGTTGAGGAATGAGGTAAGAAAAATGTGTTTCCGTAGAAGGAATGCTTTATACATGGTTAAGGAATGCCCATGGGCACAGACCGCCAACCAACATGACTCACTTCTTCCAAGTGGCTGGACCAGGCTGTGGGCAGATGAAAGATGCCTCGGGCACTCCCAAAACAGAGGCACCAAAGTGGTAAGGGAAAGCCCTAAATCAGTGGTTCTCAACCTTCCTAATGCTGTGACCCTTAATACACTTCTTCATATTGTGGTGACCCCGCAACCAAAAAAATTATCTCGCTGCTACTTCATAACTATCCTTTTGCTACTGTTATGAATTGTAATGTAAATATCTGATAAGTGGGATATCTGACATGTGACTCCAACAGGGTCCATGACCCACAGGTTGAGAACCACTGCTCTACACTATTATTCAAACGTGGCCACAAAGTGGTAATCGATGGGAAGAGGTGAGCGTGATTAGATCATTATGCCTCTTCTACGATGTAGTCTTGTTTTACATTTGGATTCTAACATTAAGAAGGATCTTGATCTTGTCTGGGCTTAGGCCTCTCCAACTGCCTCTCAGCATCTACAGACATAAACTTCATCTTCTGTTGGTGAACACTTGACCTCTCCCACTAACGCCTTCGCCTCTCACTCAAGCACCTCACTGTGCGAAGCTTCTCCCAGCTGCAAGGAACATTCCTCCAAAATGAACACTCTTCAGCCCTGGAAGCTTCTTCTCTCTTCTGGTCACAAAGGACAGAGAAAAGATACAGCTAGTAGACTATGATTGCCCTCGACGTAAATCTCTCTGTGTCCTCGATGTAAATCTCTGCGTGCCTTCACTAGACACAGGGATGGGGGCAGTGAGGATGGGGAAGGGGGAGGGGAGGGTGGTGATAAGGGTGGGGGCAGGGAGGACAGGCAGTGTAGCAGACCCAAGGGGAGTTCATCCACAATGGAGAGATGAACCATCTCGGCATCCTTTGGAAAATCTGGTTTCTGCTGATAAAATGAATCAGCAAGCTTTTGTGAGTCTAAAAGGCGTTGTAAAGTCACCAAGATTAAGTTTCATACAAACGTGAGCTATAATCTTCATGATTCAATGACTTAACTTTTAATCTTTTTATAATTGAATATATTCAAGCAATTAGTTTGAGCTGCCTGCTTGTTCTTTCTCTCGTCTGAAATAAAATTAGTTTTCTGTATCATATTTTCTCTTTCCATATAAAAAAATAGGTTTTTATATTACTTAGTATACTTATTCATACTGCAGGTGGTCATGAAATAAAATTAGTGGGTCCTAATAAACAGTTACTTCTTTCTAAAGACTTGTTTAATTTAATATGTATGAGTATCTTGCCTGTGTGTTTATAAGTGTACATGTGCAGTACCAGTGGGAGACAGAAGAGGGCATCAGAGTCCCCTGGAACTAGAGTTACAGATGGTGTTTAGTTGCCATGTGGGTGCTGGGAACTGAACCTGGGTCCTCTGCAAGAACAGAAAGAACTCTTAACCATTGACCTGTCTCTCTGGCCCCCTAAAAATTAATTTCTTAATGAACTCCAATAAAGACATAGACAATAATCTATAGCTGTAGAAAAGAAAATTAGTTTTCATAGAAATAGTGTTTGAAAATATATAAATATATATACCTATTGTACGTGTTTCTGTTAGCTTCACACAAAATCAATACCATGGATTGAATAAATATACTTTCAAAAAATAGCGAATACTGATAAAATCAGGTGAAATAGAATTCTTAGGCTCACTAAAATGGAAACACTTCTATCCATGTGGACTCACGTCAGGGTAGACATTCAAAAACATTAATGGGTCTCAGAAACAAATGTACTACAAAGATAACGTAGTTCAACTTAGAATTTACATTTTTCCAAAGTGCTGAGAACAAGTAACGGTTGAGTTCTCAACCCTAAATGGGGCATCTACAGCAACCCCTTCCAAGACTCGGGGGACATCCAGGAGGAAGGAGCAGAAAGAGGCAGAGGTGGGGAAGAAGATTATGACACAGTCTCCTAGATGTGACATCCTGCTGCACCCATGAACTCCCAGAATGGTGGTCACCTACATAATACCTGTTCAAGACCTGACCCATCCAGGATGAGGGGAGGGACTACTCAGCCCCACCCTTCCCTGAGACTCTCTAGCCAGTTAGTGGTTGGGGGGGGGGGGGGGGAGTAACATTTCTCAGTAGTGCAGACACTGGTAAGTTACCTTTGCCTCAGTAAATAAATCCACTCCATGTCTGTGCAAGAACACTAATTAAATTCTCTCTCTCTCTCTCTCTCTCTCTCTCTCTCTCTCTCTCTCTCTCTCTCTCTCTCACACACACACACACACACACACACACACACACGCAACAAGGGGGACTTGGAAGAAGAAAGGATTTGCCTGGAGTGGGAAAGGGTAATAAGAGGATAATGGGGAGATGTTAACAAAGTACATTAAATATTCATTAAAATATAAAAGAGTAAGCAATTTATAAAAATACATTCCTGTCTTCTTTCAAAATGGGAGGGAGACAGGACCACAGCACTAGGGTAAGTTGGAAGGAGGTAGTAATGGATGGATATAATCAAAATACATTACACAAATATATGAATTTTTCAAAGAATAATAAAAATATTATTTTACAAAAATAACTCTGCATACTAGGGGTTAGTGCCATCCCCCATGCATTGTCTGGGACATAGAGTGGCTCATATCCATTCAGTCTGTTTTACTCTTCACAAACTAGTGTTTGCCTCAATTTCAGGACATCATTTATTCCTGTTACCCCCAATTGTTTTTAATTCTTCCCTTTATCTCTTCCTTGGAATAGAATATCCGTATAGAATGTGGGTCTGAGTAAGAACTGGACCATCTTTATCTTGATTTAATGTGTTCGAAAAGGTAGGCATAAAATTAATCTACTCAACCCGTAAGAATATTTGAAATTCATTGACCAGCCCCAAGAAACCTTGACAAGTCATTTTCAAAATGGCACAGACTATAAATGGAAAATGTTGTTTTTGCTGGGAAGAAGTCCAGAAAAAGTAAAACACTCCTAAGATTTATGCCGCAGCATCTAGATTTGTCTGCTCTCGTCCTCTCTTGCAAGTGGTAGAGTAAGTTTAAAAGCCAAAGTCCTAAGTCCAAACTCCGTAAATAAACCTTTTAGGACAGAGACCACCGTGGGATGGGGTAAGGTAAATATTAGAATTATAGCAGTGGCTCCAGTTTAAACTTTTTATGCTCTCTCTCAAATCTCCTTCCTCATGTGTGAGAATGGAATCTGCTCACTCCAGTGGGCCTGCCTGTGCTTTTGACATCATGACACACAGCTGTTATCTGAAAAGTTCACACTGGAGAATAGAAATTCAGGCTACCAAAAAAAATTAAAATTCTTTTTAAAAGTCTCATAATGGTTTGAGTTTATAATTTTGTGTTGGGGGCAATTCATAGCTATCCTTCCTTGCATTTGGCTTTGGGGTTGGATAGAACTACACGTTGCAGCTTGTTTTGTTGTTTTGGCATTCAAAACTGAAAAGCACAGCTGCAAGAATTTTAAAGACTATTGGGCATTTGTTTTTTGTGGTATTCAGAATACCTGCCCCCCACGAAGATGCCCACATTCTAATCTGTAGACCCAGTGAATACGTTACCTTACATGGCAGATCTGATTAACCTAAGGTGGAGGACTATCATAAAGGGAAAGTCCAAGAAACAGAAGTGAAGATTGATTAACTCAGGGGTGAGACGGGAGAGATGTGCTCTGCTGCTGACCCTGCTTCTGGAGATGGAGCCCAGAAAAGGGTGGTCTCTAGAAGCTGGAAAACAAGGAAGACTGTCCCACCCTCACAGCCTGGCTGCCACTCTGAGCTTAACCAGTAGACTCCCTTCTAGTATCCCAAACAACGACAGTACAAACCCATGTTGTCTAAACCACGGTTTCTGGCCATTTCTACAGAAGTAAGAGGATGCTTATTCGTTTCCCATGCTCTCCTCACAAAGATCAGACCAGAGCCCATGGTATCGCTTTATTTTGGGATGAGTGTGTTTCATGCTTAGGGCAGGTATGGAGTTCCACACCCATCCTAGCTCGATCATACTTCATCATACTTGTCCAGTTATATTCATTTTATAATAAAACCAAATTTATGTTTATACTGTGCCTTGCTTTCTCAAATAATCTGAAAACTAACATGATGGAAAATTTTCGAGATAATATTTCAGAATAAAAATATAGTTAAAGAATGGAAGACGAATCTCACCCTGCTGGTTACATACAAGGAACAGCACAGCCTCTGGGTTACTTACAAATTATCAGTTTATACATCACTAGATGTCTTAGAATGTTATCTTTATATAATTGTTTGTTTGTTTATATGTATGTGTGTCTGTGCCAATTTATGTGCACTTCATGGCTGCAGATGCCCACCCAATGAGACTAGAAGACATCATTAGATTCCCCACAGCTGGAGTTACAGGTGGTCGTGACTAGCCTGATATGGGTGCTGGCAACCAGACACTGGTCATCTGCAAGGGCAGCAGTTGCTCTTAACTGCTGAGCCACCACTCCAGCACCTTTGGGATGCTATGGTGATTTCCAAGATTCCTCCTTTTTGCTTCTTTCCATGGTTTGTACAGAAATTTCTAAAACAATAAGAAAAAGAAAAGAAATGAATTCACTCAGCTTCCCTACCTTCCTGTTTAGACACATTTATTTTCTATATCAGATACATGTTTTTGCTATTTACTTTGAGTTGAATTGTGCTCTTGGGTGAAATCTAAAACAATTTCTATGGGGGAAATTGTAACTTGATAAATAATTTCCCCTGGCATTAAAATTTCAAGGTCAAACTTCAGAGTCAAACTTTCTTCTGCGTAATTTTTCCTTGTTTTTACAACATCACTAACAGTACTCTTCCTTCACTTCTTATCCACTCATTTCAGTGCTTTTTCAAATTGAGAATAAACCATACATGCAACATAGCTTTGAGTATCCATGCTGGGCTTCCAAGGCACCAGCCAAAGGGAGGGACCTATCTAAGGAGGACACTGAATGCCAATTGACATGTCTGCAGGAATTTCAGTGCAGCAGATGTACTCCTTCTGTTTTAGAAAAAGTGCTTGCAAAACAGAAAGAGAAGTCTTGAAAGGTTAAACTGTGCGAGACTGGAAATACAAAAACCTGAATCATAGAATTCAAGAACTTGCAAGGCAACCTAGGAGTTATTATTTCACCTTATCCTGGCTGTAAGCGTCTCTTTCACAGGGGAGACTTGGCCTCTGAGTAAAATACAGCCCGAGGCACAGAGCTCACACAAGAAAGAGCTCACCCTAAAAACTTGCAAGTGAAATAGGGCCATGCAGCAAGCTGGCAGAGAAATGAGAAATGACCTCTCAGAGAAAGGTCAGTAGATGATGTGGAGTGAAAATCTCCAGGGAACTGTCACTGTCTGAAGAGGAAAATGACCAAAGTGACAAATTTCAGAGATGAGAGGACGGGCTAATAACATGGAATAGATCCACCTGCCTTCTTCCTTTGAGGAACCACACTGAAGGTCATTTCTCAGGAACATCTTGGGCATGCTCCTGTAAATAAAACAGGGAGAAGCCTGGGCTCCAAGGTCATTGTTAACTGTGGAGAAGTGCCTGCTTCTGCAAGGCAAAGATAGGAATGCCCAAACACAGCCTTCTAAGCTGAAAGCTGCTGGCCCCAGGCTTATCACCTAGCTCCTTGAGGATTTTTTTCTCCAGTATTAAAAATAAAACGCATAGATGTGTCATGATGATCTCCTGAGTAATTATAACCAAGCTTCTCTCTTTCTCTCTCTCTCTCTCTCTCTCTCTCTCTCTCTCTCTCTCTCTCTCTCTCTCTCTCTCTCTCACACACACACACACACACACACACACACACACAGAGAGAGAGAGAGAGAGAGAGAGAGAGAGACTTTTGACCTACCATCATAGTAACTGTCCTAGTTATTGCAAGATAAAACACCATGACAAAAAAAAAGAAAAAGAAAAGAAAAAGAAAAGAAAACAACCTTGGAGGGAAAAGTGTTTATTTATTTCAGTTTATAGCTTGTGGTTCCAGGGAAGACAGAGCAGGAACTCAAGGCAGGGGCTGATGCAGATGACATGGGGCTGAGACCTCTAGCAGCAACATGACAGAAAGACAGAAAGGGAATGGAAGGCATGGGAATCACTGGCGGTTTTCAAAGAGATTCCTTCTAAAAACGAAGAAGTAAAAAGGTGACATCCACATTCATAGTGTTTTTATTAACCCAATATATTGAGATGGATTTCTCAAAATATTACATTGGCCTCCCCACATTAAGTGCTCAGTAAATTGCTGGGGACTGGAGACTCCTACAGTGGATACTGACCTTTTAGAGGATGAGGAGTCATGAAACTCTGGGAGAGACAAACTCAGGTATCTCCAGCTGGGCACTCCAATGGACATGAGCAGTGACAGCAAAGCAGGAGTGGATGAGAAGTGTGTAAACTGGTCCATGAGAGACGTCTGGAATCTGAGCCATAATGACAGCATTGGGCATAGGCAGCTTGAGAAACATCCGAAAGATCGCGTGTGTTTGGTGATTACATGGAGAGGCCAAATGAAAGAAAATGGCTACCATGCTCATAGAAATAATAACACAATTTATTGAGTCAAAGCAGCTAGACATCAAGCTGGTACAGGACAAGGTAAGATGGGAAGTGGGAATACTTTACTCCTGGGTGTGTTGAATTTGAACTGCTAATATGGCAGCCATATAGAGATGTCTACCAAGCTGTCAGCCAAGATTTCTGAACCTCAAGGAAAAAAATAGGTCTGGGGATTTAGTCACATCGATTTAGAAGTACTCACAGACCCCATCCGTGTTTCCGAGGTGCCCACGAGAGCCAAGAGCCAGAGATGGAGGGAGAAAGAGCAGTCTACAAAAATGACTACGAAGAAGTGGATAGGGGAAAAAAGAGAAGTCAGGGAGTGGGTAGTCACAAAGTCAGGAGAAAACCAAGTTTTACAGAGATCAACTGTGCCATGTATAGTCAGAGGATATGCAGTCCTTTGAAGTCCACTGTTTAGGGCAATATAACAGCTGCCAATATAATTTTAGAAAAAAAATGGCAGGAGTAGAAACCAAACCACTAAAAGTTGAAATGGAGAGTTTGACACTTATCCATTCAATACACATGGCTCAGAAGAAGAGGTGGGGAAGCCAAACAATGAGCGTGACCTGACTACATTTATGCACTAGGACAAGTACCAAAATTGATGATCAGATTGAGAAAGGTGGGGGTGAGGACTTCAGTCTGTAGGAGGGAGCCATCACTATTTCAGATACAGAAACGGGAGGAAGGGGATGATTTTAAAAAAATAAATAAAGATGAAATGTGGAGGTGGCTGGTGACTGGATGCCTCTGAAGCTGGTGGCAAGATCTCCTAGGAGGAGGAAGACAGGTCCAGACAGCAGGCATGAGAAGGACACTAATATTTTCAGATCACCACTGAGATTGGAACATGCACTGGGAGAGGGAACAAGCAAAAAGAATATGGAGAAATCTGGGCATCCACTTGGAGACTGCAATGTTTCTACAAAGTAATCCCTTCCACACATCCTTCCTATGTAGGAATAAAGGCAGAAAACGGGGAGCTATGTTAATTTCTACTGGAGTTGATCCTACTCAAGAATAAGCAGGCAAAGGTTATGCTATTTGTGAGAGTGACATGGATGATCCCCATGCAAACCAGAATCTATAAGGAGGGGCAAAGCTGAAATAAGGCTACAAACAGCAGGGCAGCTCCATTGTGATATAGAAATATTGTATTGGTATAATCAAGGAAGAGATAGCAGGATTGAAGATTTTGGTTAGAAAATAGGACCAGGGAGTTCCAGGTAACTTAAAGTTCAAAATCATAGTTATAATCCATGAGAATTAGAGGTGAGAGGTCATTGAAATATGGAAAAATAAAGATCAAAGAGATGACATTTTGGCCTGGTGGGCTTCCCTTGTGCTCCCAAGATACTGTCTCCCAAGGCACTGGCAGGGTATGAGCAGGTGGAAGGCTGTAAGGGAAGTTCGCATGTTTTTGATGAGTACAGGATAGTGAAAATAAAATGAAAAGGTAGAACGTGGCGCTTCACGGATTTAGCACGACACGGAGAAGTAAGGACGCATCTATGGTGACGATGAGAAGCTAGGATCTGACTCCTACGTACATGTATTCCCTGCACTGTAGAGCTCCAGCGGTATCCTGGGAAAATCAGGAAGGCGGACAGTTAAGGAAGAAAAGCTGGTCAGGTGGAGAAAATGAAACCATAGCAAGCCCTTGTGATGACTTGCGCTTCTAGGGTAACCATTGGCGCCAAGGACAGCAGGGGCGCCAGGACAAGAAACGTGAGGCTCTGGCAGACCACAGCGATCAGATCATCCTGCCCTCCTCCCTGGTCCCCTTTCTTTCCCGTTTCCATTTTCCCTCCCATTTGAATCTTTAAGGTACTTGAGGGAGCATTTGAAACCTGGATTAGCACTGCTTCTAATAGTCACAGATTTAAAAGTTTCCCAAGACTTATGCTTTATTGTGAGTTTAAGCTTTGTAAGAAAATAACACACCCGCTCTCACCAGAGCTCCCTCTTTCAGTCATGTGGACACTGAACTGAGAATAATCTGAAGCCGTTCAAATAAATATTCAAGCATATCTTCCCGGGGATCCCCCTAAACCTCAGTAAGATGGCAAATTGGAAAGCGTCACTGTTATATGCAAAATGTGTAAAATCTGCGCAACAGTGAAAAATTCTTTGCTTTTAACACCTTGAATATGGTTTGAAATACACAGATATTCATCACTTAGCTGCTTTAAGGATACCGCTTTGAAGTTTTTAATCACCGCTTTTAAAAGTTCCTTTCAAAGGCACTCACTTTGGATGAAAGCCCTAGAATACAATGTCATTCTGGAACAGCCGTTTTCCATCAAGCGCTTTGCGCTTTAAGTTGTGAAAACACATTGATTATACTGCCAAGCATTGCTAAAAAGTGTTCTGCATCATAAAAGAACCTGGAGCCCCATTTGTTATCATTTAAATTGTAAATTGTACATTTGATAGAAACAGACTGAAGCTAAACCAAAAGATATCACAATAAAACAATTCTGATGCTCTTTTGAAAACCATGTTTTAGTGGCACCCTAATCTAAAACTAATCTTTTTTTTTTTTTTTTTTTTTGGCCTCCAAGCAAATGCTGACTACATACTTGCTGCCACATTCTTGTCAAAAGAAAAAAAAAAAACGTTTGGCCATCTCAGACCATTAGAGTGCCATTGAAAGAGATTAAATGAAAGGACAGGGATGCTAAACGTGTCTGAATCATTATCTAAGAGCAAAACCCTCAGGCTCCAAGGATGGCTTTAGTTTCCCACATTTCATGCCATGGAGGTGTCTGCATTTTCCTCCTGGGAGACATGGGATACACTTCAGAGATGTAAACCTATTAGTCTTGACAAAACTAATCCCAAGGTCTGTCCTGTTCAGAGCTAACACAATCCACCTGATAGCAAAGTTAATGCCAGTTTGGAAGCTGAGTTGCAGGCGCACGCTTCCAGGAATTTGGCATTTCTTCAGCCAAGTAAGAGAAGCCAGCAGTGCCTCTGTGGTCCAAAACTGAGCTTAGAGGCATTGGAAGGTATACACGTTCTTCTTGTCCTGCCCTAATTCTGCACAAATGGAAGAGAGGATTGACTACTGAGTTTGGTGTGTTCTGGGATATAAAAATATAGAAAGATAATATATAAAAGCTAGAATTTATTCAGCTGGCTTTTGTGACATCAGAATAGCTTTGTTTAGCTGACATTTTCCGAAGTCTCATGCAATACTTCATTAAAGTAGAAATGCTAGATTTCATATCTATATTCGTTTCTCACCTCTGGTAGAATATTCTGGAATGAATTCATGCATTGACTATTGTTATAGTTGAGATCTTGACTTTCCCCCAAAAGCCAAAGGCCCAAGTGTTGAATGTTTTGTCCTCAGCCCATGGTGCTATTGGGAAGTTACAAGACCCTTAAGAGGTAGAGCCTTGTGGAAAGAAGTCATGTCATCGGCAACATGCTCTTGAAGGGAAGCCTGGTCCCTATCTGTCTGTGACTAGTCTTCCTCCACCATGAATTCCTGTGGTGCCACAACTTCAAAGAAACAGATGAGACACTAAACAAAGGCAGTGGCAGCAAAGGCGTCTCAGAGGGATATAGGTTGATAAGGGAAGAGGAAGCTGAATGGCAGTCTCTTGCTCCTAGAAGACGTTACTTGAAGAGATGGTGAAGACATGGGGGCTGGTTTCTAAAGAGGACCAATAAGCAAAAAACGGAGAGAACCCAGGGACACTAGAAAATACCCAATCCAATGTCCACCCTTAGGCCTTTCTCTCTCCCATTCCAAAGTAATGAAGCTGTTATTTCCCCTTTCTCCAAAGCTTGGTCTTTGGTTTTTCTGAGTGGTTTAATTCTTTGTTCATCCTTGGGAGAAAACCTGACTGTCTCCTAGATGGCTACCAGTGCTCCAATAACAGCAGCTAATGCTAATGTGTGTGCAAGCATGTGATGAAGACAATCAAAAGGTTTTCACCATGCCATTATTTTTTACATCTTTTTGTTGGATGTATTACTATCATTAAACTTTTAGCTTTTGTACTGTCAAAATCGCCCCATTATACAAGATCTTATGGAACTTGCCTCTTCTCTCTAACATGAGAAATCTCTTTGCTTTGAAAATGAGATGGTCCCAGACACAATGTTGGAAGCAGGATGTTGGCTGCATGACGCCGTGTGACATCTGAGCCTAGGTTGGAAAATGCCATACAGTTTTTTCCCCCTGTACCTCATGAGGCAACGGCTGTGGTGCTCCATGCTTCCAGCTTCCAGGTAAGAAGTTCTCAGGCACAGTGCTATGAGGAAGGCCAAACCAAGAAACACAAAAATCACCTGGAAAGGCCCCAAGGCTCCAAGGAGAGAGAGCAAAGGTTTCTGGGGAAGTCCTCAGCTGCATGAGCTACAATTCAACTCCACTTAAGCTCCAAAGAACTTGCATGCAAGCTATTGGTGGGTTCTTGACATTATAGAGACAAGAGTAATGATAAATGATTGCTGTTTTAAACCACTATATTTTGGCACAACATGTAACTTAGTATTCGATATCAGAAATACACTCCTACTTTCTGCCTTAAGTAAAATAACTTATTCAATACTGGGTCATATAATAGATCTACTTAGATTCCCTTTCCATCTCCAAAGGACACAATTGTCCCCAGGTAAGAGGAATGCTGGGGATTCACATTCCTTTCCTGTAAACCTTCAGCCAAAGTGAAGGCTTGTGCAGAGTGAAGAAACCATATTTGACTGGCTGGTACACTATTCAAAGATCTGACCTCTTTGCGCTAATCCCAACCCTCTAGAAGAACAGACCAATAGAATAGAATTTATTGTTATAAAGAAGGTTTACTAGAATGGCTTACAACCAACAGTAACTAGAGAGGGCAATGACAGCAGTCTTCGTGCTAGAGGAACCGAGAACAGAAGCCTCAGTCCGTGAAGGAAAATGGATGCCTTAATAGAACTAATATGATTCTAAAGGCTGAGAAGACACTGAGATTCACTAGCTAATTCAGTCCCCATTGGAATCCACAGAAGTTGGGTTCTGATATCAGTGAAGCAGCAGAAACAGCAGTAGGAGGAGCAGCAGCAGCAGCAGCAGAAACAGCAGCAGCAGCAGCAGAAACAGCAGCAGCAGCAGCAGCTACGACAACGGCCATCTCCAGCAAGAGGGGAAGACAGCAAGTAGTGCCACTTTTTCCCTGGACCTCTTTGTATGTGGGCTGTACCCTGAGGATGCCACCCACTCTGGTAGAGGAGAATCTTCTCCCCTGGTGAATCTTTCCTGAAGATGCCCTCACAGCAGAGCTCAGAGGGCAGTCTTGTAGTTCATTTCAAAACCAATCAAGTTGACTATGGGGATAATCTACCATGTTGGGCAAATTCGGATTGAGCAGAGGGGTCCCTGCAGACCAGAAAGTCTTTGTAGAACAAGTTGAAGACTGGGATGCAACTGTGCCCCACTCAGCTTCTTCCTTTTCTCAGCCTACATCCTTTACCCCTTCAGATGTAACCCACTGCACACAAAGCTCCACTCAATGGCCTTTCCTAGTAATATTAACTAAGGCTAGCGGGAGTCAGATTTTAAGTTCAATGGAGAACATACTTAGCATGACATACCCAGGCTCTGAAATACTATCATCCCTGATTTTTCACAGTAGATAGAAAAAATAAAGAAACATTGATCCTTGAACAAAGTCTATAATCAATTGGTTATCACTGATGGCTTATAAGACATATTTTGCTTGTTCTGAAACCTGATGGATATAGTCTAGTTTGTCCTGCCCAAAATATGTTTTGGTCTTAGGAATTGGCTCACTTGATGTTTCAGAAGACAATGTGTTTTGTTTCTTAAATGCCATCATTTTGTGGATCTGCATCAGTAATCAAACACTTGAAAGAAGAGCACACACCATCTCAAAGTCTTGGTCCTGAGTATGCAGCATAACTTAAGTGACTATTTGCTGAAACTTTCCTCAGGAACGTTTTTTTTCCCAGCAAAACTTAGGAGACTTGATGAGCTTGGTTCTGTTTTCCTGGAAGTGAAAGCTCCCTCTCTCATCTGATCTAGCAGCCGTCTTCCAGGCATGTGTCATTACTTCACAGAGGCCATGAAAAGAAAGAGTTCAGAGACCTGATGACTGATGGTAGGGGGACAGCTCACTGATTTAAACCACAGGACATTTTTAGTTTTCAAGCCAGGTCCTATTTTCTACTTCAGGCGTTTCATAATTAATTCATGAAGTTGAACTTCAAGCTTTTCCCCCACTTGTCTATTCTCTGTGTGCAGCCTCTTCTGAATCTTCACACAAACCCACCTACTAGCAGGAGCTACTGATTTCTCCAAATGTCCAAAGTCTCCTTGAGCCCATTGTACCAGCACCACAGAAAATCCAAAGCAAATGTACACTTATGAGAATGAGAATGCACACTTATGAGCCACACAAGGAAATAAGGAGCTGCTTTGTCCTACTTCACCAGCCTGGAAAACAAAGTAAAACAGCATTCTTTCCAAGATTAAGTTTCCTCAAGCCATCAGTCCATCTCTGAAAGGAAAATATTTTTCCCCTTCCTGGCCCCTTCCATCCTAAAGGAAATCCCCAAACTCAGAGGTATGCACTGAGTTAAAGCAGTTCAGATTTGATGGCCATGTCTTCCATTGGTGAGAATGGAGCACCCTCCTTGGCCAGCCCTCGGTGGTTGGTACAGCCACAGAGCCATGCTTACAAGGCCACGGCAGGTTTGCCAATATTGACTCTACTCAAAAGAGAGTGGCACTGCCTCTTTCGGTTAAGTTTGCTTTGGTCATAAATGAATATAATTATCATCTATCAATGAAAAAAAAGTTGAGATCCAAGTGGTAACTACCCCAATTTGATTAACATACATTGTACACTCATGGCAAATTATCACACTATACCTCACGACCTTGTACAACTAAGATAATTAATTTTTAAAATTCATAAATACATTTATTATGAAAAAACAAAGATTGCTCTCAGCCCCTCAGCTCTCTCGAGACACAGAGCCATAGTGACACACACAAACTCAGTCACCATCCCTAGACCACTGAGGATGCTAAGGAAGCCCAATATTCTAACGCGTGTCCTGTCCAGAATCGCATCCCTTGTCTACACTGCACTTCCAGCTGAGTCCAAATCCGTTCACTCCCCTGAGAAACTGAGTGTGCAGCACAGCACTCTAGTGGCACAGGGATAGGTAGGGTCCAGGAAATCAGCCATGGGGCTGACAGTCCAGGCTCCTCCAAACCAATAAATGGGCCTGGGCTGCTCTAAGTCACCTACCACCTAACCCTAGGGTCCACGTCACATGACTCTTAACAACCTAACATTCTCATCCATATTCTCCCTCAATAACCAAAATATCAAATAAAGAATAACATACATAGGCTTTATTTCCCACTACACATCAACTAGGTGTAGCTCGAGTCTTAAAGTCAATGCATAGAACTCATCTGATTCGGTCTCTGCTGTGTCTGGAGGGACTCTTGCTCCTCTGCCGTGGTGATACAGTCTGATGATTCTGGAAGTTCTCAAAAGAGCTCCTTCTCATCTGAAATACTTTGCTCAATATTTGCAGTAGTCACAGCTATTACAGCGGTTGAGGGTACCGCTCCCTCCTCTCATGGCCACTTCCAAAGCTTCCGACTATGGCATAATGTTGGTTACTACAGATGATGGCCACTAAAGATGCGATATTGTGAGCTCCTACCTGGCCAGGATCTTACATAGGATGAGGCTACTACTTGGGGGGGGGGGGGCTCCTAGTAATGGAACTTCAAGCATTACCGCACCAAGGGAGGCAGTTTTTCATCAGTACCAGGTCCACAAGCCTGAATTGATGGCACATCATCTCCAAGAACTCCGAAGCATTATCCCATCTCTCTTCAGTCTTCTCCTTTGGATGCAAGCTTATAATAAGTTTTGGTTTTACTCAATTACTGAGCAAGCCTCAATGAAACATTTCACAATTAAGATGAAAATACATACTGTATCAAGCTGATAATACAAAGGTGGATAAAATGATTAATTTGAAAAAGTGAAAAATAAAAAAAGAAAAAAAGAAAAATTTGAACTGTTTTAAAAGGAGTCAAACAAACATATTTTGCTGAAGTAAAAAAAGGGGGATCTGGGAACTCATCATTCCTCTCCACATTCTATTCTTTCCCTTGTTTTATATATTTTAAATTTTTTATCGGTGGTTTCTACTGGAGTATCCACTACAGATAAGCACTGGAGGTCTCCTGTTGCAAACCACCCTCTGGAACGATGGAAGGATCTTTCTACTAGCACTTGAAGGAGACCTGATCTGGTGTTGGTAAAGGACCGGGGTTCTCTTTACGTCTTCCCTCAGGACAATGAGGTTCCTCTTTGGATTACTGAGCACTGTGTTCGCCCTGTGACTGCTGCTGAAACCCAACATGACAGAGACCTATTGGGCCTTAATGAAAAACTCTCCACTTCTAATACCAATGGGGATTGAGAGCCCAATATGGCCAGCTTTGGCAAGCATCAACATAAGCCTAGGAACTGTAGCCATGCTTTTGGATTCTCCAGAAGACCTGCCAGCCTAAGTCATGCTGGGATCAAGAAAAATGGGCCTTGGCAGTTTGTGTTCCTGGAGTTGTATCCATGCCAGTGGATGTCCACACGCTCCAGAAGAGAATTTGATATTGCTGCTGCCATTGTTGCTGTTATAACAGTGGCAGCCAACGTTGCTACTGTTTCTGTGATTATCATTTCATACTGCTTACTACAGCTAGCACAGTGGAGACCCTGGCAGCAAAAGTAGCTACAACAGTTAACTAATCTTTCATTTTATTGGGCATGATAAATTTAATTCAATAGTTATATACATTTTGATTGTCTTTGAAAATTATAAATTTATAAACTCAAGTTCCATTTGCTTTTGGGATAGCATCTTACAAGGACTCCAATTTGCAGCAAGGCTCGTTAAGGAAGGGAATGGCTCAGTTGCCTTTAGCCGACTGGCTATGGGTGGGATAGAACCTCTGTTGGTCTTTTCTGTGTCCAACACACAGATTGCAAGCCCAGCGCCACTTTGAGATCTTTGGCAGCAGTTAACTCTGCAACTCACACAGGATTGAGCCTGTATGATAATGAGTATTCAGATTGAGCCTGTATGATAATGAGTATTCAGAGACGGGTAATGCCTGGGGGGCACTCACCAACCTAAGACAGAGTGCCTGTGTGGCTTGGGCAGGCGTCTCCATGACAGGTAAGGTGACCTGCTGATGTCCCACACAACCTAAGTCAGAAGCTCATTTCTTAGTAAAAGGGGGACCTGTAGGTCCCTGGCCCCTGTTTTGGGTAACTATTGCCTTGCTTGCTGACCTTGACCTTGATATCCTCCCTATGCTAATTCCCTGCTGGGTTCCACCCTCCTGAATGCTTAAGGGAAGTTCGTTGTCTGTGTATCCTGCATAATGGGCCTTAACAGCTAGCTTAGATGCAAGATTGTAAAACATCAGTAGCGAACTTCTGCCCTCCAGCGTCCTCCCGTTGTGCTGTAAGCCTGTATTTAAGACCTCTTCCCTCCTTTAATAAACAGCATTCAGCATAAAAAAAAGAAAAGAAAAGAAAAGAAAAGAAAAGAAAAGGAAAGGAAAGAAAAGAAAAGAAAAACCAAATAAATAGGGCTGGAGAGATAAAAAAAAAAAAATCACCACATTCTGGGCTCAGCTCAGCCTATACTCTTGACAGGTTCAATAGAGGATTGCAGTTGTACACACTCAGCATTCCTTAGAAACCTGATAAATGGGTTTCTGTCTGCTAGGAAGAGCTATCCTCCCTTAACTCCCCCTACCTCAGCAAATGAGACATCTAGGTCCCTATTAGCACATACCGGTAACATATCAAAACTCCTGTTGGCTCCTGGTCTCTTCTGGCTCACAAACCTCCTCACCACTACTTTAAACTTCCAGGCTCTTCTGGCCTGCACACCTCCCAACTTCTTTAAAAGAGGCAAGACTTTCCTCACCATTCTGCTATCCTCTCTGCCTCCCAGTGGGTAGTCATGGCAGCTTCAGACTCCTCCAAATGCTTTTTGCTTCTCTTTGCCCCCAAGCGGTAACCATGGCAGCTTTGAACTCCCCAAACCAACCTTCTTTCCACCTGTGGAGTGGCCTGGTTCAGTGTTTGACTGCTCCCTCCCTTACACTTATATGTGTGTCTGGGTGGGTGTGTTCATGTGAATGAAGACACCTGTGGAGACCAGAGGTGTTGGACACATGGAGCTGAAATTATACCAGTTGTCAGTTACTTTGTGTGGGTGCCGGGAATTGAACATCCATCCTCTGCAACAGCAATAAATACTCTTAACCAATCTTTCTGACGACACACTCTCTGGATTTTTAAAACTGGGGACTTTTATGCTAACTTCTGTCTTATACTCTACTTAGCCTTCACCTAAATCTGAGGTGAAGATAGACCAAATACTAACAAGTACACAAAGATCCAACAGTATCAAATAAATGACATTCTTAAGTTTTCTAATGTCAGAAGGTGATAGACAGCCATTTCTGTGTATAGACTTCCTTGCATTTCCCCCAGGTCTTTAGTAGACAAACCACTAATTACTTTACTGTACAAAGCACTAATTACTCCTTAAACAGAGCTTATATCTACCCACTGTCCATTTTAAGAACCGAGAAACTGACTGGTCTCCTGTTTCAGCATCTTCATGATACTTTACTGATTACTTAATAGATAATGGAAGGGAACAAACAAATTTGAAGTGAATCCTAGGTGCATTTTCTTTTGCAGTTCCTCTCGTCTGTCTGTCTAGCTAGCTAGCTAGCTAGATATTTATCTTTATTTGTTTGTTTGTTTGTTTGTTTGTTTGTAGAGATAGTCATAGCTCAGACTGGCATGCAACTTTCTATGTAGACCCCAAATGGTGCTAGAAAAAACTGGGCATTTAATGTGGAAGAGTGAACGAGACCCTTATCTCTCTGCCTGCATAAAAATCAACTCTAAATGGACCAATGACCTTAGTGTAAGACCTGATACTCTGAAATTGCTATTGGAAAAGTGGAGAAAACTCACCAAGGTAGAGATATAGGTAAAAACTTTGTGCATTAAACTCCATTTGTCTAGGATACAGTCAACCATTGAAAAATGAGTGGTTATAAATGTTGTTAGGATCCTGTACATACTCAGCTCGAGGTTTTGTGTCTTACATAATCAACAGGCACTGGCGACTATGTCCCCGCCTTAAAGAGCCAGATGCAGATCCCCAGCCTCTATGTTCTCTGCTCTCTCTCTGCTCTGCTCCCTGATTCCCTTCCCCACCATGCCTGATTCTCCTCTCTTTCTCCCCCCCACCCCCACCCCACCACCACTGCTTTACCTCCTAACAAAGCTCTAAAACTTCTTTCGTGACTGTGACCTTTCCATGCCGTAACCAGTGATGCCACCAGCACGACCAACCAGTGACTTTTATCATGACGATTTGAATATTATCAAAGACAAAAAAAAAAAAAAAACAAAAAAACAATTGCCTGTGTGTGAATTGGGGACCCTTGCACATCTTTGGCAGAGCACACATTGATACAACCACCATGAGACACAGTGTGGAGATTTCTCAAAATGTAAAACCACGTCTGCCTCAGAAGCCAGCTAACCCAACACTCTGGGCACAACAAAAGAAAGGAGGTCAGGATGCCAAAGAGACCTCTGTACTGCCCCATGTATCTGAGACCTATTCATGACAGCCAGGCTATGGAGTCAACCAACGTGCAGCAAGGGGTGAACTGATACAGGGCAATACAGGACCCATCACGAAACCAAAACGAGACCTGCCAGATGGCCCATGCTGCCTGTGTCTCCACGGGAAGAGAAGTGGGCTGCATGTTGGGTTTCTTTTGACAGTGATTTGGTTGCAGGAGGGAAAGGGCTCCTGTCATTTTGGAAGCCTCTCAGTCTCTAGTTCACATGACAGCACAGAGCATCCATCCATTGTCCTTTGAAGGAAGCTCTGCCCCCTCAACAGGATATGAATGCCAGGGCAGAAATACAAGTTGAGGAAGGAACCAGATCACAGGCTACACAAAGGCAGTGCCTTGTGATGAGGAGTCAGGGTCCTTGTGAGCATTTGCACACCCAGTTATAAGGATCTTGTTGATGATGCTGAGAGAGGACAACTGCAGAGTGTGTTGGGAGTCTTTCAAAATGAATCAAAACCTAATCCTTTAACAATGTGTCTATGCTACATCCACGTGTCTGTAGAAGAAGAATGTAATTAGGCCCTATGATTCAAGAGGTACAAACCTGTCACCACAGTACCCAGGATTCTGAGCAGGAGTATCAGGAGTTGTAGGTCAACCTAGGCGACACAGCAAGACCCTCTCTCAGAAAAAGAAAGCATAAAAGGGATACAGAGACTTGTTGTCAACTTGAGTCCACCTGAAGGACATTGTGCTAAGAAAAATTACCCTCAAAAGAGAGAAATACTGCATATGAGGAGCCTAAAACAAAATTCTCCATTTGTGATAATAGCCGGATGGAGAGATGTTTCTAGGATGTAGACTAGACAGTATGTAGGAGGAAGAGGGCAGAGATCTAATGCCCAGAATGAAGACCCAAGTGTGTCATGGAGAATTAGTGCTGTTCTCACCACAGGGAGAAATGGTGCATTCAGAAGATACACATTCTGACCAATTTGACTATCAAAATATTTATATAGATATAAATCAGGACACCAGAGCATGTGGTTCAAATATACAAAGAAGTTTATTGTAGTAAGAAAACAGTCTCTTTATTCAGAGATATTTGTGCCATATATCTTTTTGTCCAGGTGCCTGTCTTTCTTGATAACAGGTCTGCAGAGCAATCTTGAGCCCAGCTCTCTGAGCATATCCTCAATGGCTGATCTTCACCTGCATACACAAGGCATAAAGTCAGCAGTCATTCAGCTTTCACTATCTAGGACCTTTACTTAGGGACTGTCTTCATGGTTCCGTTCCTTAGGTATTGATTGATGCCACACTCTAAAAGGGGACCCACTGTAAAAGCCCTCAAAGTGCCTGTCAGTGTTCTCTCTGTCTGTCCCTTGCAGCCAGCAGTCTTTCCGATGGAGAAGTGGTGTCCCTGCCTAGGTGACCAAGGGAACAGTAACAACAGCTGCCTCCATACAGTACATGGAGGAGACTTGAACAGCACCTCACACTCACGTGGCTCCTGCCAGGACAGAGAAGCATCACCCTCAGTGAGGTATATCCCTAAGCTGCCTCAGACACTGTTCCCCCCAAACAAGGGGTTAGTACAAGGGCCTGGGTGCTTACCTGGATCAGCAGACATTTTCTCTTTTTTGTCTTAGTCCACCTGCTTGTACGTCTCTGGTTCTGGTCCAGTTTCTCTGTCAATCAGAAGAAGCCTCTTCCATCAAGGAGACCTGAAAACAAGGCATTTTGGTAAGATGACCACATGTTCAGTTGTCTATCACCCTGTAACCAATCACACCTTCCCTGTGGCCTAAGCAAAGGAGCATCACCTCTGTGTCCCTCTTCCATCCAGTGTGTTAGGGCTTGAGTGTCATCTCCTGCTCTAAGCACCATCCAGTTAAAAATGTCTCCTGCTGAATGTAGTCCCGGGAGTCTCATTGGTAGCCCCAGCCTAGAGTCACACAGGCAGCAGAGGCACCAGTCTTTCCCAGCCTGCTGCCTGAAGATCAAAGCTTCAGCAAGAGAAACGTCCCTACAGGATGTCAGAGAGAAAACAGCTGGGATCTTTGTGTGAGATACTGTTGAAAATAATATCTTGGGGTATAGTAAAGTGTGGTCTTGGGGTATACTAGAGTGTGGGCCTAAGGAGGGGTACAAATATGATCCCTTAAAACCCTTTAACTGTCTGAGTTATCTTAGGAGGTGGGAATATAATAGGAGACTATTAGCCACTCAAAGGAACGCCCTCACTGTCAGACCAGGGGTTGCCATTGATTTTCCATCAACAGCTTCTCATCCACGATCATGCATGGAACCAGCTCCATCTCTCAATTCAACTGTCAGACTCTCCAGACTTCACCTTGCTTCCACTCAAAGCACAGCTGGTGGGCCTTACCTTGCACACCATTGGATGCCTTGTGGCAAAGTGTGCACCGTGGCATGTGCTGGCTTCACATGGCTCCCGTGAAGCAGTAGAGCAGAGTGGTGAGTGTTTGGGGTGGGGGTGGAGACAGGAACAAGCTGAGTAAGAGGAGTGTCGAGGCATTTCCAGGAGGGAAATCACATGAAATTTGACATTACATTGATTGGAATGAAAGTCCTCTCTAGTTCAAGCCAACTTCACTTGTGTTAACTGTGCACAAAGTACATTGGGAGAAGCGTGTGTGTGTGTGTGTGTGTGTGTGTGTGTGTGTGTGTGTGTCCCTGTCTGTCCAGACACTGAGTACAAAAGAGTGTATCCATATGACTCAGGTTGCAAAGCCACAAGGAGGTTCACCAATAATAGTGTAGGGAGAGTTGTGAAGGTGTCTGGATCTTGGCGGGGATAGGAAGCAAGCTGTCTAGTAGGCCAGGATGATGCTTTGAGCTGCACCATAACTAATGGACTCACCTGTTCCCATACACTCTACCTTCCCAAATGAGCACAAGATGAACAATCCCTGCAAACTCCTTCCTCTGTGTCTGGCTCCAACCTGGTCAGCAATATTCATCTTGAAGGCATGCAGAATGGTCAGGCCCTCTGGGGTCTTCCTCTGCCTCCAGTACCGCTTGTCTCTTCTAATGGCTCACAGGTACACCTGGAGACAGGAGGCTGGGCTGACAATCTCATTGGGCATGGAAGGTCCTCTGAGCCCTGTTTTCCTAATGATCACAGCACTCTGTAGACCCTTGTTTAAAGGATTTCTAAGTCCCACAGAGGGCTTCACTTTACAGCCACAATTGTGGCACCACCAGCCATCATGATCCTACCTACAAGGGTGAGTCAGGAGGATCATGAGTCTGTCTGTGAGAACTGCCTCCCAGAATCCCTTCTCAGTCCTCAGGTTCCAGGTGATCCGAGAAGGGTGTGGCATGCCCCCTCCTCCCCAGTCTTCCTCTGCAGACACAGGAACACTTTGTTCCTAGTTTCAGCCTGTGATATGCACACAGCTTCCCACCGGCCCACAGCCATCTGCACTTCCTACCTGGCTCTCCCCCGCCTGTGTGCATCCTCAGCACGCTGCTCTCCACTCTTGGGTTTCAGCTTCGGAGGGGTACAGTGCCTCCACCAGCACTTGAAACAGACACAAGAAAGGGGCCTCGTAGGAGAACATGCAGGACTTCTGCTTGGCTGTGCTGGCCCTGAGCAGTCTGGGCCCTCCCCTGATTCCCCCTGAGTGCTGCCCCATTGCTCTCTTCACCCACCCATCTCCTCATCCATGGCCAGCCTCGGGTCACTATCCTCTGCTGTCTGTCTACATCTAGGTCAAGTTTCTCAGGAAGGACATTGCGGGATTTGCTTTCTGGTGTGATGATAACTTATTACCACCAGCCCCCAAAATGGCTATGTTTATAATCTGTTTATTTAAAAACATATCATTTAGTACCGAAAAAAGCGTAGTGGGTAAAGGCACATGACCCCAAGCCTGGGGACCTTAATCTGTTCCTTAGGACCCACGTCGTATAAAGAGAGAACTAACTCCTTCAAGTTTACTTCTACACACATATAGTAAATAAATATTTTTTTCTTTCAAGAAAAGAGCATCATTTAAAAAGAAAGAAAGAGAAAGAAAGAAAGAAAGAAAGAAAGAAAGAAAGAAAGAAAGAAAGAAAGAAAGAAAGAAAGAAAGAAAGAAAGAAAGAAAGAAAGAAAGAAAGAAAGAAAGAAAACGCCTAGATACAGAAGTGCATTGTAGCCTCTCCACCTACCTGTCTCCTCGGCTGCCTCCATGGCTATTTGGGCTCACAGACAGGGTTTGGTTGCTGGCTAGGTGCTCCCTCCTTTCTGTTGGTAGGCAGCAACATAAACATCTCAGGCCTTTCGTTATCTTATTCTGTATGCTCTTCCAAACCCGCTTTCTAAAGGGGGTTCTGGGTGCAGTCTGGCCCTGGCCACTGAGCTGTCCCTGGTGTGTTTCTGGGGAGGACGGGCTGAGGTCTTCCTCTTCTACAATGGGACCCTCATCCTGGGCCTCCTCGCTGGAGAACGGAGGTGATCTATCCTGTGAGGTCTTGTTCTTTGAACCAGCTGTAGCCACACTGTGGGGCTGCCGCCTGAGGTCCTCCTGAGGTGAGCTTTGTGGGAGAGCTCCTGAGGTGACCTCTTTGCACTGAACCTCCTCCACAGAGGGGTGATGAGATAAATCATCCTGTGAGGACGCTGTGTCCTTTGGATTGTTAGGGCCAGCTTTGGACACATCCAGGGATAACTGGCTGAAATAAGCTTCCAGGACTGAAGACACTCTGGTACATATTTCATCGGAGGGGTCAAGAGTGCTCTCTGCATCCCCCCAGCTGATGTTCATGAAGTGATCCTCATGTAGGTGCTGGGAGCAGATTCTGTAAATGGGGGCTGTTCCTTTGTAAGGGCCGTTCAGGGCGGGAGGCACATTGGACCACGTTCTACACTTTTTGTCGTTCTCGGGACACTCAGGTAGAGTGGGCAAAATGGAGGTGGGAAGGGTAGGGACACTAGATCCCCTCTTTATAGTCACTTTTGGTAGCGTGGGACAGCCTACAAGGTTGAAGGTTCCATCGGACTGCTTGGGCTTAAGTAGTTTTATAAAGTTGTTCCTCCAGGTCGACTGCCTAAGAATCAAGTAGGTGGCCATCATCGCATCAAACTTTTTCTCCCGTAAAGCTTCCCTTATCTCTCCTTGCTTGTAACCCATGATGCCCATGACGACCATCACAGTGGGGTCTGCGTAGCTGTCCTCATCGTTCTCTCTAAAGGGATTGGGAGAAACTTCATTGCCATCCTTTAGCCACTGAAAGTCCACAATGTCATCTATTGTTGGTCTTTGTCCATGATTTACAGTTAACAACTTAGCAATAACGTCCCACAGCTCTGGAGACAGCTTGAATTCAGTAGAGTACTTGCCTGCCAAGATCTTCTGCTTTAGTCCTCCAAAGGTATTTCCCTTGAAAGGGAGGCACCCTGTTGACATAAAGTAGAGAACAACACCCAAGCTCCAAACGTCGGTGGCAAGTTCATTGTAGTCTTTTTCTTCAAAGAGTTCTGGGGCGCAATAAGGAAGGGTCCCACAGAAATATGCTAGCTTCTGCTCTGTGGTAAGCTTGGTGCCCAAACCAAAGTCACTGAGTTTTATATTTCCTTTGCCATCCACTAAAATATTTTTGGGCGTTAATGCCCTGTGAGCAATCCCTTTCCTGTGACAATATTGGAGGGCACACACCATCTGTTTAAATAGCTTACGGGACTCCTCCTCTGGTAGGTAGCCCAACTCCGCAATCCTGACCATTAGGTCTCCCCGTGTGGCATGTTCCATGACCATGTAAGTATTATTTTCGGTGTCAATGATGTGCAAAAGTTTAGTAATATTGGGATGGTCTAGAGATTTCATTATTTCAATTCCTGATTTGATGAAGCTGTTCTTTCTGTCTTTGGGAAGAACTTTTACTGCTACCCTTGCCTGGGTGAGAAGATGGCTAGCCAGTTTTACTTCTCCGAATGCCCCTCGCCCAAGGGTTGTTAGGATTTCATACTGTTCGGTTAAAGCCTCTTCGTCAAAGGGCTTGTTCTTGAGGCCTTGAGCTGCTTCGCTAGTCTGCATCTTTGTTGATATAAATGCTCGGTATCAACACCAACTAGTGGGGCAAGATTAAAATTCATTAAAAGCGGGTCTAAGAGGAACACCAAAGGAAAGAGAAGAAATGCTGAAGAGTTCAGAGCAGAAATTGATGAAATGGAAACTAAAATAATACAAAGAACAATGTAGCAAAGACTTGATTATTTTAGGGATAAATAGAACTGTGTGGTTTTAATCGAAATAATAAAAAAAAAAGATTAAGATAGACGTTAATAATATGGGAGACAAAATAAAGTGGTGTTACCAGAGATACAACTGAAATCCAGACATCTAGACAATGACTACGGAATGTTTTTAAAATGTTCCAGTGCATTGGAAAAATCTAGAATAAACCTGGAGACACACATTAGCTACCAAAACTCAACTAAGAAGATATAAAACACCTACACTGAAAGACTGTCAGAGCTAAAGACAGTGGATGACAACACAAACGGTTTTCTGGACAAAGCAGGGCAGTTGCCCATCTGAGATCACAAAATTGTGACCTGCTTAAGCTCACTCCAGACAAAAGTCTCAGCACCAAGAGGGGAGGTGGGACAACAAGTCACAGTCCTGATGAGCTACGGACAACTGATGATTCCAGGAGAAGGGGAACACATTTTAAGGGTGTGGCTCCTCGTAAGTGGATCCGACCACTCTTCAGTGGAAGGTCATATATCCAAGAGTACAAGGACAACAGAAACTGTTCTTGAGGCCAAAACAAAACAAAAAGACACATATGGGTGATAGTAAAGGGAGTATGGAAGATCTGGGAGGAACTGAAGGAAGAGATAAACACATTCAAAATATATTGAATGAAATTCTCAAGGAACTAATTTACATCAGAAAAAAAGCAAAAAATAAAATGAAAGAGTACTTTAAAATAATCTCTTGACAAACAAAATCCAGGATCAGACAAATTCATTGGTGATTTCTATGAGACCTCTAAAGAAGAATTCACACCTGTGGTGATATTTTGTTTGTGATCTAACAAAGCTTGCATGAAGATCAGAGTGTGGAGCTAAACCACTAGTTAGCCAGACAGGCCAGGTGTTGATAGCTCACACCTTTGATCCAGCACCCAGGAGGGAGCAGCAAAGGGATCTCTCTGAGTTCAAGACCACCCTGGAGAACATGAGATTAATCCAGTCTAAAAGAAAAACAGAGCCAGGTGGTGATGGCTCACACCTTTAATCCCAGCCCTAGGAAGGTGGAAACAAAAAGGGATATACCTAGGCAGAGAGAGGAATATAAGGTGGGAGGATACAGGGGCTCATGGCATTCAGTCTGAGGATTCCTCTAGACAGAATCTTGCACCCTTTCAGGCTGAGGATGGCTACAGGTGAGAGGTCTCTCTAATGGCCACCTTCTTTTTCTTACTTATCTTCAGACAAGCTTTGTTAGAGCATATACAAAATATCACCACAAGCACTAATGCTTCTCAAAATATTGCATGAAATGAATAGGGGAAGGATGCTTCCAGACTCATCCTAGGAGCCTGTATTACTCAGGTACCAAAACCAGGTGGATACAGTAACAAGAGAAAGGTATAATCAAGGTCCTTGGTGAACACAGAAGCAACAGTCCTTAGTAAGAGTACTTAAATACTTCACACAAAATTCAATAGCACTTAACAGGACCATACTTCATGATCAAGATGGGCTCACCCAGTCATGTAAGAACTGCAACATATTCCAACTTATTAATAATATTGTTCAGAAACAAAAGGCCACAACGGTATACTCAGCCAGAAAGAGTGAAATTGTCCCTTTTCAGGGAAAAAAAAAAAAAAAAAAAAAAAAACATGGAACTGGAAATCATGGTGTTGTGTATAACAAACCAGTCCCCGAAAAACATTTGTTTTCAAACCTTGAAGCACAGGTTGGGGAGGGGACCTGATAGTAAAAGGAGGTGATTAGGTATGTGAAGGGGACAGAGGAGGAGAACAAGTATATAGAGTAGGTGAACATTATCAAAGTACATTATGTGCAGATACAGAAATGTTAATTGAATTTTTTTTTACTTTTTATGATTATTATTTACTAACAAAAACTTTAAAGGTAAAAAGAGACGAAGAAATTAAGTAGTTTGAAAAAGAATAATGGAAAATAGTTAACAAAGAAAATTTAAAATATGTAAATATTAACTTCTGAAACCAGAAAGATAAATTACAAAATATAAAACGAAAAACTAAAACCAATACACCCAAACATAGCCAGCAAAGTGAAAGAAAAACTCACTCTGTCAAGATTAACAAGTAACCAGCGTCCAAGTCCAAAACGTCAACCAATATCCAGGTCCAAAACTTTCACCAAAGTCCAAGTCCCACAGATCACCACCCAACAGCTCTCTGTACTAGAAGGACAAAACCCAGCCCTAGGCACTGTGTTATATGCCCAGGTATCAGTCATTCCTCACAGTGGCTCATTGTGAGGTCAGAGCAAGCCATGGACCAATGAGGGATGGGCACAATCCTGTCAAAGGACTGTATTAGCTACTCTGCAGTCACTGCTACCAAGTGCCTCACAGAAAGCAACATAAGGAAGGGTCATTTCGGCTCACACTTTGTGAGAACAGGGAAAGCATGGTGGCAAGATTAGTTGGTGTTAGCATGTGGCTGCTTATACTGTACTGGTGATCAATCCACCTCCAACACCAGGATAACAAACTGCTTCCTGGGACTAGACTCCACATCCTAAAGCCAGACCCAAACTTCCCAAGACAACATCACCTGCTGGAGACCACAAGTTCAAACACAAAAGTGTCTACAGGGGACATTTCAAAGGATATCCTAGGAAGGACTGGCTACACTTTAATAATAGTAACAACAGAAATGATCACAAGGATATTACAAGGGCCCCTAAAGCTCATGTTCTATTGGGTATAGACTCTGATATCTATCCATAAGAAAGTGAACCCAGAGGATGTTCCAATGGCCTTTGCATGTAGGATCAAAAATTCTGTGGTATCATCTGGTGTTACAGACCACAACATATCTACTACATTCAAAGTCTCCATTCCTCTCTGTAAAGTTGGTCTGGTGTCAAAAGTCTGGTAGCCCCTCACTGGCATTGTGATACTATAACAAAGTGTTCTGTTTCCCAAGACACCTCAGGACAAGTTATTACCGTCAGTGGTACTGAGGGGAAGAGAGTTTGATCACATCTCTCCCCCAAGAGACTCTCAGATTTCTCATCAGAAACCTAGAATCCCAGGAGACAGTAGGCAGACATCTTCAGGATGTTCACAAAAGAAAAACATCAGCATAGAAAAATCTATTAATATATATTAATACCATCAAAATAGCATATAATTCTAATTTTTGAACAAAATTATAAGGACTTTGAACCACTTTACTTAGATTTTCTGATTTGTAACCTGCCTTTCCTTGTTTGTTTGCCTCTGTATAAAATGTAAGGGCTCCAGAAATGGGTGTTTCCCTTAGAATGTGAGGCAGAATTCAATCAGCTCTCTTTATACGTTGAATTCTATTGTTTTGGGGGTAGTTTCCGTTCATCTCTCCAAATAAATTACTGCAGTCTCATTGCCGAGGTTCACTTTTTGCCCATAATTTGTCTATGTCATCCTTAGTTGAAAGTACTACAATTTCTGCTGGGTCTATTCCTGCTAATTGACAAAGTCTCAATTTTTCTTTTAAAATCAGCTCAGAGATCTTTTCCACATAGGTTTATAATTGTTTACTCTGATTATTTGGTAGAAATATCCATTCCAATATCATATCTTCCCTCTGCATTAAAATTCCTGTAGGAGAATGCTTAGAGGGTAAAAATAACCAACATGCAACCATGCTTTGGATCCATGCAATTCACATGTCCTTCTTGCACTTTCTTTTCCACCAAGGCCAATTCTCTCTCAGCTGCAGCTGATAATTCTTTGGACTATTTAAGTCTTTGTTGCCATTTACGGTTTTGAACAAATTACTCAGTTCATCATTCTTTAGCCCAACGACAGTTCATAGATGGGAAATGTCTCCAAACAATCTTTAAAAGTCATTAAGAGTCTGTAATCAATCTTTCCTAATTTGGACCTTTTGGAATCTAATTTTTTGTAGACCTATTTTATAACCTACATAATTAATAGAATCACTTTTTTTGTATCGTTTCAGGAGCAATTTTTAATCCCTAGCAGGGCAAAATTTTCTTTACTTCTTCAAACATTCTTAGTAAGTTGTCTGAATTTGAATCAGCTAGTAAAATATTGTTCATGTAATAAAAAAAATTATAGATTTAGGAAACTGTTTACATATTACTTCCAATGGCTGTTATACAAAATATTGGCACAGAGTTGGGCTATTTAACATTCCCTTTGGGAGGACCCTCCATTGATATCTCTTAATCGGCTGAGAATTATTATAAGTAGGAACAATGAAAGTAAATCTTTCTCTGTCTTTTTCTTGTAAGGGTATTGAGAAGAAATAGTCTTTTAAATCAATAACTATAAGAGGCCATTGTTTAAGTAATAAAGTTGGTAAAGAAATTCCAGACTATACAGTGCCCAATGGCTGATTTACTTCAATTGCTGTTAGGTCTTTTACCATTCTGCATTTACCAGATTTCTTTTTAATAACAAATACAAGAGAATTGATTCTTCAATATGCTGAGCATTTAACTGCTCTTGTGCCAGTTCTTACAAGGCCTGCAGTTTCTGTTTTTAAAGGCCTTTGCTGAACCCATATAAGCTTATCTGCTAACCATTTTAAAGGCAGAGCTGTTGGTATCTTTGAAAGATCAGCAATTGTGTCCTGTTCTTGTAAAATCTGGATGGCCGGTGATTGATCTTTATTATAATACCTCGTAATATTTCTCTCAGAAACATGCGTTACTTTATAGTTTGTTTCTGAGGTTGGAAGAATGTTAATCTGAGTTTTCCATTGTTGTAATAGGTCACAGCCCCATAAATTCATAGCTACATTAGCTACATATGGCTTTAATTTTCCAATCTGTCCTTCTGGCCCTATACATTCCAGCCATCTTGTGCTCTGTTTCACTTGAGATAATGTTGCAGTCCCTAACAGCTTAACATTTAACTCTTGAGTAGGCCAATTTGGATGCCAAAATTCTGGTGCAATTATTATGACATCAGCACCAGTGTCTATACGGCTTTCCAAGAGAATGCCATTTATTCATATTTTTGGTCTTTGTTCATTTATAGAAGTTTGAAAAAAATGCTTTATTATTTCTCCTGAATTTCCTGTTATCTCTGCTACAGCTGTTCTATCACTCTGAGCAGCCAGGTTTATTCTCATAGGCATTTGGTTATATAAATCTTCTGAGAAGTGGTTTTTTCTATGATGGCAGGAAAAGTCTGAACTTAATTTGCCCTGGAAGCCTGCATGAGGCCCCTCAGGGAGTTTCGCTGCTGCAGAGGCAAAGAATTACCTTGTTTGTCCCTAGTTGATACACATTTGTTGGTCCAATGTTTACCCTTACCACACCTTCTGCATAATCCAGAAGGGAGGCACATTCTATTGCCATTGTTCCTGAAGAAACATTGTTTCTTGAAATGCCCTGTTTACAATCCCTTTTCAGATGACCTTGTTTACTGCAATTAAAACATCTAACACTATTTTTCTTTAAAGGTCTTAATATAACTTCTCCTATCCACATATCATCATGGTCATGAGACTTAATATTAATTGTGTCCTTGATCTAATCCTCCAATGGTGCTGATTGTGCCTTTAACAGCCTGATTATTCTTTGGCATTGCTGCAGTTGCATTCTCAAAGGCCAAAGATTCAGTGATTATCTGTCTAGCTTATGAATTTGGTATCATTCTATTTACTGTCGAAGACAGCCTTTGTAAGAAATCCATGAAGGATTTTCTGTAGCCCTGTATGACTTTTCTAAATGATTCAATTTTCTTCCCTGCTTCCTCAATTCTGTCCCACGAATTCATGGCTGCCATGTGGTATAGAATTAAGATTTGGTTATCATATAAACATTGTCTGTGGATATCACCATAATTGCCTCTCCAAGAAGCTGATCCTGGGAAATTTCCACACCTCTAGTCCTACATTGTTGTTCTATTGTTTTACCTTCCTCTTTAAACCAAGTTCTCCATTGAAATTGTGGACTGGGCTCTAGGACAGCTATAATTAATTCTCTCCAGTCCTGAGAAATAATTCTATTACAAGTTGACCATGAGTTTAACATCTGCTTTACAAATGGAGAATACATACCATAGGATACTATAGCTTCTTTAAATCTCCTCAAATATAACATTTCCACTAGAGTCCAGTTAGCTCATACACCCTTGAGCATTTGGCAGTTCCTATAAGGTTACCAGGTAGATTAATATTTGCTGTCTGGTAACCTGAGGCTGTTTCTCAGTAACCATATAATTCAATGCCAAGATAGATTCACCGTTAATTTCTTCTGTCTAGGTTTGAATTTCTCTGTAATTCATTTTCACAGGTTTTCCTAAACCTTTTATCTTGGCACTCAAATTGACCAAACTTTTAAATGCTAAATTAAAATGATCAAACAAATAATATTCATAAATGATGTTATGTAAATCCCATCAACATTAATTATCCTCTCATTTAATTGTTCCATTTTCAAACTGCTAATGTGTTATCAAACAGAGACCAAATTCTTTCCATTGTACAAATATTTCTCATTTTTTAATGTGGAAAAAAATTCTCTTTTAACTAATATCTTCCTTTAAGATATCTTAATTGACTTACCAAGTCAGTCAAGTGCATAGAACAGAAGTCCAAGGGGATTTCAGAGCCGCTACCTAGTGTTGTACTAGTCTGAAATGGGAATCCAGAGAGAGTCCACCACTCACCAGGAGAGAAAAAGCCAAAGAGACTCCAGCCCGCATGGGGTGGAGATCTGGCCTCGTACAGCTCCAGCCTGAGTCAGGGGCCTGCAAAGCCACAAGCGGCTTTTTTGTAAATCTGTGCCCCACAAGTTGCACGCCAAATGTAAAACAAGTCTTAAAAGGTCTTTATTAAATAAAAAACCCAGAGCCAGACATTGGGGTACAAAGCTGAGAGATCAGAAAATTAGAAAGAAGCCATCCATGTTCTTACCACTTGGAGATCCTCCGCCAAAGAGACCTACTTCCTGTGTACCCAAGCAATTTATGCCTTTCTGTTCTGCCATCTCATTTCCTCTCTGCCCAACTATATCACTTTCTTTCCTTGCCCAGCTTTGTCACTTCCTGTCTGTCTGCACAGACCTCCAGACCTTTACGGTTAACTAGTCTTGGAATTTACGATGTGTGCCACCTTGCCTGGCTGTGTTCCCAGTGAGGCCTTGAACTCACAGAGATCCAGATGGATCTGTGCCTCCCAAGTGATAGGACTAAAGGTGTGTGCTACCACTGCCTGACCTCTATGTATACCATTAGCTGGCTTTTTCCTCTGAACAAACTTTATTGGGGGACACAGATAAAATATTACCACAAAGACTAAAGTCATTCCCTGGAGTTCAATGTGGTGATATGGGAAGCCAGATGAGTCTTTCCTATTAAAAAAAAAAAAGGAGAGAGGTTTAAACCATAGCTCAGTTATAAAATTTCTAGTTCCATCCCATTTCATCACAAAATAACCCTTTGTACATCCCCCTGCAAGGTAAACAGGCTAAACAACATGCAGTCTGTGGGAAGAGATTCTCCTAGAAAACAAATCATCCATTTAAAGACAGCCTCCTCCTCAGGCCAGGGGATTTAAAAACTGCAAGTTTCTAAAGGAAAAAAAAAAAATCAACTTTCTAAAGTCCATGGAAGAGAACCTGCTGGCTTTATTCCTGAAGAGTCGATTAATTAAACTTAAGTCCCCACAAACTCCTCCAAATGCCAGTTCCAAATTAAAGAACATGAATGTTCATTTCTGTTTGACCTCTTTTCACCCGTTTTTAGCACCTGGCAGATTTGTGGAAAGTATCAGTGTGCTGATTGAACAGAAATGGGTATTAACCAGCAGGCAGAGAAGACAGAGCGGTCAAGGACAATCTCGGGCATTTACAGTTTCTAACTTCTCATTTCATCCTGTACTCAGCAAAGCTCCTCTTTTCCACATGTTCATCTTCTACTGTCTCATCCTTTCTAAGAATGTTATACTTTCTATCCTCACCTTGAACAACTTCAACACTTTCTGCCATAGGGGTGTGTTTGGGATAAGAAATTACTTTGAAGTGCTTCTGACAAATGGAGTTTGTTTATAGAATACCACTAAAATGTGCTCATTTCTCTTTTCTAAAGCATGCCAAGATGGTGGGTTGTTCATGGAGCAGACAAAGAGGCCTTAAGTGCCTCCTCTACAGACAGTTTGGAGGACTGTGGCACTCCCAGGGGTTTAGATCGCACAGTTACAGCACTGGCCTTCACCACAGAAACCTCCACAGAGCTCCATTTTCAGAACCCTCCTCCATCTCCAATCACATTCCCTTATTTATGAACATCAAAGTATGCATGAGTTTTTAAAATTATCTTGGGACTGAGATGGCTCATCTGTTAAGAGCTGAGTTTGGTTTCCACAACTGAGCATAACTCCAGCTTCAGAAGATCCAGTGTTCTTTTCTGGCTTCTGGGTGGCACCAATGCTCACATAGACATACCCCCATATACATAACTAAAATAGAATAGCAAATAAATTTTAAAATGATCTTATTCATTTGGTATTTGTTCTCTGCCTCTACCTTGATGCTTAAACTCTAAGGGAGTGGCCTTATTTGTAGACCTAGATAGAATAAGATATGGTACATAAGAGAAGTTTAATAAATCAAGTTGCAGCCTTTGAATACAGGGCTCTCATCCAACTTGTCATCCCATAGACATCACTAGAGCTCCATCTGACTACAAGAGACCACCACCCTTCATGGTATTACTATCCCAATGTTAATATTAACTATTAGTATTTGTATAGTTTTATTTTTCCATAAACTGATGTTTAATAGATTTAATGTACCAAAATACACTGAAGTGTTTTCTATCATTTAAGTAGTTCATATTTTCTAAGTTATACGACCACAATCAATTATTAATATCAAAGATTCCAGGAACATAGAAATATAAAATCATCAGTCATCAGCTCTCAAGGTTAACTGCAAACAATGGCTCTCTGCTTTACAGCCAGGTCCTCCTTCAACAGCCAGGGGTTAACTTTTAACCCTCTTGCCCCTTATACCCAACAACTGCCTGGACCAAAGTTAACTTTTCATAGTTGTTTCTACGTGACTTCCAGCATGCATCCCATGCCTGATGTTTCTATATGACTCCTAGCATGCACTCTGTACCTAATGCCTTCCCCCTTACTATAAAAGGGGGCTCATAACCTCCCTCCAACTGCCACAGCCTTAAAATCCATCGCTGGCTGTGGTCTCAGCTAGCTGATAAGCTTTTGTGCCCTGCAGTGATGTTTTTTTATTTTTTTCCTTTGTTTTTTTTTTTTTCTGGAATAAAATTTGCTTCTGGTTTAATCGATTTTGGTGGTCTGTCCCCCATTATTGTGAGACCCCCAGACCCAACAAACACATTAAATTTATTTAATACTTAATTGGAACTATGAAGAGGGTACCTAATAATTTCCACTTACTCTTGACTATCCAATGTAATGTATATGCTCAGCCTAATCCCTCTGGTGTCCAGGGACAATTTGATATTTACCAAGCCCCCACCCCTGACTGATTTTTGTTTCAGAAGTACTTCATCACAAGCTGCCAAAATCCTTTCTCAGAGTTCCATGGCCAGCTTCACACATCAGGACATGGTGCTATATTCCAGGTTCATGGGGTCCCTGAAAAAAACCACATGGTCAAGCTGAACGAAGTCGAACAATAGAAATAAAGCCGTTGGAAAATCACAGACATCATAAAGAGTGACACCCACACCACGCCATTTGTTACTATCAGCCAGTAGTTACCATCTTACTACTAATGCAGGGACCCTGATGGTGCCTGGCATGGAGTAAGGACTTTGTGATTGGTTACAATCTCTATTCTGGGAGTGAGGCTGAAAAGCCATCATTTCAGCCATGAGATAATACCTAAGCATTACCAAAAAAAAATTTTTTTAATGACATGAGAAGCATGTGAAGCAGAGTGGCTCCGCTCAACATTAGGACCACGTCAGCTTGTCAGTCAGTATGTCCAAACACTCACTGATTTGGGAAGGGGATGCCGGGCGGAGCTAAGGCCCTTGAAGTAAGTGGTATTTCAGTTCAGAGCCTATTTGTTTGCTAGCCACAGTCAGCTCTCTCCTTTCCAGAGATCATTTTAACTGGAGCTAATCTGCAGAAAACTGGGACTAAGGACTTCCAACCTCTTAATATGGCTCACCCCACTTGTAAGCTTAAAAGAAGACAGTGCTTTGCCATTTTTTTTTACCTCCCCCAGGCAAAAAAAAAAAAAAAAAAAAAAAAAAAACACTTTTCCTAACACGGCAGGGCCTCCTCAGTCTCTCATGGATGGCTATCAAGCAGAGTGAGGACGTAAGTTGGAAATCCACGAAAATGTGATGTCTATTTATTTATGCCTAGTGATTGGAGGGTGTTGAGACATGGTTTGGCAGCGTAACTCAGCTGGTCTTCAACTCGTGATTCTCCTGCCTCAGTTTCCCATATGCCGGAACTGCAGGAGCATATCATCATGTCCAGTTAATATTTGTTCACCTGAGTAAAAGCCTGAGTTCTCTGAAAGGGAAAACTTCAGATACCACAATGTTAGTGACTTTTGTTGTTACAAAATACCCAAGAAAAGCACCTTCATTAAAGAAATGTTTACTTTGGCCCACAGTTTGAAGATACAACTCATCAAAGAAGAGGGAGAAGGTATGGCTGCCTGAGCTTAAGGCAGCCAGTCATATTGTGTCCACAGTATGACACATAGAGGAGTCGCACTGAGGGGTACAGAGAGGCGTGAACAGTGGAACTCAGTTCCTGGACCCCCAACCCATGCACTGGTGTTGCTCACAGGGAGAGTGGGTCTTCACACCTCCATTAGCCCAATCTAGAAGCATTCTCACGAGCCTGGAAGTGTGTTTCTGTTGTGACCCATCAAGTTGACACTTAAGTTTCCCTACCACAGATGTGAAGCAGAGAGTCTGAGTCACAAACAGTGGGGAGAAGGCAGCGGTTCCTGGAAATTCAGAACCTCTGGCCATGATCTGGGCAGGGGAGACAACGGGGGCTGCTGGGCTGTATGTCCTGGGATGCAGCTCCACTTTCAACAATGTCAATGAAGACTAAGCATTATGCTCAAAGGAAAAACAACAGAAGAATGGGTTCTTTCTCACATGCTTTTGTCTTCGCCTGGTCAACAAAGCGATCTTAAAGGAACTGAGTGGCATTTGAAAACTTACATGAGGAGGTGACATCATTACAGGCTATGTCTGAGAAAGAGAAGTCACTGTCGTGTCCCAAAAGTTGACCAGGCCCTGTAATGCCAACAGCGCATGCTCCCCAGCAGGACCCCTGGATTTCTACTTGCCAGGCACTCCAACCTCCCTTCAGTGGAGTCCTGTGCTTCCACCAGGCATGGTCTCTGAGCACTGCCGCATCTGCCGTCACCCCCACTTGGGACACACACTCACCATATTAATTCCCAGAGGTCATGGTCCCCAATATCACCATCTCTGAAATCATCCGTGGGCCATGGTCTTCCTTAGATATTTCTGTATTTCTCAAATATGGCATGACAAGGGAACCATGTGCGTGACTGTAGAAATAAAAAATGTATTTGTTCTTCCCGGGTTCTTGTCACAGAACTGTTAAAACCGTGAAAGAATATCGTGAACGGATGAATGTCATTATTATTCATTAGGAGCCTTATTTCGATCATATCTTAAGTTTATTCTCTTGAAGAGACTGAAGTAACATAGGTACCACCTAGCAAACCTCCAGATGGGGTGGGTCACTTGAAAAACAATGGCACAGAGCTGGCGTCACCAGTATGTACCAGGACTGTTCCAAGTAGGATACAGGCAAAGGGATGGGGAGACAAGTCTCCACAGAGGTCACGGGATGACATGACCTGATGAACTTGGAGATGCCGAATGTGTGGAGGTATCGGGAAGGAGGCTACACTGAAAAGACAGAGAGCCTCCAGCTTCCCCAGGTACACACCTCTCCCCCTGCTACTTCTCCATCAGGTTCTCCCTCAACTGTGTCCTTCACAATAAGTCAGTCCACCGAAGTGTTTCCCTAAGTTTTGTGAATCATTCCAGCAAATTATCATTCCTAAACAGGGCAAGGGTGAGTCATGAGAAGCCCTAGTTAAGAAGTGGCCAATCAGAAACACCAGAGCCTCAGACTTAACAAGTGAAGAGAGGGCAGTCTTGTGCGGCTGGGTGCTTTACCTGTGGGATCAACACTAATTCCGTGTGGTGCCAGAACTGACTAAAGTAAAGGATACCCAGCTGGTGTGGAGAGCTGGGGAAGTGTTTGGTGTGGGAAAATAACACACATCTGATTTCAGGTGTGTTGTGCAGTGTGATTACCAGGTAGATATAGTCCCTCGGTGTGCACATGCTACGCTAAAAGAAAGCAAATAAATCTCTCTAACTATGCTATCGTTTGTTTAACAATGGGTTCCATGCAGTTTCTTGTAAAAGAGTTGTCTCCGGATGGTTCAAAATATGAAGCCAATGGCTGACATTGCTACTGTGGAAGCCAGCCTTTGGACCTAGACTGAATCATTGATGTCTCTTCTTAGTCTTGTTTTTTGGTTTGTTTTTATGGTTTTTTTTTTATTTGTTTGTTTGTTTTTGAGACAGAGCCTCACTCTGTGGCCCAAGCTGGCCTAGAGCTCACCACATAGCTCAGGGTGGCTTTGAACTCATGACAACTTTCCTGCTTCTGCCTACCAAGTGCTGAGATTACAGGTGTGAGCACCCGAGCCTGGCTCTCATCTTGCTGCTTAATAAATAAAACGTAGTGTCTGAGCTTCCTCCCTCCAATCTGAGGTGCTGGATATATGCCAGATAACACACACTTTACCATATTCAAAAATCGACAGTGTGTCTTTGTTATCAGCTGTATGGCAGCCACACACCCATAGGTTTCTTTCTTTCTTTCTTTCTTTTTTTTTTTTCTAATTTTTAGTTTATGTTTTCATACAAAGTAATAGTCTCCTTGTAGCATGTTTTTATACATACTTAGCTTGGTTGACCTCCTCCAGTTCTTCTCCTCCCCCCATCCCCCACCCCCCATCTCTGCACTCTCTGTCCCTCCTTAAGCATTTCTACATACATGTTTCACCTTTCCATTTTGTTATTTTACGGACTCTGTTGCCATCTTCACATCCTCCCTTGAAGTCTCCTTTTCCCTTCTCAGTCTCCTTTCAGGTTTCCTGGACAGTATATGCACACACACACACACACACACACACACACACACACACACACGTATATGAAGCTAGATACACATATGAGAGAGTATGTGTAGCTTTTGTCTTTTGGGGTCTGAGTTATCTCACTAGAGATAATCTTTTCCAGTTGCATTCATCTTCTAGCAAATTACGTACTCTTTTTCTTTATTCAGCTTTATCCCAGCTCTCTTCAGCCCTCTCCTTTGGAAGCAGGCTAACACACCTCAGGACCAAACACAGGCACACCCACATTTTTTTTTAACATGGTCTGAATTCAGGCTCTCACGCTCACACAGCAGGTATCTTATTCACTCAGACATCTCCCGACCCCCAAGATTTGAATTGTAGATACAAAAAATGATAAAGGCACACTCACAGCATATACCAGAAGGACAGGTGTTTTCGGGGTCTCTGAGCAGTCTGCACCAACACTTCACACAACAGATGCATGCCCTCTCTCACACACTCCTGTGTTCACACACAACAGACACACTCCCTCTCTCACACTCCTGTGTTCACATACAACAGACACACTCCCTCTCTCACACTCCTGTGTTCACACACAACAGACACACTCCCTCTCTCACACACTCCTGTGTTCACAGAGTCTCTCCGACTTACTGATCCCTGCTGGAAAGCTGGATAAAACGTCCCCCTAGCACTGCATATCAGTGCTGACCGGAAGTCCTGACTCAGCTGTTAGCAGCGGGGGTGGTTTATGTTCTAAGTTAGTTCCTATTGCTGAAAACATAATCACCTAAAACCATGTGAATTTAACATCTCGCCATTCACTAAGAAATCTGACTTGGGCCTCACTGAACTAGACCTGATGGTCAGCAGGGCGATCTTTTTTCTGGAAGCACTGAAGAAGAACGCAGCATCTTTTCCAGCACTGGGAGGATGCTCACTTTTGGTCCCTGGCTCCTGCTGTCTCTAATGTCAGCACTGGGAGTTTATGTCACTTGTCGCCCGGACTAACTCTGGCTTCTTTCCTGTCACCCTCTCTCATTTTTCAGGTTCCTTTGGATTCCACTGGACTCATCCAGATAATTCCAGATAATCTGTTGCTCTCAAGGTCAGTTGATTGACAGCCTTAATTCTATTGGCAAGCTTAACATCCCTCTGCCATATGAGTGCCCGGATTCCAGGGATCAGGCCATAATCTTCTTTGTGGGCATTATCCCACATTCTACAAAGAAAGAAAATAAAGGCTGATGAAAATGTATTGGATGACAGGTCAATGATGGCAGAATGTGGAAGTAAAACAAAGATACAGGGAATAGGGCACAGTCAACAAATGTCTTCGAGACTGAGGGACAAACAAATAAATTCCCCTAACATGCCAGGCAAGGTGGCTCACTCCTGTAATCTCAGAACTTGCAAGGCTGAAGCAGGAGGATTGCCAAGAGAGCTCAAAGCTGCCTGGATTACTCTGGGAGTTCCAGGCCAGTCTTGGCAATAGAGTGAAATCCTTTCTAAATTTAGAAAGATTCGAAAATTAGAACAAACAAACAAACCCAACAACAAACACTCAGAGGTAAGAGAAATACTCTGAAGCCATCTGTGAAGATGATCTTATTGTTCAGAATAAGGTTTTGAGGTCCCCAGCTACTATTGTAGTAGGGCCTATCCCTCCTATTACTTAAAAAAAAAAAAATACATTCTTCACATGTTTTGTTGCTATAATGTAAGGTACATGCTCATTTATAACTAGATCCTCTCTATGAATTGACTATGACTATATGATGACTCTGGTATCTTCAGTCATAGTCTTGTGTTTAAGGTCTACTTTGCCCCAATACATGTAAAGAAATGTCTGATGGGGCAATGTCTTTCTGTATGCTGTGAATATGTGTTGCTCTGATTGGTTGATAAATAAAGCTGTTTGGCCTGTGGCAAGGCAGCTTAGAGGCAGGTGGGAAATTCAAAGAGAGAGACAGAAGGAAGAGAGAGATGCCAGTGAGCTGCCCAAGGAGCAACATGTAATGGGACGCAGGTAAAGCCATGGAACATGTGGCAATACATAGACCAATAGTTATGGGCTAATTTAAGATATAAGAGCTAGCTAACAAAAGGCTTGAGCCAGGGCCACGGAGTTATAATAAATATTAAGCCTCTGTGTGTTTACTTGGGTCTGAGTGGCTGCAGGGCCCACCCAGGCAATGGAGAAAACCCCAGCTACAATGTCTGTTCTCTATTGTTTTCCATTTCAGTGAATATCTGTCCTTAAAGCTGAGGTTCTCAGTAGCCTACAAGTGGATGATTTGGGGCCAATTGATGTGTGCTTTTTAAATTACAGAATTTAAGTCATTTACATTTAAAGTAATTATGGGTGTATGAGATTGTCTTTGCATCTTGTTAATTTTCTGCTGGCTCCTTTGTTCCTTCTGTTTTCACTTGTTGCCTTCCTTTGTGGTTTGCTGGCTTTCTTCGGTGTTGTGCCCGGTTTGCTTTCTCATCATTTTTTGTTGTCTTTAGATAAGCTTGTATAACATGTAGCAGTCGTGTGTGTGTGTGTGTGTGTGTGTGTGTGTGTGTGTGTGTTTGTAGGCCACAGGACAAACTTGTGTGTTGTTCCTCAGATACTGCTCTAGTTGTATTTCTGCAGCTCTGACAAACTCCACAACTCTCTGACTTGCTCACTACCTTCTTTATATAGCCTAGGATCACCTGATGAGAAATGGTGCTGATGACAGTAGGCTTTGCCCTTCTGTATCCATTAGTAATCAAGACAATCCCTAATAGACATGGCCACAGACAAATCTGACCTAGACAAGCCCTCAGTCTGGGCTTCACTGGAGGCTGTGTCAAATTGATAGTTAATGCCAACGGAAACAAGTGTTGTCTACCTTTTTCTTTGTTTGTTTCAAGACAGGATCTCTCACTGGCCTGGAACTTGCCAAGTATGATAGACTGGCTGGCCAGCAGCCCCGGGAAGCCACTTGTCTCTGCCTCTGAAGGGCTGGCATTGCAAATGCATGCCACCACACCCAACTTTTTTTATACAGGTTCTAGGGAACACACTTAGATACTGGTGCTTACATGGCAAGAGCTTTACTGAATGGCATGCCTCTCTAGCTTGGTAACCATCTTTTAAAAATAGATAGCAATTTTGCCCTGATCATATGTAAAAATTCTACTCTCCACATAGACCATTATAGGATTAGAGGATTCTGAAGGTGGCTGTGAACTTCACCAGTGAGCTTTATTTGGTCATTTGTTTCTATATCTAACTTTCTTCCTTTCACTTCTGTTTGAAGAGCTCTCTTCATCATTTCCTGTAAAAAGTCAAGTAGCAATGAACTCTGTTATCTTTTGTTTGTCCATCCTTTCTGATGAAACTTTTGGGTGGGTAAACTATTCTGGCTTGTTTTTTTCTTTCTTTTTCTTTTAACTATTTTTTTTTCTTTTACCACTTTTACAGGACAAGCCTCCTTCATTTTGCTTCTAAAAAATTCTATTTGTCCTTGATTTTTGAAAGCTTCATTCTAAAATGTCCTGCTGAGACCTTTGTTGCAGTTTTGGAGTAAGTCTAGCTATGTTGCCTAGGCTGGCCTAGAAGTCATAATGCTCCTGCCGCAGTCTTCCTGGTAACACAGATTTCTGGTGTATACCATCATAACTTCTCATCAGTGAACTTTTAGGTTAAAATTCTTCAGTGAACTTTTGGACTTCATGTATCTTAATATCCATAGCTTTTTTTAGATTTGAATTTTTAGACCTTATTTCTTCAAAGAAACCTCTTTCCTTCCTCCTCTATCTTCTCTTCACAATCCCTACAATGTTAACACTAGTTTTCTTGACTCTTCTCTTCTTTTTTATTCTCTGATGGGATATTTTCACAGGTCATTTCTTCCCACTTGATCAAGTCTGCTGTTGACAGTTTTTATTATGTGTTTTCATTTCAAGATTAGAAATTGTACTGATATTTGAAATTTTAACTTTTGATTGAACTTCTATTTTTGTTAATTTATTTTGTGATGCCTTTAAGTTGTCTATACTCTCTTGTAGCATAGGACATATGCTTAAAAATAATCACTTTGAATTCTTTGTTAGGCAAGCTGTAGCTATCAAGCTCCTTAGGATTAGTTATTGGAATATTATTTTATTTCTTCAGTGATCACACTTTTTATTCATGCTTCCCTTCTTTGAAAGTCTTTTACTTGCTGCCTTTGTGACTGAAGAAGCGGTCATCTCTTCTGGCTTCTACTGACTTCAGGCGAGACATGGTCACTAAGGAATCCAGTGGGGAGATTCTGGAAATTTTTTTTTCACACATTTTCTTCCATATCTCTTGTTCCCCATGGGAATAGTTCCTAACAATGTGTGCTCTCTCTTGACTTCATAAAGCCAAGCCGGGTGCTGGGAGCTTCCCATTTGTGTTTCCCAAGGGTGGTACCCTGAAGTGTTCGTTCAAGTAAAGCCAGCTGTGCACACTACATGTTTACACTGATATTGATGTCCACAGGTGTGTGCTCAGGGGAATTAGCCTGTGGTCAGGGCTGAGGCATGAAGATCATGAATCAAACCCACAGGCAGGTTGGTAGCATACAGAGTTGGTATCAGGGCCTTCCTGTGAAGCCCATAGATCCAGCCTGTGACAGCCATTCATCCATTCAGGTCATTACCCATAAAATCTGGGTGGGATAAGGAAGACATGGACTTGTTGCTCACTCTCTGTACTCTCACTTTCCTCCATGGATGGGAACACTGGCTGGGGATGGATTTCCTGGCACTAGAAATAAAAGTGCTTTGACCTTCTTTAGTGCTTCTGGTACCAGGGCCAAGGGCCATTTTCCTTCTGCAGTGTCCTACAGCCTCTCTACTGGATTCACTGTCTCCCATGTGGGAAGTCTGTGAGTAGCTGGCCCAGTGCACAGCCCTTATGTAGAAAGATGATGATAGAAAGTTCACATTGCGGGCGGGCGGTGGTGGTGCACGCCTTTAATCCCAGCACTCAAGAGGCAGAGCCAGGCGAATCTCTGTGAGTTCGAGGCCAGCCTGGGCTACCAAGTGAGTTTCAGGAAAGGCGCAAAGCTACACAGAGAAACCCTGTCTTGAAAAAACCAAAAAGAAAAAAGAAAAAAAAAAGAAAAAAGAAAAGAAAAGAAAGTTCACATTGCATCATCTTGCCATCACTTCTAACTTATAAATTCAAAGGATCAGGCTTGTTGTTTGGTTGAAGAGCTACATGGGGTCATTGCCAAAATGACCCAAACTCCTTATCTTTACTCTTGGAAATATTTTCAATGATATAACCATTACAAAACACCTCAGGGTACCCTTAGTGAACCACCAGAGATAATCTTCATTCATAAAGCTCTTATGAGTCTCACTGTGTCCCGGGCACCATGCTATCTGCTGATGATGCAGATAAGAAAAAGAGTTTTCTCTTCCCCTTAGGCGTACAGGTGTAACAGTCATAACAAATGCAAGGTATGTAGTGAACTTAGGAGAAACTCTGTAAAAGGACGTTGAGTATTAATACAAAAGAGGAAATCATTATTCTCATTAGAAGACAGAGAAGGCAGGATACAAGGCTAAGAGTGTGGTTCTAGAGTTATATTTATTTATAGATCTGGAATTCTAGCCAGTGACAGAATATTTGCACATTAATTTCCTCATCTTGAAATGATAATCTGGCCAAAGTATAGTGCAGACCATGCTACATGCACCACACAATTTCGTTTTCATCTTGAACACATTTCCTGGTTCCCTTGCAAGTAGGAGATACCATGTATGATACGATAGACCATAAAAATGTGGGTAAAGTGTTGTGATACCAGTCATAGGCTCCATCCTCGGACACCAGGTAGTCTACATGCTTTGTTTTCTCTATGCAAAAAGACTGATGTCTTAGTCACTGTTGAATTGTTATGAGGAGACACCATGATCAAGTCAACTCTTACAAAAAGAAAAAAAATTAATGGGGGCTTGCTTACAGCTTCAGAGGATTAGTCTAATGTCATCATGGCAAGAAGAGTGGTGGAGGATAGACAGAAGGCAGGCAGGCAGGCAGGCATAGCACAAGAGAAGTAGCTGAGTGCCACGTCCTCATCCAAAGGCAGCAGGTATACACAGAGAGAGAGACAGACAGACAGAGACTGGGCCTGGTGTGGGCTCTTGAATCCTCACAAGTCCCCAGTGACACATCTCCTCTGCTGCGGGCCACAAGTATATGAAACAGAGATTCAGCTGTATATGATAAAGCTAATCCTAGAAGGGTCAAGGAATTCTTCTAGAGGAAAGTCAAATATCAAGGAATATTTGATATTATTTGGCTTTTAATATATCAGTCTTCTGCTATGAATTTCTTGTGCACTCATATACTTCTAGGCCTTAACAGATAACAGTATAAGCTTCTCAGACTTACTGCTGATCTGATCTGAACTAGGTAACACCCCTACAGAGACTAGGAGACAGGCAGAATGTAGATGCATAGCTTTGCTTCTTGTGCAAATGAAACTCAGACCACCCCTTTCCTTCAGGCCTACTGGCATTCCAGAGCTATTGACTCAGGACAAAAGGGTTTTTTGCATATCCAGGTGTGAGTGAAGGCTGGGGCAGAATTCCTGGTCTGGGCAGAGTCTTGTGGCTGGGGAAAAGAGAACAAGGCAGAGTTTTTGTGGATGGTAGGACAAGAGTGGCTCAGGCTGAGGAGTGAGGAGCAAGGAAAAATTTTTGTAGATTGTAGGTGGATTTGAATCAGGTCAAGAGAGGAGGAGAGGAAGGTAAGATGGAAGATGGAGGGTTGGAGGTCAAGGATGAGATCAAGAGCATAAGAGCTTAGTTATTACTAGGACCATTAGAGGACAGGAAAAGAAAGGACAGAGAGGAACAATTTATAAGAATAGAAATAAAGCTATATAGATAGAATTTAATCTCAGAGGAATAAAGTAAATGGACAAAAGAGCCCAGTGAACTTAGATTCTTTTCCCTCAGATTACCCCACTCCAGACATAGTGTCTTCCCCAGGACTCTGAGAGAAATCTTCTCAGGGCAGGCCCCAATATCTGGTATTCCTCCAACAAGGCCACACCTCCTAATCTTTCCCGAAAAGTTCCACTAACTGGAGACCAAACATTCAAATATAGGAGCCTATGGGGACCATTCTCATTCAAACCACCTCAACCTAGATGCTTCAGCCGTGTTGTGCAGAGCTCTTAGAATCCTACATTGACAAGCTGCCTAAGGGAGTGTCCCTGAAGGAGAATACAAAACAGTCTCACAGCAACTCTGAAACTCCTTTATGCAAGCAGCAGCCTATCCTGATTAATATACCTCCACCTCAAAGGCTGATGGGAGATGTAATGAGATCACGAAACCCTCTCAATGAACAACAGCCATTATTGCTGTCATTGCCATGATACAAAGAAGCGAACACACACATCAGTAGAACTAGAGGGGACTTGCTGAGTAGACAGATGAAAACAATAATAGCAGCAGTGGGAATTTTGAGCAGAGGTCGGGAAGAACAGCAAAGAAAGAAAGCTAGCGGGTGTTGTGGTACATATTGGTGACCCAACCCCTAGGGAGGCTGAGCTGGGAAGATCATGAATTGAAAGCTGATATGGTCTGCATAGCAAGACCCTATCTAAAACAGAATTTTAAGGAAAGAAAAGAATGGAGGCTGAGGATATAGCTCAGTTGGATGGGTGCTTGCCTACATGGAAAAAGTTCTGGGTCTGATCCCCAGCACTGTGGTGGCCCACAACTGGGACCTCAGCACTCAGGAGAGACAGACAGAAGGATCAGAAACTCAAGGGCGTCCTCACCTACGTGGTTCATTCAAGGCCAGTCTGGGCTCCATGAGATCCTGTGTGAAAAACCAAAACTGAAAAGATAAAAGAAAAGGAAGGAAGAGAAGAGAAGGAAAGGGAAGGAAGTGACAGAAAGAGGGAAGGCTGGAGGAAGGGACATGTAACAGTGGGGGGGGGGGAAAGCCCCAATAATGGCCACCCAGCAGCTACGAGTGCTGCTCAGAGCAGGGTCCCTGGGCCCAGGGCTCCTGCTGACAGCCACTCACAGCTCACTGCTATTTCTCGGTGGAGACACGTGAATCTCTCATTTGTTAAAAGCTGACGAAAGCTCCTTCCTGGACACTTGTTTGTACTACTTGGAACATGTTTCTTTCAGCACCTTCCGGTCACAGGAGTGGTCTTAGGAAAGGGTGAGAGCAGAAATCTCCACAGAGGCCGACTAACAAAGAACAGTGCTCTCTTTGTGTCTGTCCTGGAGCTGTGAGGGAACAAAGGACAAATGTGCAGGGCTCTCCTATGGCCACTCCGAGCAGCAGACATGTCCCCGGTCCCAGAGTTGCTACTCATGGTGGTGCAATAATTTTTCCTGAGCTGTTCTGAGGGATGCTATAGCCTTGAGCACCTCACTTACCATCATCAAAACAGCCCAGAGGCTGCCTGGCATGGGGGGCCTAGAGCTTAGACACTTCTTACTAGCTCTGCCAGACTTGCTAACCTTTGCCAAGCCAGCTCTCTAAGGACCGAGTCTGTGGGATAGTTAAGCACAGGTTTTGCTTATGAGATAAAATGAAAATATCTCCCAACTGGACTGGACCCAAGCAACCCCATTTACAATACAATCTCAATAAGAAAAAAAAAAAAACCTCACATGTGTGATATCCCAGTAGTTGGTATTTCTAGGCAAAAGACTCATTCATGCCCTTCCCAAAATGGGAAGTGACTAAAACAAGAAAAAGTTAACATAATCGTCAGAAAAATAAAATGCAGGTACACTGCCCAAATGTTCACTGCCACCTACAGGCCATGAATCGTTCTTTCCCAGCCAGTCTACCCACAGTAGGCATTTGGGAGCCAGGCTACCAGCTAGCCCCAAGCTTCCAGGGTGGGCAGAAATTAAAGTTCCTTATCCCGCAGTGCTCTTCTTCCTGAAAAGGAAATCATACCTACTTATGTAGATCTGTAATCAAAACCTATTTGTCTATGGCTTTAGAAAGACCCCACCAATCAGCCCAGGCTGGCTGAGGATTAGGACCGAGGCAACAAAGAGACCTATTCATTCCTCAGTGCTTCCAGAGAAGCCTGTGGTCCAACTGCCTGATTACAGCCTGATTTTTAAAAGGACGTTTCACAACTGCAGCTAAAGATACATTTTTGTTCATTTAAACAAACACTGGGAGATAAGAAACCAGCATAAGAGGAAATGTCAGCTGTGATTGGCGCTTCTCTCTCTTTAAGATAGACCATTTGTGTTATCTAGAGAGCTGACTAAATAATCTACTCAGATGGCCTCCCACACTGCTGGACCACACTCCCTGGACTGTGGAGAACTGGGAAAGTCCGCTGAAGTGGCCACTATGAAAATGGCCAGAAGCTCCTCCCCCTTCACTGACATAAAGACTGGGGGAGGGGAGTTTTCTTCTTTTACTTCTTTGCTTTCTGTTTTTTCTCCCATTCCCCCCATTTTGTGATGCTTTTTGCCTGCTGTTGTTTGATTTCATCTCATGTTCTTAAATCAAAGAAAAGAGTAGGAAAGGGAAGTAACATTTATTAAGCACCCACTTCTGAGACAAGGGGTTTCCAAGTATTATTTACTCATTCCTTCCATTGATTTAATCTGGGAAAGAATCTTGGCATGCTCCCAATGGAAGCATTTTTAATAAACTTTTTTTAAGCAGCAAAGGCAATTTATTAAGTACTCTATTTTAGGACATCAAAGTCCTCAATATGTCCAATATATTAAAATCTGCCCTCCCTGTGTGCTCTGTAGGGCATACAGTTTCTGTCTTTAATCCACATCTACAAATCTCAGAGATACGTCCTTTCTTTTCATCCTGTGACATAGACACCAGGTTTCATGGGCTGGCCTATCACCTCCCTCCTGCCTCCAAGGCCTTGACTGCCTAAGTGCCAAGTGCAGCCATAGCTGGAGAAAAGACACCCAGCACCCTTCCAAATAACATTCTGAGTTCCAGCCTTCCCTAACCAATGGTCCCCCTGTCACCTCTGTCACCTCCTCACCACCCTCCTTCTGCCGAGCTCAGGTCTCCCTGGCCCTAGGCTTGCATGGAGTAGTGTTATCAAGATCTACTCTGATCTCCCCTCAGCCTCACTGGTCCTTTTAATCTCCATAGAATGAATCCAGTCATACTTGGGCAGAAAAAAAAAAAAATAAAAGACAGACAGGGTATAATCCAGAGTCGAGGGGAGCATCCGGGAGAGGTGATTGTGGCAAGAGCCAAAGGGACCACCGCAGAGGAAAGTACCCTGACAGGGTAACACTTGACAATGGCCAGAGAAAGCATTGTGCAGGGCACTGCCTCAAGAGGTAAGGATGGACGGTGGCCAAAGGGACCATTTTGCCAATTCATATGCTTCAGCAGGCTTTTTACTATCTCTCAAAGTCCCTGGAACAGACAGCTTTCCTGGGGAGTGTTTTCCTGTCTGGGTGGTAGACAGGCCCATTTGAATAAACTCTTATGTGAAGGGACATAAAAGGTTTTATCTATCAGAAAGCTTCCTGCTAGATAGTAATCCTATGCTCTTTGGTGGGGTGGTGCATTTCAATATGTTCTATCGCTACCTTAGGCCAAAGACATGAGTCAGATCCTATTCTTTTGACCAGTAGTCAAGATTCCTGAAGCTTCAGTTCTTGGTTTTACAATATGCTGATTATGGGGGTCCTCCCCAAATAATCCCACTCTTCTAGACAACTAATATCTGAATAGTTACCTGGCAACCATGTCTGAGGAGAGGAGCAATGAAGAGTCCTTTCATTGCTCAGTGTTTTTCAAAAGAAGGCACAATTCCTTCAGTTTAAACATGTGTAGAATGAGACAGCTACTCTAATGGAAACAGGTCAGATTTATTTAGAAGATGCAATGGCTAATCTTGGTTGTCAATATGACACACCAGGGAAGAAGGAACCTCAACTGAAGAATTGCCCCCATCAGACTGGCCTGGAGACATGCCTGTGGGACACCTTGATTGCTAATTGATATAGAAGGCATCAGCCCACTGTGGGTGGCACTACCCCCTAGACAATTAGGCTTGGGTTGTATAAGAATGTGAGCCTGAGAGGGAGCCAGTAAGCAGTGTTCCTCTGTGACTTTTGCTTTAAGCTCCTGTCTTGGCTTTCTTCAATGATGGACTATATAATCTATACATGAAATAAATCCCCCACTTCCCAAGTTGTTTTGGTCATGGTATTGGTCACAGCAAAAGAAAGCAAACCAGGACATGCAGAATAGACGTCCCTTATTGGACCCATTTCCATATCCATAGGCCCAGTTCCCAATCACCCTTCATACAGGTGCAGCCTATGACTTCCTACAGAGGGGATCTGATGTTGCCTGCAGACTTGCATGTAGGGAAGCTGCGTATCTGCTAAGTAGCCCCAAGTCAAACTTCTTCCTGAGCCTGCAGCCCTTGTCTCCCAGGTCTACCGCCCCCTACCTGCTGGCTACTGAGAACCATGACTCCTGGCTCTTGCGCTCTTGGCTCTGCACAGAAGAGGGAGGGCCTCACTATGCCCTCCATTTATGATGAGGTGGCTGGGGCCCAAAGAGCTTTTGGAACATCTCTAGGACACACAACTAGTAAACTGTGGAGCTAGGATGTGGACAACTGGGTAATGGAGAGTCCCTTTCTCCCCCTGAATCCTATGGTTTGCCTACAATTCTCATGTGCCCATCAGGGTGTGCTGTTGAAAGTCTGCAAACCTATGGACCTCACAACCTTGTATTCCCACCCACAATGCTCTGAGGATGGTGACACTGAATGTCTGTCTACATAGAATCTACTAACTACCAAAGGGTATTCTAGAGGTTTTACACACTTACCTATTATACAGACCAAGCTAGGACACAGACATTGATGAAAGTGAGAAGGACAGTCTTGGATCACTTGGATCAGGCTTTCTTGGGTTGTTTGATATGGCAATATTTGTTAAGAACCTCTCTGGGGACCCACAGCCAAACATTAGGCATAGCTCAGCGAATTCTGCCGGAGAGGGCAAGAAAAGATGGTAGGAGCCAGAGGGATCCATGACACCACAAGAAAATGGCCCACAGAACCAACTAACCTGGACTCATAGGAGCTCACAGAGACTGAACTGACAACCAGGGATCCTGCATGGGATTGTCCTAGGACCTCTGCATATATGTTATGGTTGTGTAGCTTGGTGTTCTTGTGGGACTCCTAACAGTGGGAGCGGGGACTGTCTCTGACTTTTGGCACCTTTTTTCTCTCACTGGGTTGCTTTGCCCAGCCTTAATATGAGGGGACATGCCTAGTCTTCTTATAAGTTGATATGCCATGTTTGGTGGATATCCCTGGGAGGCCTGCTGTTTTCTGAAGGGAAAGGAGGAGGGGTGGATCTGGGGGAGAGGGGAAGTGAGATGAGGCGCTGGGAGGAGAGGGGGGAGGGGAAACTGCTGTCAGGATGTAATATATGAGAGATAAACAAACAAACAAATATATAAAAAACCTCTCTGGGGAAGATAGGACATTTTAAACTCCCTAAATGTGCTTGACCAAGAACCTTTTGTGCAGAAAAAAGCACAGGATCATTATTTTGCCAGGGACCCTCTGAGAAAGCTCTGGCAGGTAAATCAATTTAATACGTTTTTCCATGCTATGCAAGTAAACGATTTTGCCAGATTTTGCTCCCCTGTTCTGGAAAGAAGCAGGAGTTCTGGGAATAAAGCTGAAAGACAGGAGGAGAAGGTGGGCTTACTCTTGGGGAAGGCTAGGCTTTCCCAAGCTCAGGCTTCTAATCTGCAGTATGGGTATACGGTGCTACGTCCTGGCAGAGCTGTGTCAGAGACGACGATGTTGGTTGTAAAAAGGGCCATGTGCACTCCAGCAGTGACTGTCATTCTTTATCCCATGGCTGCTCACAATGGAAATATCACGACATTGGGTAAATCTTGGAGTTGAGTGGAGCCACATTTTCCCCTTTTAAAAGTAGGAATAGAATTCTCCTCCATAGCTCATTCATCTACAAACTTTGGTCCAGTGCAGGCACATGGTAGCTTCAAACGATGTGACAACTAGCTGTTTACCTCAGCCAGCCCTCTCTCACACAGGGACATCCCCTCTCTCCTGAACTCATGTGCTTAGTCCTAGGGGAGGTGCACAGATTCCCAAGGCAGGTGGAACTCATAATTTTGTTCCCCCTTTGAGCTGGAATCTAGCTGGATTGCTCCTGCTGGTCCTGAACTCATGGTCCAGCTGCCTCCACCTCTTCTGTTGTGTATGCTCACTTCCTTTTTTTTTCTTTTTATTTCCCATCCTTCCCCTCTCTATTCATTCATTCATTCATTCATTCATTCATTCTTGCTCAAGAAGAACCAGGGATTGGGAAAATATCACAGATAGGCAATGGTGAGCCCATTGTTTGTGTGTGTAAACTCAAGCATGGCTAGCGTAGAGTTCCATTCTCTCCGGCAAAGCCACAGAAGCTGGAGCACTTGCTGCTTCCTAGGGCATCTGCATCTGTGCAGTCCCACACAGCCCTCCCAAAGCTCCTGCCAGAGCATCTATTCTTTTCCCATTGTAGAAGAATGTAACTTCCGGACTTCGCAGGGCCCTAAGGACACTCCACACACTGTACAGTTTTGTCATATAAAGGATAGCTGATGATACCAACTACTGTTGCAGGACAGGAAATAGATTTGAAAAAAAAATCATGAAGGCTTTACACACTGTCCTAGTTTGCTTTCTATCCCTAATGAATACTATGACCAGGTAGCAATGTGAGAGGGAGGGAAGGGTTTATTTCACCTCACAGCTTACATAGAGCTCTTCATGAAGGGAAGTCGGGGCAGGAACTCAAGGCAGGAACCGAAGCAGAGACCATGGAGGAACACGGCTCACTGATTTGCTCCTTGTGGCTTGCTCAGTCTCCTTTCTCATACAACCCAGGACACCAGCCTACGTGTAGCACTGTCCACACAGAGCTGGGCCCTCGCACTTCAACCATTAATTAAGAAAATGCTTTGCAGGCTTGCCTGCAACTCAATCCTATGGAGACATTTTCTCAACTGAAGTTCCCTCTTCCCATACAACCTGGCCTGTGTCAAGTTGACTACTACTACTACTACTGATAATAATAATAATAATAATAGTAATAATAATAATAATAATCAGCACATACATTAGATGGGTAACAGGAAAACAGCAGTGAAATTAGTATGTAGTCTTGTGATTTTGTGAAAAACAGTCTTCAAGTCTCCAACTTCCTAGATCCCGAGGACAACTGGAGTGCTCTTTTCCTTCAGCAGCAGAAGTGGAGACTATGGATAGAAGTGGGGAGTCATCTTTTAAGAGTCATTTCCATTTGAAATTTGAAGATGGTTCCCCTAGGATGCCTAGATATTTTATGTGCACCTGGCGCCCTCTAGTGACGGTGTGCAGGGTCTTCAGCAGCATTAAAGTTGAAGCAACCATTATTTCTACCAGTTCTTGAGGGCAGGGGCAGAGAGGCATGTGTTGGAACCCCTTTCAATTGGCTGGATGTCAGCTTGCATCCTGAGGTTTAGAGGTTAGGAGTCCCCATGCTTTTGAAGTTTCATTTTTCTTTATTAAAAAGGAGGGGGTACTTTCTCACCTGTGTCTCTGGGAGCCCCCTGACTTGGAGTTGAGGGTTTCCAGGCTGCCTTGGGCAACTCAGATATCCTCCCCAAACCACCCAGTCCTCTCAGCTCCTAGAAAACAGGGGTTAGAGAGTAGTTCTCCAACATCCCCAAATGCCAGGCAGAGCGGAGTTTTTACCCTTTGTGAGCCCAGCTCCTTTCGGGTCAGCACAGGACCAAAAAGTACCAGCGCAGATGCATTCTCCACAGGGAACACTGTGCAAGCTCCTCCCCTTTCCCAGCACTCCTTCCTTGGCCTGAGCTTGACCCATGTTGATGACTGCCACTGCCCTCAGGAGAGACCTTGCTCTTCTCCCCACTCCTCCTCTCCCCGCGGCACTACCACTAGGCTGTCAGTCCAGATACCATTGCTTCAATCTAGTAGCCACTTCCCACAGAGATGATTTTCTTCCTCTCCCAAACGGATTCTCTCCTCCCTGCCATTCATCTGTTACACTGCTCCTAGCATTTTTTCACAATGTTAAACCTGTTCTGACCACCTTAGGAAAGACATGATCCAGCTGGTTTCTTTCTGCTTTCCTCCCTTTCTTCAGCACACTGTCCATCCTGTCCTACAGTGGCTCACAATTTGTCTCTGTGTAGAGATCCCTGGCCCTCTCGGATGACATACAATTGTGGTGGTATTGTGTTTCCCAAAATATTGTGCACACTAATAAACTTATCTGGGGCCAGAGACAGAATAGCCACAATATTAAACATAGAGCATAGGCAGTGGTAGCACACGCCTTTAATCCTAGCATTCCAGAGTCCATCTTTTCAAGGATACAGCCAAGCATAGTGACGTTAATCCCAGAAAGCGAGCCTTTAATCCCAGGGAGTGGTGGTAGAAAGCAAAAAGATATATAAGGCGTGAGGACCAGAAACTAGAAGCATTTGGCTGGTTAAGCTTCCAGGCTTTGGCACAGCACAGTTCAGCTGAAACCCATTTGGATGAGGACTCAGAGGTTTCCAGTCTGAGGAAACAGGATCAACTGAGGAACTGGCGAGGTGAGGTAGCTGTGGCTTGTTCTGCTTCTCTGATCATGCAGCATTCACCCCAATACCTGGCCCGGGTTTGATTTTATTAATAAGACTTTAAGATTCATGCTACATACAATGGCATCTCCAGGAAGCACCCCCAACCTCGTGGATATCCCGAGCCTACAGAGCACTTTGTAAGTACCACTAACAGGAGCCCTGCCAATGCCTGTCTCACCTCAGTCTGCTTCAGAGCAAAACACCTGACTTGGGTTTTTGCATACATCTCAGAGTTCCTGGCATGCAGTCCATATGCACGCACAGAGTAATGTATCAAATGTGTACATACATGTTGAGGTATATGTATCTAACCTTTAAAGTTTGTTTCATCTACATCTCACCAGTCAAAACACATGTTGGAAAGAGCGTATGATTCAGCACCCAAAAGGACAGTTTGAATCTTTATTCCACCTCTTCCTAGTTGGGTGACTTTAGGCAAGAGAGTAACTCAGTCTTGGTTTTTGGCTTACAAAATGAGGTAGCATTTAGCACCCATGTAAGGTGAAACTAAATAAGACATTGTATGTAAAATTCTTGAGTACGTGTACTATGGTATGAAAGAGCAGACATGGCATAGTGCCACTGAATACAGTTCTAGCTGGCTATTTTTTCCAAATTTAACTTATTGACTCTTTATGGATTTCATATTGTGCATCTCAATCCCACTTATCTCCCCATCCCTTCCCATCCACTCTCTACCCTTGCAACCTCCCCTGCCCCAGGATAAAACAAGACAAAATTTAAAAGAGAAAAAAGAAGACAAGTAAAATCTTGTCACAGAAGCTGTAGTGTGACACAGTGAGTTACAGAGAATACCCTTTAGTCCATATTATTACTTGCAAGTGTTCATTGCCATGAGTCATTGGTCTGGTTCGAGGTCTCTGGGTTTTGCTACATCATCAACACTGGGTCCTCTCTGGGACTCTTCTTGGATATCCTGTTGTCCTGTGTCGTGGAGATTCTGCTGCTCTGGGTTTGCAGGACTGGCCTCCTCACGTGCTCCAACAGTTCACAGATGGGGGAGATATTGGGGATGGGCCAACTCATAACGCTGGTTCTGGGGCTAGGTAGTTGCAGGGCTGGTCAGCCCATCTGCTTTCCCTCATCCTCAACACCAGGGTGAGTTCTCCAGTACTGCCCCGGCTAGACTAGCTCACCCTATGTAGTGAGCAGCAAGGGGCAGAGCTGCTTCTCCTGCTCTCCTGCCCTCTGGTCAGCTAGCTCACACCTACACCACCAGGGCCCATTCTGCTGTGTTGCCTAGGTGAGGTGTAGGGGCCACTGCCCAGTGCTGCAGCTGGTAAGGGGCAGGGCCACCTCGCTAGCTAATTGTATATCTGTATCTGTCCACTTATCTATCCATCCGATACACAATATACATATGTACATGACAAAGAGGATTTAATCCTCCTGTAAAAATAAGGTTCAGAAAGTCCAGCTCTGAGCTCACACTGAACAGATCTGCTCTTTGCTTCACAGCCTTCATACGCTTATACATTTTCATTTGCATTTAATATAAGCTGACGTTTTCTTTTTTAACTAAAGAAGCTTATTCAGTGGTCAAGTATTACTTCATAGAAACATGTCTATCGCCAGGCGGTGGTGGTGCACACCATTAATCCCAGCACTTGGGAGGCAGCCGCAGGTGGACCTCTGTGAGTTGGAGGCTAGCCTGGTCTACAGAGTAAATTTCAGGATAGGCTACAAAGCTACCTAGCGAAATCCTGTCTCAAAAAGCCAAAAATTAAAAAAGAAAGAAACAGAAACATGTCTACTGTGTCTCAATTTCATAGTAAAAAGCATGGGAAACTGTGGTTTTATTAATCGGGCATTTCATTTTTTCCCTCCTATATGTGCACCAGAGGCAAGTTAGCTGGAAAACAAGTGTATAAGCCAAGTGTCCCTTTCTCATCTTGTCTCCAAAGCTCCTGCTTAAGTCTCTTTAAGCACAACACACATCTCGAGTGGAGTGTTGTGCTTAAAGAGACTTAAGCGACCAGTTCACCCAAGAGACACACACACTGCTCTCTTCCATAGCATCGGATTCAGAACACAATGCCTGAGTAAATCACTGTTTGAGGATGAAAAAGGACTTGGGAGTGGGGAGCTGACATTGGCTGTGCAGTCTCTGCTGACGGGACGATTGCTTGCGCCCTTTTAGAGCATTTCATATAGGTAAAAGAACGGGGGCAATGACCTGGCTCGCCAGCAAACCATTACAGAAATGTAAAAATGTGCTGTGAACTCTAACCCCGTGGGCTTTCCATGATCAGCCTTCTAATTAGTGCTTCAGCTGCAAAACTCTTTCAGGTTTTCTTGCTATACAAAATATTTAAGAATTAAAAATCCAATTAGGTGTGTTTATTAGGGGAAAATGCTTCAACATTTTTGTGATGCAATTCTTCATATTAAAGAAACCATCAAAAACAGGCAAAGTTTAGAAGAATTTCAGGCTTTTGCACTTGGCTTTGGGTGTTGGGATGAATCTGGGAAAGGCCAGATCTACAAAGGGAAAATGAACTTACCTTTTTTGCTCTGGGAGAAAACATAGATGAGCAGCCTTTTCTTTTCTAAATGTCTGCAACAAGTTGTTCGAAAGGTATTTTAAAGGGTAGCCTGTACTTCACTTCAAAACAAGTTAACAGTAAGAAAGCTCCTTCTGGGTTAGCGATGGAAGTTTATGTCCACTTCCCCTCTCAGCTCCGGGACTCCATCAGCTGAGCTCTTAGGAAAGGGGTTTGATGAAGACACCCCATTTAGGACTGAGTTTTCCAAGGCCTCCTGCTGTGGAATAATCCTGTACACTGTGAAAATGTGCTGCTCTCATTGTTAATTAAAAAAAAAAAAAAAAAAAAAAAAAGCCAGGCAGGAAGTATAGGCGGGTCAACCAAACTGAGAATGTTGGGAGGAAAAAGGGTGGAGTCAGTGGAGTTGCCAGGAGACACAGAGGGAGCAAGCCATGCTGGAGGACAAGTAAAGCCGTGAGCCACATGGCAAAGCATAGGTAAGAAATATAGGTTAATTTAAATGTAACAGTTAACTATTAACAGGCCTGAGCTAATGGTCAAGCATTTATAATTAATACAAGCCTCACTGTGTTTATTTTGGAGCTGCTGGCAGGACAGAAACTTCCACCAACAGCCACCTACTCTCTGCACATTGTCCAGCTGTGGATCTCTATATTTGTTCCCATTTACTGCAAGAAATTTCTCTGATGATGGCTGAGCAAGACACTGATCTATGAATATTATAGTGTCATTAGAAGTCATTTTACTGCTGCATTCCATTAGTTTTTTGTTTTCTCCTAGGTCCATGATCTATCTAGTCTCTGGTTCTTGGGCATCCAAGCCATGTCGGGCATGGGTTCCATCTCATGGAGTGGGCCATATCCACTCAGATAGTGGTTGGTTACTGCCATAACTTTTACACCTGCATATCATACAGGCAAGTCACCATTGTATATTGAAGGGCTTGTAGCTAGGTAGATGCTTGCTGTTTTCCTCTGGTAATGTGTAGCATACCTTCCAATACCATGGATGGATACGATTCAGTAGGGGTGGAGGCTCTAGGTAGGCACTAGACCAACTCCTCTGTGTTCAATGAGTTACATAGGTGTTGTCCGGAATAGAGCCTTATCCTCAAATTTGGGTATTCTGCAGTCTGAGAAACCACAAATTAATTTACATTGGAGCATCACTTTTGAGTTCAAAACTGGATGCTCTTCCAGTGACATCAAGAAGTATTTTGGCCGGGCGGTGGTGGCGCACGCCTTTAATCCCAGCACTCGGTAGGCAGAGCCAGGAGGATCTCTATGAGTTCGAGGCCAGCCTGGGTTACCAAGTGAGTTCCAGGAAAGGTGCAAAGCTACACAGAGAAACCCTGTCTCAAAAAAAAAAAAAAGAAGTATTTTGGAGTAAATTTTCTGTGGGGCATTGCCTGTCGTCTTCTAGCAGTTTGTTTTAGGTTTCACAGAAACAATGAAGTCCTAAAGTGAGCTCACTTGAAAGCTCATTTACAATTTCCCTCATCTACAGTTCTAGCTTCCTTGATGCTTCGTCTTGCCAGTCACACTTCTGATCTCGATTTCCTTTTCCCACCACTTACTTCTGAAATTAAGTATAAATTCAATATGGCTCGTTCTTGTCTTCTTGTCTATTAAAGATAACAGTGTTGACCCTTGGCAACAACCAAAAAGCCCAATCAATATGTCTATGGTTTTCTGGCAAGATTCCCCACTGGTCTCCGATCCAGCCTTCCTATCCTCACCTGGTCCACACAAAACAAAAACGTGCTGCTGGAGATCCCAGCTCACAGTAGCAAGTCCACTAAAGACAAAAGTCTTCCACAGAAAGAAGGTGAGAGGTTTTCCCAAACTAACCGTAACCGTTACCATAACAAGACTTGAAAACAGGCCATAAAAACCATGAAGACACTGACAGCAACTTTCTTCAAAGCTGCCAAAACTCAGACACCTGAAATACCCTGTGGTAGATAAATGGAAGAGCATTCTCTGGTACATCCAGAGAGTATTATTTTTCAGAGCTAAAAAGAAATGAGAAAACAAACCGTGAAAATGCATGCAGGTAACATTAAATGAGTGTTACTCACAGCAGCAGCCAATTCAGAGCGTAACATTTAAGTCACAGATTTCAACTATGATATCACAGCAAAAGAAATGCTCAGGAGACAGTTAAGAGTCACACTTGCCAGGGGGTGGAGAGCTGGGGATGAAGAGGCAAAGCATTGGATTTTCAGAGCAGTAGCAATACTGCACTGTAATACTGTCATACACATTAACCTAACCCAATGAGTCTAAATGTAAATCATGGGTGGTGACACAATGTCAGTGGCCTTCATGAACTGCTGTGGATTAATATGGTAGTGGATGTGACTATGGGTAAGGATAAATACTTGTGGAGATGAGTGAAATTCAAAACCTCGTACCTTTTTTCCCCAATTAATATTGTTGATCCCCAAACTACTCCAAAATAAAAATAAATAAATAAATAAATAATAATAAATAAATAAATAAATAAATAAATAAATAAATAAATGACAGGTATAGAGGGGAAAGAGAAGTGATGCCCAGGCATCAGAGCTCTCTTCGTGAGCCCTTGACTTCCCACCATTACCTGTATCTCCAATGGGGCTTTGCTCGATACTGAGTTCTCAGACCTTGATGTTGGAAGTTGGTGCACCTGAATGTTAAGATTCTCTAGAAAGAAGGTGCTTGGAGTCTGATAATTTGTGGAAGTTGGTAACCAATTTTGAGCCAAAAAGGAGTAAGTGACCATCTGATATATTAATACAAAGTAACATTTAAGTCACTGAACTTTTGAGAAATAAGTCAAAGTATTTATTTATGACATATTTACATACTTACAAAATTGATTTCCTCCAATACATCACTCTACATAATATCACAAAATGAATACAATATCCTAGGAAAAATCTATATTTCGTAATAATTTATGTTTAACTCAACAACTTTTACAACAGATTATCAATTTGGCTTCACAAATCACACAGTCCTTATTTTTTTTTTCTTCTTTTTGCCAAATAACAAGAGTAAACTAAAGGGCAGGTTGAAGTAATTTAGTTGACCCTGAGTAACTGCTAATTTGCATAATTCAGAATGTACATTGTGTGCTTTCATTGTTCTTATATACCTACACTTAAGACGGCAGTATCTTATCTTGGAAGACTGAGGGAGGAAGAATGAAAAATGACGGCAAGGGAATCAGTAGAGAGAACTCCCAGTTTCTAAAGCTTTTCCAAGTTCAGAAGCCCACAGGAGAGCTTCAGTCCAGAGTTGTCTCAAAAACTGAGTAGGGACCTGGGGCTGGGGCTGGGGCTGGAGCTGGGGGGCCCTTCAGTAGAGCATTTGCCTAGAGTAAATGGGGCTCTCAGCTCCACACCCAGCATTGTTACAAATAAACCAAGCCAGAGCAAAACAAGAAAAACAACAAAAACTGAACAGGAGGATCTTGGAACTAAACAGTTGAGCAATCTCCTGAGGCTGATGTTAAATTACTTTTCCTGCTTTATTTTCCTACTGATAAAAATAAAAATTCAATAATCCATAGGAAAAAAAACACTAAAGCCACCTCCATAACAATGGTGATTTTTTTTCCTAAAAGGTTTAAAAAATGCAACAGCCCCCCGCCAGCTCCCTAAAAATGTCAGTGTGGAAGTTACAGAGAAGCAGGCAGGAAGAGAAAGGGCGCAGGGACAGAAGGGCTGGGAAGGGAACCCGGGCTTTGCACTGGCCACGCCCCATGCAGACTGAGCAGGGGAATCCCAGGATGACCATGGTTAGGGAAGATGAGCCGGTGGAGCCAGGCCAGCTCTGACATCCTCCACAGAGAATTCTGGGCCAGAACGAACTGTCTACAGAGAGATCAGATTGGATCACACAGTTCTCTCTTCCATCCACCTTTCTCTCCTCCTCTGCCCCTCCTCCCAGAAGGCAGACTAGGGAACAATTATCCAGTTAATTACCCAGTTATTAAGCCATGGCGTAAGTCTGCCACTGTTCTTTAGAACTCAAGAAAAACAATACCCAATGAGATGTTGGTGACATCCTGTGATTCTACTGGACCGAACCTCTGAAACAGTAACTAAGACAATGTAGACTCAGTAAAACAGTGAAGGGAAAAATAGGGTACCTTCAGGACCTGTAAAATTCACTTGTCTTTGAAGTATAATAAAACACTATCATCCAGGCAGTGCTCCATCAAATACTGTTGGACAAGGACAGTCCCCCCTCCACCGTGTGTGTGTGTGTGTGTGTGTGTGTGTGTGTGTGTGTGTGTGTGTGTGTGTGTGTGTGCGCGCGCTCGCGCGCGCATGTGTCTTCTGGGGACTGACCTGAGGGCCTGACATTAGCTAGTGTTCCATCACAGGGCTACATCCCCAGACCTAAAGGACAGCTTTTAAAAACAGCACAGCAGCAAGTGGTAGAGAAAAGCCCTTGCTTCCTTTTTTGTTTGTTTGTTTTTGTTTTTCGAGACAGTTTCTCTGTGTAGTTTTGGTGCCTGTCCTGGATTTAGCTCTGCAGACCAGGCTGGCCTTGAACTCACTGAGATCCTCCTGGCTCTGCCTCCTGAGTGCTGGGATTAAAGGCGTGCATGAAGAAGCAATGAGAAGTAGTACTGTGGCTGAGTTACCCTGGGCCAGGTACTCACCACAGGCACAACAGTACTTCCTTCCTGTCTAACTAAGCAACACACACAGTGCTTGGAGATTAACGGAGATGCACCTCAAAAGCTGCAATTCTCCTTCTTCTGTAAAAGTAGCAGAAACAACAAAACTACTAAAAAGCATTAGGACACAGCACACTTCACATATAGTTCAACTGTATAAGAAAAAGTTCACTAATTTTGACTTATGTAAACCCCAAATGATAAAATATATTATTTCAGGGAGGAAAAAACATTCACTAAATGCAACGGATTAAATAAACTACATTGAATATAAAATCATTCCTTTGGAAACATCCATAAGAAATAAAGGCAGAAGGGCACAGTTAGAAAAGTTAAACTGTACTTAAGGCAAACCAGGAAACAACCTTAAACCTACACAAGTCCACATCCCAGCATGGGTGAGCTCATGACTGTTCCCCCCTACCCCCTGAAAACTGGTGAGCTATTGGCAGTTGATGGATTCTGAGGAACAGTCAGTTTTCAAGGGTGTAGTCCCCTGTAGGTCAACTGGTTGCTAGCCTCACACTTATTTGGGCAGTATAAACTGGACTTGGTGGGACGTTAAAAAAATAAAGGACAAGAATTGAGAGCATGTAATGGGAAAGAAAGAGTTAGGGGAGGGGTGGAGGGAAGTGTTATTAGAACACACTGAATGAACTTCTCAAACAATAATAAAAAAAAAAGTAACCTTAATTAAAGAAAACATAGACCATCCCCAAAGAAGAGGATGCCTGCCCTCTTCCTCTTACAGTGCGAAGGATGTGAATGGATGAAGGAGGAACCACTGTCATGAGAGCTGATTTGTGGAAGTGCTAACACCACTGTGCAAAAATAACACAAGGAGGATGCAGAGATGGTTCAGTGGTTAAGAACATTGACTGCTCTTCTAGAAGAGCCAGGTTCCATTCCCAGCACCCACATGGTTGCTCACAACCACCTGTGACTCCAGTTTCAGGGGTCCGATGCCCTCTTCTGGCCTCCCTGGGTACTGTACACACACTGTGCACAGACACACACACAAGCAAAACACCAATACACAAAATCACAAAACAGAGTAAACAATAACACGGATACACTTCTGATCTAAAATATACTTGGATGATCTGCCATTTAGTTTTCACATAGCAATGAAGAAAAATGAAACGTTATTTTCTGATGTTCATAGTGTCAATCTGTAAAATGCCAAAATTTAAAACAAAAAAGAAACAAGCATATAACTTCTAAACTATGCATGTACATGACAAAAAAATATCCATTCTGTTAATTTGGCCCATATTCTATAAACACATGGAACTGTGCACACACACACCCCGGCCCCAGCATCATTTAAGATCCATTGTTGAACATGTGCACACACAGATGACAACAGGAAGCTAGCCTTAACACAGGCAGACCTCATTACACATTCTTAAGAATGATGAGCCAAGAACAATCGAATATGTGAGCATGGATTTCCACTTTATAGATTTGGTATATGAATTGTGCTGTAAAGATGTGTGTATATTTTTTGAGAACTAGGATGTATGAATCACAACAGTAAAGAGAGGATCTACTTCTTGTGTTTTACTGGAATGACACTGTGCCTTTATTTAAAAACATTTTTTTTTCTTTTGAAAGGACTGCAGCCTACAGGAAAGTTGTAAAAAGTGTTGGATTCGCGGAAGCTATCCAGTCTCCTCTAACACAGAGCCCAAGGTGACGGCGGGTCTCCATTTCCCAGCAGCTGGTCTCACATGGGCCTGGGTGGCAGGCGCTGCTTGTACATGCCTGCCACAGCCTTGGCCGTGCTGTAGATCATCTGTCGGCGAGACATACCCGTGAAAGCAAGGTGCCAATCAGTCCGGCTGACATTTAGCAAGCTCTTTTCCAGGACTTCACCCACTGTCACCAAAAGGCCTGACCACCTCAGATTGTAGTCCTGGGGAGTCAGGCTTTGTGCCTATGGAAAAAGGAAAGTGAGTTACTTGTCACACACTGAAACAGCACTGGAACTCACTATGTTAAAAATGACACCTCAACATCTTGACTCAGCACATTTTAATATAGATTATGACAAACCCTCAAAACTCAGCTCTGCTGCCACCAACTGTATAAAGTTACGGGGGTCAAAGGAACCAAACCACACAACACACACCTACTGTGTTAGTAACAGCCCACCACACATACTGTTCAAATACAGTCTGGTCTCCTTGTACTTCACATTTTCAGTGGTGCTGAGGCTGACACACGGGCCTGAGTGCACGTTCAAGTCCTGAAAGAACTCCACCTCCTCGTGACTCTCGCTGAGGCCTTACATTCTAGTTCTACATCCAGGGTCATCACTTCGTGTTAATAAGAGGTTTGTACTAAGATGATATTCTTCTTATAGTCACAAAACTCCAAGCAGAGAGAGACTGTATGTTGAGTCTTTGGCCCATTTAAGAAAGGGTTTATTAGCTTGTAGGAAGTGTCTGCAAACACGGCTGATGTTAGACAGGAGCTCTCAAAGGGCACCCAGGCCAGGGCAGCACCCAGCAGCACTGTCAATCACCACCCTAACCCAGCCTAACCCAGCCGGTACCCGCTTCTCTGAAAACCACTTGTTCACACACAGGAGTGAAAGACAAATAGATGCAAGGATTCAACAGTTGCCAGGGTTTTGTTTAGAGTGCCAGCACAATCCAGAGAATATCTGCATGCAGAAGGGATCTGCACTGTGCACAGATCCCCAACTAGCTGCTTCACAATCACCCGAGGGGCTTTCTAAAACAACAAACAAACAAAACCATTTCCTAGGACAACTGAATTGGAAACACTACAGCCCATTCCAGGACAAATAGTCAAGAGTGACATCACACAGCTTCCCAGCAATCCTGACAGAGACAGTGCAGCACTCTGCATGACCAGCACTGAAGTGGACGTCAAAGAGAAACATCCGGTCTTCAAAGACCCCGGGAGCCTGCTCCTCACCCACCACACAAGTCCTCAGGACCCTGCTCCTCACCCATCACACAAGTCCCCAGGACCCTGCTCCTCACCCACCACACAAATCCCCGGGGCCCTGCCCCTCACCCACCACACAAGTCCCCGGGACCCTGCTCCTCACCCACCACAGACGTTCCTGGGGGTCTTGCTATAAGGCAGGTCCTGACTCAGTAGCTCGGCACAGGGGGTTGAGAAGCTTTTTATTTGTTTGTTTGTTAAATCAAATGTGTAGGTGATACCTGTGACGCTGGGTCAAAGATCATACTTCTGAGTGACCTCATACTGTTAAGCAAAACTTGGAGCAGCCGGGTTTTAGTGGGGATGGGAAAGAAGCCTAAGTTATATTAAAGTCTTTTAGCAGATTTTTGCAGGGACACATACTGACAAGGACAGTTTACTGAAGAAATGCTTTCTAAACCCTTAAGTTACTAAACTGTGACAAGGCACAGATGTAAGACATTTCAGGACAGATCAGGAAGAATGGCAGAGAACTCTTTAAAACTGTGATAGGGATGCTGAGTTTCTGGTGGGGGTAAGGGTAGACTCAGGTATCTTTAAGGAGCTGGTCACTAGAAGTTTGACCATGCTTCCGTGAGAATATGAGCAAAACAAGGTGGACGTGGTATATTTTTCTTTTTTTGGGGAGGGGGAGAGGGAGCACTGGGTGGGAGGGTGGACCTGGGAGGATGGGAAGTGAGTATGATCAGAGCACATTGTGTGAAATTCCCAAATAATCAATAAAAATATTATGTTGAAAAAAAAGAACAGAGAAACGTGAACAGCTAGAAACAAAAGATATTTCAATGCGCATAACTGTTTATCTTGGGAATTTTGAAACGACACAACAAAAATTAAACAGAACAAAAGGCAAACTCCGTGGCTGGCTGTGCACCTCCCCAGGCCTCCCGACTCGTCTGCATGTGTTCTAAAGCATATGGATCCCTGTTAGCAAGGGCCACACTAACCACATGCTCTCTGACACTGCAGTATGTGAGCACTTTAGATGCATGCGGACATGTGGGCCTACTTCACTGTTAGAGCAGCATGTCCAACTAATCAGTCCTCAAACTAAATTACAATGAACAATGGTCAAACATCCGGCACGGGGCCGACCATCCTCTTTTGAAACAGGCTGAACAGTAAAGATTTCAGATTTTGAAGCCAGTCTTCCCCACAGCTCCTCCATTTTGTCCTTTTGGCACAAAAGCAACGATGTATAAACAGTCTATGAGTAGATCGGCAGCTCCATGCAAGACAGACATGAAAACAGGCAACAGGCCAGAGCTGGCCCTGGGGTGACTGTGTGCTGACCCCACAGCTACCTCAGCGTCTACAATGCGGTGACAGGAGCCATCTTAGACTCCAACAGTCCTCCTGCTGCTGTATCAGCAGACTGGAGATGGGCCTGCCTTTCCAGCACACACAGACTTCTAATCCTGATGGGCTGGGGCTGCTCAACCGCAAGCGTGTTACTTCTGCAAGTCCCTTAACTCTGCTGAAACCCTCCTTCTTTAGCACTCATGTAACTGCACAGCTGCTTTGTGAGCCCATCTTCAGCTTTTTCGTCAGGACACAGTGCTCTGGGGTGTTCTGGGCTTGGTGGGGTTACCAGTGATTCCGATTCCTGCTCTGAGCAGTGTGTGAGGCCTCACGGAAGGGGCTGCACCGAGTCCTGGTGTCTCACTGCCACTGTGAGCAGCAAGAACCAGCTGCAGTGTGTTACAGATCCAGCTCAAGACATTAGTCAGTGCCGTACTGCTGGGTGGCGCTCTTTCCCTGTAGGCTAATGGAAGCAATTAGGCTAAGTCACATGAAACAGGGTAGAGACTCCTCGACTTTAATATTAAAGACAGCAGCAATTCTACATGGCTCAATCTAACACTTCTGAATCGACAGTGTAAAACTTCTATCTTCCCAGAACCTGTCACATGATGTCCATTTTAAGTTTTATTAGCATAACAACATGCACAGCATCAGCTTAAAGCCTCCACACATCAGTGATAGAAGAGTTTACTTGGCCTGCTGAAGAGAACTTAGGTATAAATATGCTTCAGAAAAACATCAAAACTCCAAGCATCTTTCCACACTGCAAACATAAGGAAGGACCACTAGCCCCTTTAGCAACTTTATGGCCATACATTAAACTGAAATGTAACTACACACACATTTTCTCAGAGAACACCAACTTTCTTCCCATATTGTCAAATGTCCATACACTCCAAATAATTGTAAAAGGGTTCATGGTACAGAACCCAATGATAGGCACATCCATTCTGTTCATTAGAGAATTAAGAGAACATTTACATAAAATGTATACATATATATGAACCAGTTTGGAAACTGTCCACAGACACATCATTAGGTCCATTTTTTCAGCCAGCATACCTAAAGACAAATTCCTATTGGCTACATTTTTTAAACTTTATTTTTCTTTTATGTGCATGGGTATTTTGCCTGTCTGTATGTTGGTGCACCACATGCACACTTGGTGTCTGCAGAGGCATCAGATCCCCTGGAACTGGAGTTACAGACAGTTGGGAGCTGCCATATGGGACTTGAACGCAGGTCCTTAGGAAGAGCAGCCAGTGCTCTCAACCACTAAGCCACCTCTTTAGTACTCTTCTAAATTTTGTGTTTGTTATTTTGGGTTTTTGAGACAAGGTTTAACTGTGTAGCCCTGACTAGCCTGGAACTTGCTTTGTAGACTAGGCTGGCCTTAAGCTCACAGAGATCCACCTGCCTCTGTCTCCCAAGTGCTGGGATTAAAAGTATACACCACCACGTCGTTTAAAAAGTTTCATTTAACTTTTTAAATATTGACTGGTTACTAAAATGGACAACTAAAAAGGACGATTAGCTCCAAGAGAAGGGAAGGAGATACAATAGTAGGAACAAAGATGAGATAAACAGGGCTGGGGACACGGCTCAATGGGTCAGTGACTCCTGTGTAAGACAAGGACCCAGCAGTCACTTACGAGAAGGCAAACATGAGAGCACATGGCGGAAATCCCAGTGCAGGGGAAGTGGAGACAGGAGGATCCCCGGGACTACTAGCCAGCCAGCCTCGCCTAACTGGTGAGTTTCAGGTCTTTGAGAGACTTGTCTCAAAAAACCACAAAGCAGGGTGGACAGCTCCTGAGGAGCGGCACCTGAGCCGTCTGTCCTCTGGTTTCCACACATGCAACACTTCTGCACCCACACCCCCATCCAGACAACCACGGGTGGATAAAGGAAATGACAACACCAAGTACATGTGAGACAGGGTTAAAGGCCAACGTTCTTCTGATTTCAGCACCACGAACGTAAAACAGGAAAATGCTCTTTTCCCTGGTACAACCAGGAAAGCGACAAGCACAGCAAAGGGGAAAGACAGAAGCAATAATCCTCACGATAAATGAGCATCACGACCCGGCAAAGATACCAACCTGCTGCACGAACTCCAGAGGCACCGGGGTGGCCTGAGTAAAGGCTTCCAGGCGGATGCCGTGTGCGGGGTCCTCAACCAGCAAGCAGCCGACGTCAAACCATCTAGGACACAAACAGGAGCACACGGTTACACACGGTTACCCACACACGAGATAAAACGAGAGTGGACTGGAGCAGCACACTGTTACACACTGTTACACACACACGAGATAAAACGAGAGTGGACTGGAGCAGCACACTGTTACATACACACCAGATAAAACAAGAGTGGACAGGAGCAGCACACTGTTACACACTCTTTACACACACACTAGATAAAACGAGAGTGGGCCGGAGCAGCACACTGTTTACACACACACCAGATAAAACGAGAGTGGACCGGAGCAGCACACTGTTACATACACACTAGATAAAACCAGAGTAGACCGGAGCAGCACACTGTTACACACTGTTACATACACACCAGATAAAACAAGAGTGGACAGGAGCAGCCACACTGTTACACACACACTAGATAAAATGAGAGTGGACCGGAGCAGCACACTGTTTGTTACACACTCTTTACACACTAGATAAAATGAGAGTGAAGAGACAAAAGGAAAGTCATACTTACTGCTCAGATTAAAGACTACAGCTCTCAGAAAGGAAATGTTTTTCTAATTAGTTTGTACTCCAACAATCCATAAATGCAAAAATAAAATTACTCGATTGTCTTAATTCCAAGAAGAGATAGGAAGAGAATAACAAAAAAGAAAACTGTAATCACTGACCATGGGAAATTTCCTTCTTGCTAAGATGGAGGATGATATGAATGGGGGTACTCAGATACACAGATGATAAAAAAAAATTACACTTATTTGAACATGCAAAGAGCTCCTTGTGGATAATATTTTTTAACGATTACTTGCTAAAATACGGGGAAATTTGTTAATACCAACTCCCACCAGCATGTAGCCATCTAACAATATTACTAGTAAATCAAGAAATCAGCTCACTCAGAGGAAATAAGCCTGTGCTTGATCCTCATGAACATGAACCCTTCCTTCGAATCACATGTTCCAAGTTAGGGTCAGCCTTTGAAAACACACTCATAAAATCAAGGTACTTTTTCCATGGAAAGATACTTACTGTATATTATAAAAAATGAGACATCACAAACATACTTAAGATAATTTGGACAGCATCAGAATTCTAGCTACCAGAAATATCAAACAACCCTGAAATGAATTTAAGTACTAGGGGCATATGGACAAGGCTATGTTCAATGTCTCCATCTTTTAAAAATTAAGTACCTTTAATAAGCACAAAGAACTACACAATGAATAAGGAGATAACACATTTTTAAAAACCACTAAATAAGACACACAGCAGCATAAGCAACTCTGCAGAATATTAAAATGGTACTTTGCAATGTCTCAACATTCACATCTTAAAAATGTTTTAACTCATGAATACTGAATAATATTTATTCTACTTAACTACTTGTCAAAATTCCGTATTTTGTTTTAACAATGTTCTCGTTCAAGAAAAGTGTAGCTAAGCTCAGCTAAACCTTGTTTTGCCTCATTTCGCCTGCTGTGGGCACAGTGTCCAACAGGATACTTACTGCACTGACTCAACCTGAGGCAAGCACCTTGGCATCCTGAGAAGCTGCCCTAAAGGCATGGCAGTCTCTCTCTATCACCAGCACACATGAGAACTCCAGTCCACCTCTGTTCTACAGAGACCACCTCCACCAGACCCTGCAGCCTGGGACCTGCTTTCCCATTCCCTTCACTGTGAACATGCATGTGCCCACCGCCCTTCCCTTTCAGTCCCTGGCAAGGGAACTTTCAGAGTTCCCTCTCCTTCATAAAGTCCTTCTACAGGATCACAATGGGGCCAAGGGTGGGGAGAATCTCAGCTGATCACTTTTGATCACTAGGGATCTCCACCTTCCTTTTCTGTGTGTAAGACAAGGTGAGAAGAACATGACGGACCGTGATTCCAAGGCAGTTTCATTTCCCAGAGCAAAAAAAGGTTCACACTAGATTCAGAAGTCATGAAGAGACCACCTACCGTCACCACTCAAGTCACAAAAAGTTGATGCTTAACACATTATAAGAACATTTTTGTGTACTTAACACTAATCCAAAACTAACAGCAAAATCTAGATCTGTTGTTCTCAGAATACTTCCCCTGGTGTTACTATGTATGTGGAAGAAGACAACAGACTACTTTTTCCAACTTAGCATCAACAGATGACGACATCTGAAGAGCACTAACCACGTCTATCTGGTTCTACTCCTTCTACCCAACAAGCGCATTCAGAGATGATTTCCCTTTTAGGTGATGGCTTCTCCTGGCAGATGTTTTCCAGCTCAGTAGAAGCCAGATTTTGCAAATTATGGTTACAAAATGCTAGGCAACAAGTAAACAAAAAATTAAAGGCAAATATGAAACCACCATGCAATTATAAGTGAAAGTAGAATTCACCAAAGCATGGTTGTTTATTATAAAGTTATAATTATAACAGCATTTCCAAAAAGGTTTTTCCTTTAAAAAAAAATCTATTAAAAACATAGAGACATAGAGGCCCCAAACAACACTGAACTGTGATTTCCAGAGGTCCTTTAAAGCTAACCACACAGTGCTGTATAACTACATCAAGTCTTCTTGCCTACATCTCCGACTCTGAGTCCCCACAGGACTTACTCCTGGTGTTCAATCCCACCTACCCAAGCTGACCTGCACTGGATCTTACATTCGGTCCTAGTGTATCAAGTAGTTGTCGGCACAGTTTCAGAAGCAGGCATCACTGTGCACCACTCTTTACAAAACAAAAGTGAGAAGTGTCAGCTGAGCACGGGAAGCCCCACCATCAGAGCAGACACTCCCCTCTGGCTTTACAACAGGAGACACTTTTTCCAGGCGTGCCACGTGAACTCCAGACACAGCTGTGCTGACTCCCAGGGCCCCCTGCACCTCTTACTTGTCAGGCAGCAGCTCAGCAATGAAGTTCTCCACCGACACGGCAGTCTGCTTTTCATGGATGGCACCAGTTCTCCGTAGGCTGTCTATACGTTCCTGGGCACCCTGAGCAAAAGCAGAACAAACAGGCTGAAACCAGTTTCTCAAAACAGTATTAATACTAAATATACCGATTCTTAGTTATATAACACATGCACGTATTTAACATATACACTCACTGTAAACATTCAAACAATGCCAAGGTATAGAGCAGTGGGTCTCAGCATAGGGGTCATGACCCCTTCCTTGTGCATCTAAGGACCCTTCCACAGGGATCACCTAAGACCATTGGAAAACACAGTTCTTACACTATGATTCTTAACAGTAGCAAATTACAGTTATGAGGTAGCAATAAAAACAATTTTACAGGTGGGGGTCACCACATATGAGGAACTGTATTAAGGGTCACAGCATTAGGAAGGTTGAGAACCACTGGTCTACAGTAACAATATCCAATGGGATTCCCTTGGTATTAAGTTTAGGGTACATTTTCCAAATTATTCCTTCATGCAGTATTGTGTTGGTTGCAAGTTATTAAAAAGATATTTTAAAATTAGAATTTCTAACTGACTACTCAAATAAGACAGCCTTATTTTTAAATGCTCATTTAGCAAGAGGTCATCTTCCAAAATAAAAACCTTTCAGCCCTGGTATCTGTTTGGTTGATTGGCTCTTGACTTTGGGCTTGTGACCACACCTACACTCAACAAGTGTCTTTCCAGTTTTTCTAATTCCCTTTTAAATACACATGCAGCAACACTGAACACTACTACAATGAAAAAGTCGCATGTGTACGTGGTACACGGAAACTGATTCAGCAGAATAACTGTCACTCGTAAATCCAAAGAGGCTGGAGAAACCTGCACATAACTCATAGCTAAGGGTCTATATTGGGGAGTAGGGCAGCTAAAGTCAGATTATGAGGGCAGGCTGCTGTATCCAACTGTTACCCGAATCATCTCATGAACAGCGGTTACAAATGATGTGATAAAGATGTTCAAAGGGCTAAGTCTGGGGATGGGGAGGGGGCGCCGCAATCCCAGCGCCTGAGAGCACAGAAGGAACGGGAGTTCCAGACCAGCCTGGGCCACATAACAAGACATAGTCTCAGACACACGTACAAAGACCTATTTCTGAAAAAAATCTAGCCAAGAATAAGACTCCCCCCAAGACCCCCCCCCCAGACAGGGTTTCTCTGTGTATCAGTCCTAGCTGTCCTAGAACTCACTCTGTAGCCCAAGCTGGCCTCGAACTCACAGAGATCCACCTGCCTCTGCCTCCTGAGTGCTGGGATTAAAGGTGTGTGCCACCACTGCCCAGCTGAATAAGCCTATTTTTAAGTATAGAAGAGCTAACAGGAAAAAGAAAAATGAAATGACATGATGACACACTTAATTCTTACACCATGATTAGGAGACAAATGAACCGGAGAAGTGGCAGCTCCATGAGACTGGACTCAACAGCTTACGATGCTGGCTTGGAAGGAAGAAAGACAATACGATTCTACAGCAGGTGAATGCTAGCTGTCTAATTTTGATCAATTATGTTTCCTAGGCTTGGCATTAGACGTAAACAAACAAGGATTTAATAAGAACTTGCCATGTGAAATACCAAACCATGGAAAAGCCAATCTTGAAACCTTGACAAGCAGAGACTCAGTCCAGGCAAGAGATTTGTCCTCACCTTTCAAACAAAACTCATTCATATATATATATGATGTATATATGTATGTATGTATGTATGTATGTATCTTAAGGTTTACATGTATGGTGGGTATATATTTATTTTTCCAATTGACCAGTTTCATTTCTAGATTAGACCAAATGCAAACCCTACAGACATCGACTAGCTTTATTATATGGCACAAAGGATTTTTTCATAAATGTACCCTGGTGTCAAAGTCAAAGGAAACATTACATGCTCCTTTACAAAGTTTTTAAATGTAAATATAGTTGATCCTCAATAATTCTAGAATCTATACTGGTGATTTGCTAAAATTTATTGGTAACTGCAACATCAGCTGTGCACAAAACTACAAAATAATTAGAGGTCTGTCCTGCACATCTCCAGCCGAGTTACACAAACGCCACTACCTTCTTGTCTAAGCACACGCGTTGTAACAAGCAGCTGCTGCTGTATGTGGTGCCACCTTTTGCATTGTATTGTTAAAAGTTGCCACCTTTTCAAAGGGTCCTAAGGATAATGCTCAAATGCTCTCTGAGGCTGCTAAGCACAGGAGGGCTCTGAAATACTTTAGGAGGGGAAATGTGTGTGCTAAACAAACTGCATCCAATCAGGAGTTACAGGACTGCTGGCTATGAATTTACTATAATGGATATACATATCAATATCTATTTGCAAATGTAAAGCTGTATCTGAACAGAATCAAACATTTAAAAAAAAAAAAAAAAAAAAAAAAAACTTCTACGTTGACAGTCTGGCAAAAAACACTGTGGCCAGAAGCCTACAGGGACCTAATACTTTTTCCCTTGGTAGCAAGAGTACCAGACTCACTAATATGGTGTGTGGCAACCTCACAGGAAAAACCTCAGCACACATGTGTCTTGCAAACAAGACGGAGTGATGGAATAGAGACAAGAGGAGGTGCAGCAGGTGTCCTTTTCTCATCTGAGGAAGCGGAAGGCAGGACTGCCTGCCGTCCACTGGGATGAGGTAGGACTGAGTACAAGAGAAAGAAAGGTTTCCTTCTAGACACGCTGAGCTTGGGACAGTCACGTACAGGTGTCAAAAAGGCAACTCTTACATAAACTAAGAATTCACAGCAGTCTTAGTGGCAATAGGAAGCTCAGTGTCCGTATAAGAGGCAGGCGAAGGCCAGGGCCGACATGAGGTCAGCAAGGAGTGCATGGAGACAGAGACCAAGAGGAAGCTGGGGAGAAAAGGAGGGACCAGCACCGGAAGCACAAAGCAGACAGAGAGCAACAGATGAACTCGGACAAAAGATACAGGGTGAAAAACAGACTAAGGTCAGACCTGGTGCTGCACATCCATAATTCCACAACTCTGCAGGTGGAAGCAGGACCGGGAGTTCAAGGCCAGTGTTGGCTCCAGAGTAAGTCTGAAGCCGGCCTGGCTATTCCAAACTCTAAACAACAGAGAGGATGACCACCTGCCTGGAAAGCCCCTGATCAACCAAATAAATGGCAAGTCATTACTGGTGGCTTTGAGTGCACTCTTACTAGGACAGGGAAGTGCAGAAGTGTGGAAAAGCAGTTGGAAGTGTAGGCAGTTGGAAAAGCAGAGAAAATTAGAGAAAAATGCTCAGAATTCCTACAGGAGTTTTACTGCACAAGGAAGCAAGCATGGTAGAATGAAACAGGGGAAGTGAGGTCATAGAACACAGGGGAAGTGAGGACACAGAATTTGCTAAGATTTCCTTACCCTTGCTTTAGGATAGGAAAATGTTTGGATGACATAAACTTCATTTGTTCTGGCATGATTGTGTCCTTAACAATGTATCAGAGTTGTGTGTGTGTGTGTGTGTGTGTGTGTGTGTGTGTGCGCAAGTGTGTGTGGGACCCAACAGATAGTATAATTTCAGTAACTGACTTGAAACTCAATACTACATTATAAAGATTCCTTTCAAGATCATCTATTCTTTTTGTTCTTTCTTAATGCCACTGCCATCCTCCTCCAATAATCAAAACCTAATGGAGATTTCATTCAATTAAAACTCCCTTATATCTTCCTAACATTGCAGTGTTGACTGACAAATGACAAAGCTGGTATTTCAGTCTATAAATACACAGTAGTTCTACACAGAGCACAGGATTGCTACCACAATTATGGGCAAATGAATTGCAGGTCCCATCCTCCGGAAAAGCTTTTATCACTCACCTTTAATCCAGCCGCATAGCCTACTGGCTGTGGGGCGATATTGGACTGTCCAGCTTCCCCCACAACCACAGCTAAGCCAAAGACCTCCTGGAAGGCATCTCGGACAGCAGCCACCTTCACTTCTTTATTTGAGGTGACAACAATATCCAGTTCACCTCCAGATTCTACAGAAACCAAAAGAAATCTCAATTCCAAATTTAAGCAGTAACTTTCTAGACAGTCCACCATAGGCTTACACTGTGTTGACTAATTGTTAGCAGCCTCACACATGTGAGCTAGGCTGGCAGAACCTTACCCACCATGACACAGCTGCCAATCACTACTGTCAGGACTCACGCAGGTCAGACACAATCCTCTCTTTATCACACCTCCCACCCTCCAACCTCAGAGCCTGCTATTCCAGCATGTGCTTACAACCCAACTCCCAACTTCCCTTGTGTTTTAAGGATGGGGACTCAGCACATCATCTGCGGTCTTACTCGTGAGCCAGGCTAGCACACGCCTCCTACTGGCTCCGAGTCACCCGTGGTAACTAGAGCACAGTCCTTCGGTATTCTATGGAAGCTCCAGAGCACATCAGCGCTGTCTGAAGCACAGCCTGCTGCAACCAACTGTGGGCGAGGGTACCAGGAGGAGGAGAAGTCAAAGGCTGAGTCCTGCACCTTCTCATTTACCAGCTTCATCACCCTGAGGAAGACACAGGGCTGGCTTCTTTGTGGAAAAACACCTGCCACCTCAATGGCCTTGCTCTAAGTACTGACTTCTAATTTGGTATGCCCAAAGGAACAGCAAGACCTCCAAAAATGTTCATTCCTTCATTCAAATACATACAAGAGAAGAAAAGAATTACATAATTTAGTAAGTATTTCCAACTAGACTGGTGTGGATATATGAATATAAAAATAAATATATGCAGTAAAATCAAATATATGAATCCTCTGGATGGTTACATACAGGAAGAATTCTTTGGCATTTTGTGTTTGTTTGTATTTTGTTGATTTTTGAGACCATGAATATACTATGTGGCTGAGGCTAGCCTCCCACATCCCACTTCCCAAGTGCTGGGATTATAGTCATGTGTAACTACACATAGCTACCTGATTTAACTCCTGATTCAAATTCTTTTACACAGGAAGCAAAATAGACATAAACAGATATAGATGAATGATACATGTATATGTAAATGCAACTGAGCTCCACCAAGTTGCATGACCAATATAGCAACTTACACCTCTCCAAACCCAGGTTCCTTACCCCAAACTGAACGAAAATACATGTGTCACAGAGCTCGTCTTGGCATCAGTGTCTAGCAGAACAAGAACTTGGAAACCGCACTTAGTCTCTAAAGGTCTTACCAATGCGCACAGATTAGATGGGGAATCACCAATGGAGTGGAGACAAGCTCTTGGCTTTTTCTGTCACTAAAAACTTCTGTTCCAGTATCTAGTGCACAGCTCCAGCTCGCCAAGAGCTTCCACAGGATTACTGACGAGTGCTGGCCTAGCTGTCCCTATTTGTTCTTATACTGGAAATGCACATAAAAATTAAAGAGCAGTATGCCCATGTCAACCGTCTGAGGCTATCTAATGAGAGCTCAAAAAAAAAGCTAAAACAATGTTCCCAGCACATTAGTAATCAAGTTTTATTAAGTGTTAAATTAGCTTCCTCCAAAAATATTATTCCTGATTAAGCATAAACACATTTGATTAAAATAGATAATTAGAAAAATTGCCAAAACCAAGTATAAACAAAGAATTACTTGAAAACTAAAAATGAATAAAGAAAAATCAACATAAACCACTAAAAAGATATAAAAATTACTATCAAATTACTCCTTCTTGCTTCCAAAGCTCATACTATGAAGTCCTAAAACTTATATAAGATGACTAAGAAAAGATAAATTAGTTACACCAACACACAGATTGAGGATGAATCTGAGTTAACATCTGAAATGAACTGAAACTACAATTGTGCGTGACACTGACAAACACTCTAGAAACGTGGCCCACACTAGGCTCACTTATATACATACTGATATATGGAGCCATGCCGGGGTCCAGCGTCGTAATCATGCTCTCCACCGAATGCTTGGTCTTGTCAAGCACAGATTTCACCATAGGATTCCCAGCTACACCCTGTAAGCAAGATACAAATATTCAGTTCAAGCAAAGAACACCTTGACTTTCCTAAGCATGAAAGAACTTCTTAAAACTTAATTTTGAGAATTTCATACATGAAAACAATTTAGTGAGGTCATACTACCCCCATTTCCCTTTCTAATTTCTCCCACGTTCCAACACACCACTCCCAACTTTGTGTCTTTTCTTTGATAACCAACTAGGTCCAGTTAGTGCTGCCCATCTGTACATGGACATGGGGACATCCCCGGAGCATAGGAAACTTACCAGCAGCTACCTCCTAAAAAAGAACGATTCTCCTTCCCTCAGCAACTGTTCACTGCCAATAGCTCCTCACTGAGGGAGAGAGCCTAGAGATCATCTACCACATCTATGCTTGTATGTGTGTCAATGAAGAGATGCATAGCTGGTCAGTGCTGGGAATGAGAGATGATGTCAGCCCCGAATGGGACACCTCTGTTAACCACACTACTACCAAGGACCAGGGAACATCACAGACAGGAGGGGGAGGATTCTGAAAGCAAAGGATGGGGAAGCGTGCTATGAAACAGTGCTCCCGAACACGGACGGCTGCTGCAACTGTGAGCTCACAACAGCTGTGGATACCTGCAAGACCAACACAGGAAACTTTTCAAGTTTCCCATGCATCCGTGGACCAGCACGTTTAAAAACTATACAATGGTACTTTTGGAATCTGTAAGTAAAATGAGGTCAATCAATGCCAAATTCCTACTACAATCTAAGTAGTGCTCTTGGCTTCTTCCCTTCACACACAGAAAGCAGGCCAGCAGCAGCCTGTGGAGGGTTCTAAAACAACACTGTTTGAAAAGTGATAGTCTGAAAAGTGTGTTTCAGTCATAAATATATTTACAGAAGAAACTTGCTCCTCAGGGCTCCAAATAAGGATTGTAACGATGTGTCTATATAAGTGCATACTTTGTTCCTAAAAAGATAAAGGCAGTAAAAAAATCCTTCTCACTATTATCCCCCAGAATAGTTCCTGATCACCTTAATGCATAACTTTGTCCTTCGCATCTTCTCCTCAAGCTCCCTTTCTGTACCCATTCCCACACCCTCTCCCTTAGGCAGCTCTCCCTTCTTGAATCTACAGACCAACAGCACCATGAGCTTCCACCAGAGTGGTCCAGCTTCCCTTCTTACACTCCAACTCTTCCAAAGTAAGAGAGCGCCCCCTAAAGGGCATCCAAAGACTGCAATTCCCTCTTTCCAACTCACCAAGGAGATGACTGAGAACAGGTGAGTTCAAAAGAATTAAGTTTGAGACTGCCAGGCAACCTCACGATAAAAATCATGTAAGCTGATCTGGGTGTTACAACTAGCAACAGGCCATCTCTTTACAAAGCAGGAAGAAAGTTGTAGTTTCTATATGAGAAAAGATTTCACAGGGCAGAGATCTAAAAAAGCAAGTGTTTAAGAAGACCAGATTCCTGAAACACGACCACACTAACCATAACCACTTAGTTTAAAACTGTGTTTAATGTATGTAACTAAACTGAACAGCTTCTCAGCAGAACACCGGGAGGAAGTTGGCAGAATGAGTTCAGAATTCTTTTTTCTTAAGAAAAAAGTGGGGAAGACCAGCAAAGCAAACCTCAAGAGAACCCAGCGGCTCCCAGCACCGGAACCAGCGGCTCCCAGCACCGAATACTGCTGCCCTTTCTAACCCACACTCCTTTTCATCAGGGAATGATCCGCACACCCACCTGGGCACAGTGAGCTTCCAGCATGCATCTGTGGGATGACCAAACCCAGCCACAGTTTAAATGGTGTGCTACTATTACAGAGACAGGGTCAATGGGATAAAAGTCAAAGCCCAGAGACTGGCACTAATGTGTAATTTAGTAAATAAAATAAGGGGGACATCGGGTCCCTGAGGGGATGACCTCAAAATACTCCATTAAGAGGCTGGAAAACACTTAAATTTCTCTGTCTTACATCAGCTACATTGAACTACTCAGGGTGAAAATTGAAATGGTTAAAAAAAAAAAAAAGATGGAATGTAAAGGTATTCTTTCAGCATATAGAATGGAAAGAGATTCACAGAAACGACTTCTGAACACTTAAGAACTTTTGTGTTGAAAAAGTATAAAATTAAAATGTAGATTAAAATGGAATAGACCATAATATGTACATCATAAAATAGCATTGCTATATAGTCAGAGTTCTTAACAAACTCACTTAGAGAAGCAAGACTCCCATCTTCAAATTGGGCAAAGATGAACAGAGAATCCAGAAAACAATTCCATGGGGGGAGGTGCGAAGGCCAAACTTAATTAACAAAGAACTGAAAATTAAAACATGGTTTCAAATTTGGGGGTATGGCTTTTAAGGAAAAGCACTTGAGTCACATGAGGACCAGAGTTGGGATCCCCAGAACCCATACAAAAAACTCAGTGGGTGTGGTGCCCTTATATAATCCCAATGCTCAGGATGGAGAGTCGGAGCAAGCAGGCAAGCCAGACTGGTCCAAACCACAAGCACTGGGTACAGGAAGAAAACGGGCCTTGATATTGAGATATTAGGTGGAGAGCACTTATAAAGACACTTTGTATCAACCCTGGGCCTTCACATGCATGAATGTACTTGTGCACATGTACGTGCACAAACACACACACACACACACACACATACACACACACCTGTACACATACATACATACATACATACAAACACATGTAGACCCCAAATACACAAGAGGCAAAGACAAGACAGTTTTCCAGCTGGGAGGACACTAATGGAGTCTTCTAGAAAAGACACAAAACACAATGCTCACGTCACTAATCCAACTGGATTCTTAAGAGAATAAGTACATGTGTATAGACATGCACAAACAAACAGCATCGCCAACCACAGAAATCTTGTGTTCTCTTACCCTATACTGTGTTCTCAGAACACTGTGTTCCCTACACTACACTGTGTTCCTCTAATGGATACTTGTCAGTTTCAGAAATTAGGACAGTCACTTGAAAAGCAAACCCCCTTACCTTGATAAAACCCCAGATCCCACCAGCAGGTGCATCATCCTGGCCTCTAATAATTCTCGGATCTTCCTGTTCCTCTGGGAAAGTAATGGCTGATGTGGTTCCAGGTCCCTGTACCAGAGATGTCATACTGGCTTGCTGAGTGATGGGAGCTGGCATAATACCTAGTCAATGGCAAAGATTTAGTTGGGTAATTTATTCCACAAATGTTTTCCTATAAAAGGATGTATCATATGAGAAGCTCAAAACAAATTCAATCACAGAACTACTTAAGTACCTAAAGATGAAGTTATTAACTCAAACCTTTATAAAAATAAATTTAAAAATCCCTCAAAAGGTATTTTCCCCTTTACATAGGTTTATACCAAGTGTCCTGAAAAAGAACAAATACAAGCACACACATACACACACAGGGGTGTCTGTGTGCGTGTGTTCCTGTTTGTCCTATCCAGCATTTGGATGATAGTTGGACTTCTAATCTCTTTAATCCATAGAAATAATTGAGCACTCAAACCCATTGTTAAAAAAAAAAAAAAAATCACTACACATACTCCGTATACTTCCAAAAGAAAACACCCATTGGGGCTGGAGAGCGAGTTCAACTGCTAACACTGGCTGCTCTTGCAGAGGACCCAGGTTCAGCACCCACATGAGGCGGCTCCACAGCCATCTCTAACTCCAGTTGCAGCAGATAAAACACTTTTAAGCCTCCTAAGGTGTCTGCATACATGTGGTAGCCATACATACACTTAGGCAGGTGCACGCATGCGCACACAAACATGCACACAAATAAAATAAATAAATCTCTTTTAAAAACACATGTAAACACAGATAAGCATGTAATACCCATGTTCCATAATGAATTTTAGTTGTAAAGATAGGTCAATTTGGATAATAAATAATCAAAGCTAAAGTGCTCCTTTACCCTAAAATGATGAACAACAGAAGAGAGCAAAGATTATGTTTTGATAACTTGTTTCTAACAACCACACTAAAGAAGGGGACCAGGGAGGATGTAGTTGGCCTAAGGAAAGAAATGGCCCAGTCTCACCCACTCCTGACACATGGGACCAGCTAGATAAAATCTATCCCCTAGGGAAGTTACTCCTGATAAAAAAGCAAACTATAATGTACTCTTGGATTGCAGCCTCCAGCTTATCAGTAAGTAACAAATATTAGCATGGAATATGGGAATTCTCTCTCACACCTCAAATGTCATTCGTACATCAGTTTTTATACCACATTAAAAACTACACAGTAAGTTACATTAGTTTTACTGTTAATAATTTAAGTGGCAAAAAGATGAGCGTGGGAAGCTCTGGAAGTCAGAGTGAAGACTAGATCCTTCTGTGGAGAAAGCAAAGGCCCATGAGCAGCGGCTGGGCACGTCTATACATACAAGGACTATACTGTCCACCTCAGATCACTGTCTAGTGCACAGATCACAGTGCAGCGCAATCAAAACCGTCAAACATGGCCGAGTGCTGGGGACAGTGGAGAAGGTCACCTGTGACTGGAGGTGCAGAGAATGACGGCATCAGAGGCGTCTGGGGCGCTCTCCCGGCATGGCCCCTCGTGATGTCGTAGGCTGCACCAACGGAAAATCCTGAGATAGGAGGACCCGAAGGTGGTGTGGACAGGAGAGCGCCGGAGGCGGAGGTCGCAGGTGGGAAGGGGGCTGTGGGGGGGCTGCTGAAGGCCGTGGCAGGTGACAGAGACATGGAGGGTGGCACAGAGGTGCCACTCAGGGGAACCGAAGGAGCTGGGGACAGCGGCACAAAAGGAGGCGGGGCCGAGGGCTGCACAGGGGGCAGGGATGGCTGAGGCGTGGAGTACGCGTGTGGCGGCAAGGACTCCATCCCGGACACACCAGGAGATGAGAAGGAACTGGTTGCAGCTAAAACAACAACAAAAGAAGAGGATAAACACACAGAGATGAAAAGGCTTTTTATCTCATTTTCAAACTCCCCTGCTTGGGAAGGCCCTAATGTGGTAAGGCAAATCATAATAATTAATTTTAAAGGTGTAATTTCCAAGGTGCAGGTAGCACTTGTTCCTGAGTGCAGGCTCTGGGATCCCACTGGGGAGGCCACACAACTCCAGGGCGGCACTGTCCCAGAGCAGACCTTCCTTCCCATTAGTTTGCTCCTCAGATAAGAAGGCCATTCTCATCCCGCATTGGAACATTAAAACCTCAGAAAGGTTAATCCCCACACAGTCACAGAACACCAAGGCGACAACAATGCTCTGAAGGCTGGCTAGAAGGAGGGTTTGGAGTGAGTGTGAACAGGGCGCGCGAACCTGCTGCCGGCCAAACACCACGCCTGCTGACCTGTGACAAGCAAGGCTGTTTCTCTGTAGTGGTTTAAATGTAAGAGGGCTATGTCTTCGCACCCGACAAGATCAGAGAAGCATTAACAAACACATTCTTAACTGATTCTGAGAGACCAGTGTCTTCCTCAGCCTCCAACCCGCCAGAGGTCAGGCCCAACACCCACCTAAGTGAACCTCAGTGGAGGGCATGGCGGTGGCAGCGGCGGCCAGGCCTGCGGGGTTCAGGGGAGGGGTTCCAGGTGGAGTTGTCTCTATTCCGCTTTCTTCCATCATTGTCCCTCAATTACGGTGCACTGCAGAGATACAAAACGTGATAAGCTTTACTCAGGGGCAGCAGCTCACGCAGTCAGAGAACAAAACTAAGAAAGATCACAAAGAGGCAAGTCTGCCTTTACCGCTGGTAACACCACCACGTCTGGAGGAAAGGCTTAGCCAAACTCCTGAGAGACGGCTGCGACGACCCACCTGGTCACAGCACTTGGGCTCCTCTGAGGACCCGAGTTCAGATCCCAGTGCCCAAGCAGACAGCTCACAACTACCTGTACTGCACCCTCCTCTAGCCTCCAAAGGCACCCACGCACGTGTCACATGCACGCATGCACGCACGCACACACGCACAAAATATTTAAAAAAAAATTTTAGTATCTGAAAGAATCTGTATAGTTTTTGGGTCTGGTTCATTTCTGTGCATAATTTTTCTTATTTGCAACAACTTTTATAACAAAGTTTAAATAAATTTAAAAAGCTATGAAATTACTTAATATACAAATATCCTGTGACATTTCCATATACATATTTTATAACCTGAAAATAATTTTGCATTAACCATTTCATCAATGAAGCTGTATATTTCAAATAGTAGAGTGCCAAGTCGATTTGGCCACTTGAATCCTGTTAAGAGTCACATGCAGGTTTCAGTCAAGATGCTTAAAATACAAACATCTAATTTATCTTTGGCCGGGCGGTGGTGGCACACAACTTTAATCCCAGCACTCGGGAGGCAGAGCCAGGCGGATCTCTGTGAGTTCGAAGCCAGCCTGGGCTACAGAGTGAGACCCAGGAAAGGCGCAAAGTTACACAGAGAAACCCTGTCTTGGAAAACCAAAAAAAAAATAAAAATAAAAATAAATTACCTTTAAAGCCCCTCTTCTTCCCTCACAAAACACCCCACGTGGGCTACTCTGTTAACATTTCTTTTTAAAAGTTAAATTTGCTTGACTTTACAAATGCACTCTCTTTCCCCAGTATATTCCATGTACACTATACCTATTATCATTTTTTTAAAAAAAATCAAGATGCCTTCAGCTCTATAAACAGGCTAGCCTCCAGCCTGGTCCACAGCAGCTTTGTAAAGTGAAATGGTGTGGCTCGGGTGTTAGAAGTTGCCTGTAAAAATCGAAGAAAGTACGGTCCTAACAGATGATGATGCACACCAAATACAAGGAACCATCCTTACAAATCCGAGTGCCTTCTCAGCACTCAGCTTCATGCCCATAACCTGTGCAGCTCTCAGCCCTCTTCAGAGAAGGTCTTTTTGCACTGGATGGCGGTTAATGGAGAGAGTCGGAAGTACTGGAAGCATAGCAAGTAAGTGACCGTGGAGTGCTCAGCCTTACCAGGAACAGCTAAGCAACACCCGTCGTCCCACCAAGGCGCAGGGAGCATCATGGAACAGGGGGTGGGAAGACTGTAAGAGCCAGAGCAGGAGCTGCTATGAGACAGGGTCGTCTAGACATGATGGGGCCACAGGACCTGCACAAAATCAAGCCCGTCAGTTTCCAGCAAGGATGGAGGAGGAGTGGTTCACAAACCCAGCACTAGCTGAGGGGCTGAGGCAGCTGATGGCTGCTGGGGAGGGGGAGGAGTCTGATTTCTTCAGGGATATGTCCCGCAGTAGACCTGCGTCCTCCCCACCACCACCACACACACACACACACACACACACACACACACACACACACACACACACACACACACAGGCAGCACTATTTGAAGGAGGTGTGAGTAGGTGGGGGTGGATATGATTCTATTTAAAAAATTACAAATCTTAGAATTCATCTTAAGAGTATGATAGTGTTAACTATAGTCAACTTGACAGACTCTGGAATCACCTGGGAGGAGCAGCCCCAGGGCACAGCTGTGGGCATTATCTTGATTGTGTTTACTGCAGTGGGAAGATCTGCCCACTGAAGGTGGGACCATTCCCTGGTTGGGCTCCTAGACTGTAAAAAAGGGAAAATGTGAGTTTATCATCACCAGGATCATGCCATTTTGTAAACTTCATTTTGGTTGATTGGTAACAATTCCAGTAACTACAGGAATTTGATTTCTAGAAGTAAATTAACTTGTTCCATAGAGTACTGATTATTCTACCCTGTGAATCCCAGGAAAGACATTTATTGGTCTCTGACATTCTTTCTGTCACTGCTCACCATTCATAGTCATAAGTCTTTCAACTCCCTGCCTCCTGCCTTCTAACCACCCCAGTGAGGAAGCTGATGGTGGTCTCTGATTCTTGCAGAGACCCCCTCTGCAGGTTTTTCTCCCTGAATAAGGAAGGGTCTCATGCCCTGGCCTGTCTTTCCTTCTTGCTCACCTTCCGTTTGGTCACACACACACACACACACACACACACACACACACACACACACACAGATGGTGTCTACGCAAGAGAACCTGAGAGGCAGAGCAGGGTAAGCTGGGAGCAGGGCAGAGGCCAAGAAGATAAAGGGCTGGACTGAGGGAACCTTTGGACTACAATCCGGAGCTAAGTCTTTGAATGCGGTAGTGCAGTGTGTTGTCCTTTATCCAGGAGCGACCACTGCCAAAGGGCAGTGCAGCTGAAGAAAATTACAAGACATCTAGGCTTAAGAGAAGTGTTTAGTCCCAGGGCAGATCATTTTATTCTAATTTTATGTTTATAAATGTTTTGCCCACATCCTGTGTACCATGTGGGTGGCTGGTACCCATATGTCCGATATTTCCGATGGTCTTAGGAGACCTCTGGAAGAGGGAGGGTCGTTTGACCCCCAAGTTGAGAGCCACTGCTCTAGGAAGTTTAGAAGAGTGTTAGCCCTTGGTCATAAGGAGAGATGAAATGAGATCTTCCCAAACAATAAGCACCCCTTTCCTTGAGGGGTCCTACTTAACAATGGAGTACCTTCAAGAGGACTGGGACATCTCTTCAATATGATCTGAGGGAAAGCTCTCCACTGAGCTGAAGTTTCTGAGGGGTCCATCTGGCTGAGGGTCAGAAAGAAGGCGTCTCCAACAGGAAAAATCTAAAAAACTCTCCCTAGGCTGAATCAGCCATTGGCTGATGGGAAGTCAATGGATACAGTCCCTGTTAGAACTGCTTGAGGCCGGGCTGGAGTAACAGTTGGGGAAGGGAGGTCTCTAGGTTGGGAAAACAGTTCACTGTCCACTTAGAGTAGGGGCAGTTACAGGGGGCACGTGGGGGTCAAAAGCACCCACTGCCAAGAATAATCAAAGACTGGTGAGTGAGAAGCCATGGACTAAAGGATGATCATAACTATCCCTCTGACCAGCCACATCAAGGGCCTGAAGGGGTGAGAGGGGGCACAGCGGGAAAACAATCTGGAGCGCTGGTTACTGTAGTTACAGAAACTTTCAAACTGGTGTGACCACCACTACCAAGAGCAGCAGGCATCCGTTCATCAATCTCCGCTTCCTGATTCTGGATGCCATGTGACCTTCAAGCCCCGCCTGGAAGTCTCCGCCATGGTGGGCTATGCCCTTGAACTATGAAACGGATAAGCCCTTCTCTCTGAAGTGGCTTCTGTTGTTTGTTGGAGTGTTTTATACAGCAACAGGAAAAGAAATTCAGACAGTACAAAACCAGCTCTAAACATGCAAATTGGCTCTTGATGTTTTGACTCATTTTACAAACGTTCAGCGAAGGCAAATTGTTTGCCAAGCACTGAATTGAGCTAAGCAAAATCTGGTCAACATAGAGACTTGTACAGGACACAACCAAATAACAGTACCCACCCATACCTAAGGATGCTGGTATAATTCAAAACAGTAACAGCAATAACAGGACACAACCAAATAACAGTACCAATACCCAAGGATGCTAGTATAATTTAACACAGTAACAGCAATAACAGAACACAACCAAGTAACAGTACCATTACCCAAGGATGCCAGTACAATTCAACACAGTAACAGCAATACACAGCAAGGCTGGATTCTATATGCTGAGCCTGAGAACACAGTTATGCTGGACAGAAGAAAGGATTCTGACCGAAAGGTCTGGGGAAGGAACCCAACTCTCGGATGAGCTCAGTTCTGAAAGGTAAACCCAATTTCCATAAGTCAAGGAAAGAAAGCTCAAATCGGGAAAGGGGAGGCGCCCAGAAGAACAGTGGGCACACTGCAGGTATAAACACTATGGATGGCAGAGGGAGCAAGACACAGTCATGCAAACCCAAGTGACGGAAGAGGACTGAGGGCCAGCCAGGGCCCAGATGCACAGCCTTCCTGACAGAGGTACGGAGCTGGCCCTTTTAAGAACAGAAAGGCACTGGAGCTGGAGGAAGCATCTGTCTTTTTATTCTAACTCTTCTGAGATTTTAAATCCATAAGATGCGAACACAGTAGAGTACACTACGCAAGCTGATCTCAGTCACAGTCGCTTACAGAAATTCGCAAATACCGAAGGCAGAAAACTGGCTATGAAACGGCACTACTAACGGCTCTGGAGAGCTTCCCCGGACTTCGGTTGTTTTTAGTTATTGCTGAGTATATGAGGTGTGGACAGTTCTGTGAAGCTGAACCACGTGCAGAGACAGCCATCATCACCACAGTTAGGACCCACAAGCACACCATCACCCCAAACTCCCTCACTGCACTCCTTTCATCCTCCAAACATAAAGCCAGCAACAAAACACTCCCTGGGTCTCTCACTTCCTCACTTCACAAAGATAAAACAAATAAAATCACACCCCGAATAACCTCTTCATATTTGACTTTCCCCACCACCACCACACACACAGAAAAATGTCTGAAGTTCATCAAGGCTGGTCCACTTGCATTCTTGATAAATGGCATTTCCACCTCACAGATGCCGTCAGTCCACCCACTACCCACTGAAGACCTGGGCTGACCCCCGTTATTGACAATCCCTATTTGTGTTCTGAAGACTCCTTTGGGCATGGGTCCTAACTCAGTGGTGAAACACTTGCCTAGCAAAATGCAAGGGCCCTGAATTCAACCACCAATACCATGAAGGGAAAAATGAAAAAATATTCCTTTGGCTGAAATATGTACACTGGACCACTGGGCACAGACAGCACTCGGGTACAGAAGTAGTTCAAACCATGTCTGCCAATAGCCTACACTCGGAATAACCATAACCTCATATCCCCTAGGGTTTCCATGACAACTCCTGGTTGTCACAGGGCACTGCGGGTATATCAGGTAGTGGCTCAAATCCCCATAATGCACATCTCACAACCCACAAGAATCTTATGTCCCCAAACATCCACAGTGCCAGGCTGAGACTCTGTAGCCTAAACTAAGGCGATGATGGAGCTGAGAAAGGAGACAGACTTGAGAAACGTTTAGGGGGTAAGACTCAAGGAGTGCCCATAAAGGATAAGAGGGGTTGGCATGAATTACACACTTGGTCAGACAGATAATGGTGCCAACAGGTAGGAAGGACGGAGAGTTCTGTAAGAGGCCAAGGTGTCTTTGGGGGGTGGGGGGGATCATAAAGTGCTTCCCCTCTAACTCAGCAGGAGCAAGTTCCTGGGAACCCCTGAGAAGGGACACCAACTGGGTCCGGAGTTCACACACCACAAACCGCAAGTGTCATCGATGGACCCACCGTTTCTGATACCCTGCTCCGCGCTCTCTCTCCTAAGAAGAGCACACCAAGATAAAGGGACTAACGACCACTTAACGCCAAACCTTCTTTCTGTCATGTGGCCAACTAACCTGCAGAAAATAAGACCAGCAGAATGGCAGGGAGAAACGAGGACACGCTGGCACTCAGAAGCAGCCAGCATTTCAAGGTAGGAATGGACGACAGCGCTCAATACTGCAGAGAAGCCAGAAGGGATGCTGTGAATGTTTCCACGGGTTCGCTATATTACAGATGATCTCCGAGCTGTTTCCACAGAGGGGAGACTAGGGGATGGCTAGGATCAAACGGACAAGTAGGAAGAGACAAGCATGTACTCCACCAAAGCCTGGTTGTGAAGAGAGGAAAGATAAGGTATTCCAGAGGCTAAATATAGGCCTATTCCCTACCTGGACAAAGACAGATGACCTGGGAGAAAGGCCCCTCCACGGACTGCATCCCTTTCTACCCAGGTCCCTTCATCTCTTAATTGGTCACCTCATATTCTGGAGGCAGAAGCTATCCAATCCTTGCCACGGCTAGGTCCTATTTAAAGATAACCCCATCTCTCAGCAAATGCATGGGCAAAAGAACTCACCTGAGACACGTAATCAATTTCTTTCGGACCTTAAAAGCTTTACTGTTTGAGGAATGGCTTAAATACAACACACTGAAATAAACTTCGCAGACATGAACACACCCTCAAAAAAAAAAAAAGGAAAGGAAAAAGAAGCAGCAGCCTACTAGGATAAACAACAGAGAAGCATCTGTTGACAGAGCTTTTGAGGAACAAAAGTAGTCCGAACGCATCAACGTTACAGGAAAAAAGAGATGGAAATAGCTTACAAGATTAGTCCTCAGGCGCTCATCAAACCGCTCTTGGAATCGGGTTGCACCTACTCAGGTCTGCAGTAGACGGCTACTTTTAATAAAAACGGGAAGGTGGACTTCTGACAAATTCAGAGCATCAGAAGCTATTCCTGTTGATCTTGCCGATGCCCTACGTTTGCCTCGAATACCACGAGACGGAGGTCAGCGGTCTGTGTCCATTCTCTGTGCGGAGCCCGAAATAAACTTCCCTGCACACTCAGTGACTGTGACTCCAACAGCACCGCGAGTGCCTGCCCCAGGGCGTCCGGATCGCGGACGATTCAAAGCCACCTCTCAAATCAACTGCTGTGACAAAAAACTCTTGGGCGTGAGACCCTGCCGTGTAGGAAACAAGCAAGCCTGCAAAATCGGGCTGAAGTGGGTCCGGGTGGAAGGGCCCCTGCAGGGCGGCGCTGGCCACTCGCGGGGATCCCAAGGAGGAGGCACGGCGTCCCACCGGGGCGGGTGGCCTGGGCAGTCCGGGCAGCCTGTGCCACGTCTGCAGGCCGGGCTGGGCCGGGCGAAGGTCCGCGGGCCTGGACACCCGTGCCCGCGGGGGTGGGGGGGGCAGGTGCAGGCCCCGGGGAGCCGGGGTCGGGGCCCGAGCGATGCGGAGCATGGACCCCGCTCTCCCGACGAGTGTCCCCGCAGCCCGGAGCCCCCACACTCCGCCGCCTGCCGGTGTGTCGGTCGGCCGGCCGGCCCGCCCACCCGGGGCTCGCCCCAGTCCCGTCGCCGCCGTGCGAGTCACCGCCAGGCCCGCGCTCACCTGGGTCCGGGCGAGCGCCTCTGCGGAAGCTGCACACGCGGTGTCGGGGTCCGGGTCGGGAGGTGGGTGCCCGGTGCAGGGATGCGGCTCGGCGAGGACGAGGAAGAGCGGAGCAGCGCGCGTCCCGCGCCAAGATGGCCTCCGCGCCGCCCCGCTGCCACGTCGCCGCCACGCCCCGTCACGCCCCGCCACGCCCCTCGGCCCGCCCCCTCCGCGCCGCCCCGCACCCACCCAGGACTGGCCCGGTGCGGCCGCCGCCCACAGCGCTCCGGCCCGCCTCCCCCGGCCAGGCCGGGATCAAAGCTTTCCACGTAGCAGAGGTGGCCTCGCCCGAGGGAGGAGGTACTGGGCACTGGAAGGGCGGCAAGTTACCCTGCCGATGTTCTTCCTAAGTAATGCAAGATATTTTGTTTAAAAAAGAAAAAAAAGGGAGGGAGGGAGGGAGGGAGGGAGGGAGGGAGGGAGGGAGGGAGGGAGGGAGGGAGGGAGGAAGGAAGGAAGGAAGGAAGGAAGGAAGGAAGGAAGGAAGGAAGGAAGGAAGGAAGGAAGGAAGGAAGGAAGGAAGAAAGACCCCCTAGAGTTCTGGAGCAACTGCCTTATTTTATAGGCACCTGAAACCAACTATGTATATTAAAGGAACCAATGAATGAAATGTAATAGAAAAAAAAAAAGAATTTCACAATTAGAAATCGTAATTTGGCTCTAAAGACCCCTTCCTTTGCAGCATCCCCTTGTACAAACTACCTAGTCTCCTTATTTCCATCTATAAAATGGGAATACTATTGTCCAGCACTAACTCAGGTAGGTAGCAAAGTCTAATAAAACAAGATGAATGAAAGGACCTTTAAAGCTGCCCAGGGTTCAACAAATGAAGAATTACAGCTCTCGTTTTAGCTGGAAATCTTCATTCGGGGATTTATTCATAGATTTGAAATTGATGCATCTCTTGAACTTGGCAGCTTTAAACACTCTACAGTTCTTACCTGAAAACTAATAGTATTTAGCAGTTCCCTGACAGTAGGTATGACTGCAGTTCCCTTAGTTACCTTATCCACTCAGAATGTGTGTAGGTGGCTGGCTGGGTTACTCTTTTAAACAGCTTTGTTTGGGGCGGGGCTGAAAGCAGATACCATCTCCATCCCTTTGGCTCACACCCTTAGTAGTTATAAGGTATGTTGATTTCTTCATTCATTTAGCAAATATTAATTAAAGGCTGCAGTGTGCTGAGCCTTGGTATGCTGCAACAAACAAGACAGGCAAGGTCGTCGTACATAGCTTTCCTTTAAATAGGAAAAAAGCCCATGAGCAAGAAAAATCAACAAGACAATGCAAGAGTAATGTGACATGGACCATACTTTAGGCTCGCACTTAGGGATGTGGGATGAAAGTGCAAGGTTTGGTGTAAGAAATGGGATTTGAGCAGAAACTTATCCCAAAGCAGGCTGTGGTTATCTAGACAGAAAGAAGAGCCTGCAGGAAGTTGGGGCAGGGGGGTGGGCTTTGTTACAGAGGAAGTCAGAGACCAGTAAGAAACAGGACCACCAGAGCAGGAAACCAGGCCAAACCAGCCCCGTAGGCCATGGCAAAGCCTATGGTGTGGGTTCAACTCTGAATAAAATAGGAAGCATGTGGATGGACATGGACAGAGAACTGAAGAGATTTTTATTTCAGTTTTGGTTTTTTGTTTTTAAATTTTTATTTTTTTATTGCACTCACGATATTCATTAATTACAGTCATGATATTTATTACATTTGTGGTGTTCATTGATTACATTCATAGTATTCATTCAATAATTATGTTTATGATATTCATTAATTACATTACTTGTATTGATTTATTACATTCATGATATTATGTCCTGATACTACTGTCCATTTGTGGGGCTTTTCCATCACATAAAACAGAGATTATGTACTTAGAAAATCATTGCTCTATATTCCTTTCTTCTCCATCTTGAGATAACGTCTAATATTCCTATCTCTATGAAGTTGTATATTCTATGTATTTCATGTAATATAATTCTGATTCAAACAGTGAAGGGGAAGATGAATAGGAATCTCACTTACACAACTTAAGTGAAACATAGCTCTCTGAACAGATGAAGATAGGTTTCTTCTGTATCCCAGAATCTAATCAATATTTATATGTATAGTTCAGCTATTATTTGGCTTAAAAGGGCATATTGGGAAATGTTATCATTTTTACTATTTTCTACACAGAAAATATTTTCCAGTTTCAAATAACCTTGGACTTTTGAATTATAACCTGTTTTTATGTTCAAAAAAAAAAAACAACAATAATAATAAAACAAAACAAATGAGGGAAAAAAGGAAATAAGGGGTTAGAAAGCAAATGGATGAAACAAAAGGGAGCCTTTTACATTTTTTAATTTTTAAAAATTTTTTAAATTTATTTTGTTGGCTAGAGAGATGGCTCAGTAGTTAAGAGAAAATATTTTACTGTTTAAAATAACCCTGGACTTTCGAATTATAACCTGTTTTTATGTTCAAGCTATCTGTGTATTATTTCTCCTGCATGCTGTGGGATGTTCTGTATGTCAGATGTGTTGCTCTGATTGGTTAGTAAATAAAACACTGATTGGCTAGTGGCCAGGCAGAAGGAAGTATAGGCGGGACAAGGAGGAGAATTCTGGGAAGCAGAAGGCAGAGTCGGGGAGTCACAGCCAGCTGCCACCATGACAAGCAACATGTGAAAATGCCGGTAAGCTACGAGCCACATGGCAAGGTATAGATGAATAGAAATGGGTTGATTTAAGATATAAGAGCAGTTAGCAAGAAGCCTGCCACGGCCATACAGTTTGTAAGCAATATAAGTCTCTCTGTTTACTTGGTTGGGTCTGAGCGGCTGTGGGACTGGCAGGTGACAGAGATTTGTCCTGACTGTGGGCAAGGCAGGACTGGAAAACTCTAGCTACACCTGCAGTTGTACATAAAATGTTTCACATTTTAAAAAAGGGCATATATTATTTCAGTTTTAAATCACACCCTGATCGCCATGTGCCTACAGCACATGGAGAAGTAAAAAGATGATCCGGAGAGGGACAGTGGTGGCTTAGACTGATGGGCGAAGGTGTGGAGCCCAGACGTGTCTTGAAAGTTGAGCTGCTTTAATTTGCTGATGGCTCAGATTTGGACCCTAATCATTGTTTTTAGACATGGCAGTGGCTCAAAGCAACAGAATTTATTCTGTCACATTTCTGGAGGCCAGCAGTCCAAGAACAATGTGTCACCAGGGCCACTCTCTACAACTTAGGGGAGAATTGTTCCAGCTTTGGTGCCACCGGGTGTTTCCTAGCTTGTACCAACCTACCTACAGTGCATGTGGCCACCGTTCTTCCCATGGTGCTGTGGCTCAAATCTCCTTATTTCTCTGTAAATATATTTCTCATTGTATTGAGGACCCAGCCTAAGTTTGAAGAAACTTGGAGAACTTACAAATTAGGTCACAGATACACATATCTTTTTTGGGGGGACAGGGGGTCACTATTCAACTAACGAACTATATAGACAAAGGGGTGGGAATGGATGAAATACATTGAATTATATAATATAGATTTGGAACTTGTCAATCTTTATTTTTTATTTTTATTTTTATTTTTGGGGGAGGGTTTTGAGACAGGGTTCCTCTGTGTAGTTTTGGTGCCTGTCCTGGATCTCGAACTGTAGACCAGGCTGGCCTTGAACTCACAGAGATCCGCCTGTCTCTGTCTCCCAAGTGCTGGGACTAAAGGCGTGCACCACCGCTGCCCAGCTTTGAACTTGTCAATCTTTAATAGCATGTATAACATAATGTATCCATTACTTTTTTGGTTGCTATGACCATAAATCCCTGACAAGAGTCAACTTAAGAGAGAAAGTGTTCATTTTGTTTTCTAGTTTAAGCGTTTAGACTATTTTGTCAGACGAGGCATGCGGCAGACTATGCCCTAATCAGGAAGTGGGATTATGCTAAGAAACCTCAAAGTCCTCCTGTGGTGATATATTGTGTACCCTAATAAACTTGCCTGAGGATCAGAGCCAGCCACTAAATTAGACATAGAGGTCAGGCAGTGGTGGCACACACCTTTAATCCCAGCACTTGAGATCTCATGCTTTTGCTTGGGAAGCACACATGCCTTTAATTCCAGGAAGTGATGTCTGGGCAGAGAAAGGTAAATAAGACATGTGCAAACAGGAACTCACTCTCTTTGGGCTGAGGATTTCCTAGAGCTAATAACTAATGGCTGGCTGCTTTGCTTCTCTGATCTTTCAGCTCTCACCCTGATATCTGGCTCTGAGGTTTTTATTAAAAGACCATCTAAGATTGGAACAACGTCCTTCACAGTTGCCCACTTCCTCTAGCTAGGCACCACCTGAAGCTCTGCCACCAGCTAGAAACATGTGTCCACACATATAAGCCTATAAGGGGCATTTCACCTTCACACCAAAATATATGGTATGCTTTTCTTTTCTTTTCTTTCTTTTTTTTTTTTTTTTTTTTTTCTTTTTTTTTTTTTTTTTTTGGTTTTTCGAGACAGGGTTTCTCTGTGTAGCTTTGCGCCTTTCCTGGAACTCACATGGTAGCCCAGGCTGGCCTCGAACTCACAGAGATTCGCCTGCCTCTGCCTCCCGAGTGCTGGGATTAAAGGCGTGCGCCACCACCGCCCGGCTGGTATGCTTTTCTTACCACTTTTCATTTGAACTTCTTGAGCAGTTTATTTGACAGATACCGTTATTCTAGAATTGTAAGTGAAATAAAAAATGAAGCCTGTCAGGATTGCAAGTAGAGCTGGAATTGAAACCCAGATTTCATAGATGATACCCCCAACTGCTTGCTTACTTTCCGGGTGGTAAGGAAATGAAATGTGTTCTTAGATGAGCAGACCATGAGGGGAATTGGCAGGGAACTGCAACTTAAGGACAAAACAAAATACTGCTGTGATGGTTAGTTTTTGTCAACTTCACACAACCTACTGTCACCTGGGAAGAGGAAACTTCAATTAAGAATTGCCGCCGGGCGATGGTGGCGCACGCCTTTAATCCCAGCACTCGGAAGGCAGAGCCAGGCGGATCTCTGTGAGTTCGAGGCCAGCCTGGGCTACCAAGTGAGCTCCAGGAAAGGCGCAAAGCTACACAGAGAAACCCTGTCTTGAAATAAAAAAAAAGAAAAAAGAAAAAAAAAAAGAATTGCCTCCAACAGACTGGTCTGTGAGGCATTTTCTTGGTTAACGATTGATGCAGGAGGGGCCTAATCCCCTGGGCAGGTAGTCCTGGGTTGTGTAAGAAAGCAAACTGGGGCTGGAGAAATGGCTCAGCTGTTAAAGGCTAGGCTCACAACCAAAAACACACGAAGGCAAACTGAACAAGCCTGTACGCGGCCTTTTTCAGTGGACTCTGCTCTAACTCCCACCTCCAGGTTAAGCCTTGCATTTATGCCTTGGTTTCCTCAGCAGAAAAATGGAAAAAATAAATAAAATGAGCGATAGCCTGGAAGCTGAAAGAAACCCTTTCCTCCCCGTGTTACTTTTGACCAGTGTTTTATCACATCAGAAGTGAAGCAAATGAGGAAGACCCCTCAAGGGTGCTTCTTTTTTAGGTTAATGATAACTAAAAGAAATCTCTAAGACTGTTGGAGTTTGTGAGCACCAGAGTTCCACAGCAGGACTAATATCTCTCTCTCTCTCTCTCTCTCTCTCTCTCTCTCTCTCTCTCTCTCTCTCTCTCTCTCTCTCCTCCTCTCTCTCTCTCTCTCTCTCTCTCTCTCTCTCTCTCTCTCTCTCTCTCTCTCTCTCTCTCCTCAAAAACATGGACAAACAAAACCACACCTCACTGGAGTCTCTCTGTTCTAGCCCAACTAGAGTTAATAGATCTATTTTTAAGTCTTCTTAGGACAGTTCTGAATGTCCGTAACATTCATGAGTATGCAAGAAGGCATTCACAGGAGAATGGAAGACAAGGCTGATTGGGCTTCTGTAGCATACCTGGGAAGGGAGGAGCTCTTGATCCTGGTTGCAGATGATGGCATCTACTGAGAGCACAGCTCATGAGCTGCACTACCAGGTAGGACACTTCCTATGCTGTAGGGGTGTACTCAAGATACAGAGGTGCACACACACAGTCACATGAATACAAGGTGTAGGTTATTTTGGCAACTAAGAAAGAGGGTAAATCTTGCCACAAATATCACATAATACACAGTTGAACTGAAAAATTGTGTGGTGCACATAAATTTACTCAGGCCCACACACGTACACATAAAATGGAAAAAAAAATGTCTCAGAAATAAATTACATCTCTAGCTTGATTTTTAGGTGAATAGTTAAGCAATTTAAAACTCAAAGTGTGGGCATGATATCCAAGCATGCCAAAGGTTAGCTGCTGACTAAGTAGGTGTCAGTGTTGGGGTTTCAATCCAGGCTGTTAGGTCATGAAGTTAAATATTTTAACCTATACTATATTTCCTTTTGGGCTTTAATTCCTGACTCACTTGCTTCCTAAATGTAAATTTCAGGTGGATAATTCTTAATTTTATGTTTATAGGTATTTTGCCTACATGCATGTCTATGCACCCTGTGGGTACCTGGTGCTTCTGGATTCCAGAAGAGGGTGTCCAATACCCTAGAACTGAAGTTACAGGCAGTTGTGAGCTGCCTGATGTGGGTGCTAGGAATGCAACCCAGATCCTTTGCAAGATCAGCAAGTGTTCTTTACCACTGAACCATCTCTCCAGCCCCGACAGATGCAACTTTTAAATTGAGCTTGTGTGTGTGTGTGTGTGTGTGTGTGTGTGTGTGTGTGTGTGTGTGTGTGTTGGTTTTCAACTTAAAAAATTAGATATAGGGGTGATTACCTCTCCATTTGTCAAAAATACTCCCACTTCAGAACTATTTGTTAGGAATAGCTACCTTTTATTCTCAAAAGCATTTCAGTTTGACAATAAATGGTGTGAGTGTGAGAATGTGTGTGTGTGTGTGTGTGCGCGCGCGCGCGCATGCGCACACGCATGACCCTATGTGGGTACACTTGCATGTATGCATATGCACATGTATAAGTGTGTATACAGAGGCCAGGGAACAGTTTTGGGATATTGTTCCTTGGATGTTGCCCATACCTCTTTCTTGAAACGTACTTTTGTGCTACATTGGAGTACACCAGTGAAGTAAGCTGGCTGGCCAGCAAGCCTGGAGATATCTACTTGCTCCTTCTCCCCGGCACTAGGCTTACTACTATGCACTGCCACACCAGGCTGTTGCTGGAGTTATCACCAGTCCCGCCTGGGCCCGCAGCCACTCAGACCCAAATAAACACTCAGACGCTTATATTATTTAAACTGTTTGGCCTAATGGCTCCGGCTTCTTGCTCTCCAGTTCTTATATCTTAAATTAACCCATTTCTATCACTCTATAAGTTGCCACATGGCTTGTGGCTTACCGGTACTTTCACATCATGCTTCCTCTGTCTCTGGCTGGTGACTCCTGACTCAGCCTTCCTGTTCCCAGAATTCTCTTCTCTGATTATCCCACCTATACTATACTTCCTACCTGGTTACTGGCCAATCAACATTTTATTTATCAATCAGTCAGAGCAACACCTTCACAGCATCCCCAGCACCAGGCTGTTTTGCCTTTGTTTTTGTTTTTAACATGGGTTTTAGAGACCAAACTAGGTCTTTGTGATTGCAAGGCAAGTATTTTACAGACTGAGCCATGCCCCAGCCTCACCAGTGAATTGTATTATTTTAGCTGTTATGTGTTCTGTGCAGGTGAGCTATACTGTGAAGGTGTCAATACCTGTTTATTCCCCCACACAGAAGGCCATCATCATCACAGTTTTATTCTAACTGCCTTGAAAGACAAAATAATTTATTTTTATAGAATGCATCCTTATAAAAATTCTGCCATCCTGCGTTAGCTGTGGTTATCAGAAGACAACCAAGAAGATCAACTTAGTGGAGAAAAGATTTATTTGGGGGCCCATGGTTTCAGAGATGGCAATTCATGGTCATTGCTCCTGGGCCTGGGACAGAGGGCGAACAGATTCCCAACTCAGAAGAGCTAAGAAGCAGGGTGGGGTGGGATGGGGTGGAGTGGGGTGGGGTGCAGTGGGAGTGAGGAGGAGGTGGTAAGGCTCTAATATCCCATTCCAAGGCACCCTGCTCTGTCTTGCTTCCCCCAACAAGCCCCTCCTCTCTAACAAACTGTCCCCTCTCCCAATAGCACCGCAGGCTGATAACCAAGCTGACCTTTAGCCCATGGCCCTTGCAAGACATTTTGGATCCAAACCCTAACAGGCCCTTTGTTTTCCACATGGGAAAAAAAATAATTGCAAAGACCCAGTTCCACCTTGCTTTCTAGACTATTCTCTTGTGCTATAGCCTGCTCCATATTCCTCATCTCAGGGACCAGTCCCAAGGACCTGTTCATCCTGAACCTGAAACCAGGTGACCTTCACCCAAAGTATTCATTTCCTTTCTGTCTTCTGCTAACAGGAAACTCTCAGTGTTCGAGGCCCAGCTCAAAGTTTTCGTCCACCATACCAGCCTTTTCACATTGTCTTATCGTTGGGCTCCATGCCTGTATTCCCTACTCATTTAGGAACTGCGTTTAGACTGCCACTACATTCAGTGCCACTGAAAGCTGTTCAGAGTGCTCACTAAAGTAAAAATCTAGATGTAGTAAGGCCCTTTGACCCCTCTTCTGAATGCTGACTCTTGCCTCCTCTCCCCGAGTGACTTTCCTTGAACACCCAGCTCCTCCTGATATGACAACAGAACTATTTGTTTACTGTCTACCTTTCACATTATGAAAACAAGCTTCATGAGCACGTCTGTCTGTTTTGTCTCCCCATTGTATTCCCAAAGTTAGTCCCCTCTCCTCAGTGGGTACTCAGTCAGTCTCTGTTAAAGGGGTGAGTCTGAGCATTGCATCAGGAAACTGCCTCAGAGTCCTGCAGCCTCTGTTGCAGGGTGCTCTTATCATTCCTTCCAAAGGCCCACAATTGTGAGATTAAGTCTAATCAAAAACATGATCTCAGAGGCAGTTTGTTCTTCATTTTCTTCATATACATAAACTTCTTGTCCCTTGGTGGGAAGCAGTTAAACTTGGCCGCAGAAATGTAGTCTGTGATGGAAGTTAAGATTCCTTATGTAATTGGCCATCATAGATAAGTGGCTTGTGTATGGGTTAAGTTTTAGGTGCCACAGTTACTGGAAATATTATAAAATATTCACACAACCAGTGTTTATTGAGTAAAGCTCTGTGCTAGAAGGCAAGGCCAGCAGCAGCACAAAATAATTCCTTTCCTTTTGTCCTCTTGGTCATTGCTTATCCAAAGATTTGATTGGTTCTTTGAGAATTTCATGCAATGTGTTGTGATCATAGTCACCTTCTCTCCCCAGCACTTCCCAGAGCCCTCTCCCTTCCCTCCCCACTCAGCTTTTTCCTTTGTCACCCCCACCAGGGCCACCTTGTGCTGCCAGATATTCTTGGATGTGTGGCCTTCTACTAGAGCATGGTCAACTCATCAGGAGTTGTACTCTTAGAGAAAGCTGACCCTTCTCCAATTGCCACTAGCTCCTCAGCTGGGGTAGAATTTTGTACCCAGCTTCTCTCTCCATGCTAGGATTTGGTCTGGCTTAGACTTGCACAGGTCTTGTGCATGCTGCCACAGCTGCTGTGAGTTCATATGGGCAGCTGCCCTGCTGTGTCCGAAAGACACGGTTTCCTTGTAATTATCAACTGGTCTGACTCTTACAGTCTATGTGACTCCTCCTCCACAGTGATCTCTGGTCCTTTAGAGGAGGGAGTACAGCATATATGTCTGTTTAAGGCCGAACATTCTACTAGTGCTGATCTGAAGAGCTCATCCCTTCTGACTAGATGTCGTAGAGCTGGGAGACACTATGCAACCTACCAGAGGAGAAAAATTAATCCTAAGTCATGCCCAGATGTGAACTCTGTGAACTACAATAATGACTGACTAGGCAGGACATGCCCATTGTGCAACAGAGGCATGAGTGTCATAGAAATAACCAACCACTTCCTGATTGGGTTAAGATCTACTCCACAAGATGAAACTCATACCATCACCAGAGGTCACAGGCTGTAGTAGAAAACCTACAACTATTCTGCTAGGAGAGAATTTAGTACTATTATTCTGCTTAGTGGACATTGTCTTAAACTAAACGCCTAGTACCTTACACTTACACTCATAGATTAAGGAGTCTCCTAGCCCTTATCAGAGAAGCTTTTGTTTGCAGTAGACAATTGTCAACACAGAGCCCCATAACTGGTAAAGGTACAGAGAATAAGAGACTGTGGAATGTTCAGTCCTACTTCCTTTCCTGAAGAAGGTGATATATGGTAAGAAAAGTATTTGCCCAAAGCATAAAAATCTTGATGCTATCTCACACATGCACATAAGTATGAGAAAACACAAACTGGGTGGCCTAGCTATAGTGCATGAAGAACCCTCAAACTTTAAAAAAATATTTATATACATTGATGTTTTGCCTGCATGTATGTCTGAGTGAAGGTGTTGGGTCCCCCTGGAACTAGAGAGAGTTACAGACATCCATGAATTGCCATGTGAATGCTGGGAATTGAACCCAAGTCCTCTGGAAGAACAGTCAGTGTTTCTAACCACTGAGCCATTTCTCCAGCCCCCCTCAACCTTGTTAATACAGCTCTAGGAGGAGAGTCATTGCAGTTGGCAGTCAGGAGAGGGGCAGGTGGCACGTCCACCCTCCCCACCATGTTTCCTCATGCAGGATTACTTTCCTGCAAGATCCTTTCTTACCTTGCATGCACAATGATGCACCAGTCTTACTTTACATTACAAATAGTAATTTACAAATAGTAAATAACTCTTACAAAATGTGTTATTTTCTTTTAGGTTCTTCTTATTTGAGAAGTGCCTATTTCTTACAATCATCGTGAGGAGTATCTTTAACGAGGGCAAATATGACCCATTTTATTCCTGGTATCTCATGCACACATAAGAAACAACACATTCTTCTTGCAGACAAGGGTAGGGAGTATTGTACCCGTTTCTCGAAACCCCCAGAGACCACCAAGGAGCCGGTTTCCAATGCAAGCACATAAGGGTCTTTTTATTCAGGCTCAACCTGGGCCATCGCCTGGCAGATGGAAGGAAATGTGGCAGTGGTCACGAGCCCAGGTGTAGAGTTTTTATAGGGAAAAGCCACAAGCCAGGAATTGGGATTGGGTAGAAGGGATATGGGGCAAGGTGATATTTTGAAATTATTGGTCTAGACTTTGGGTGCAAAACCACATTTGAAACCATTGGGTAAGACTTTTGGCGGGAACCACAACCTGCTGAACAGGATTATCTGGACTGCTCAGCAGGATTATCTAGATATCTTCAAGGGCCATAAACTGCAGACAGAATGTCTGCAGGAGTATACTGCTCTGTATTCATTTGAGTTGTCATGGCACATTCCTGAGGTCCTTCCTGGAACTGAGTATAGCAGATGATCTGAGATGGTGGCCCTTTCCCTAAGATGGAGCCTGTAATGTCAAGTCTAGGCCTTCACAAGAGCAGCCTGTACTCAACAAATCATGAGCCTTTGGAGTTGCAGGAATCACTGTCCACTGCCCTCACTACTGTCATCATTCTCCACACTCCCAACTGTGATGATACTTTATTTGTGCTGAAATGTGGTGATATTTTATTTGTATGTTAATAAATAAAGTTTGCCTGGAGATCAGAGGAAATAGCAAGCCATTTTAAGAAAACATAAAATTCAGGCAGTAGTAGCACACACCCTTAATCCAATCACTTGGCAGGCAGGGCAGTTCAAGGCCACACTAGGGAACAGCCAAGTGTGGTGACACATGCCTTTCATCCAAGTACCAACCAGAGAGACCTGGAGGTCTGTACAGACAAGCAGTGACAAGGAAGTGAGGTAGATGGGCTAAGAGCCAATGAGAGGGCTGAACAGCAAGGCAATAAGGTGCGGGTAGACAGGAAGTAACTCACTTTGGAAGCTGCTGCACGGTGAGGTAAGGTTAGCGCTGGCTTTCCCTATTTCCCTGATCTCTAAGGCTTTCACCCCTATATTTGGCTCCGTACTTTTTATTTAATAAGACCACTTAGAAATTTGTCTACACCCAACCCCCACAGTACCAGTATAAAAGGTTCAGGCTCCTGATGCCGGTTTGTGTGTGCATGCTTGTAGAGCCTGAGGAAGTATCAGGTGCATTCCTCAGGATCTGTTCACATTTTTTTTTTTTTTTTTGAGACATGGTTTCTTACTGGCCTGAAAGTCAACAAACAGGCTACTGGGCTAGGCTGTCTGGCCAGCAAGCCCCTAGAGATCTGCTTTTCTCTACTATCTACAAAGCACATCACCACATGTAGTGCTTCCTCCCTCCCTCCCTCCCTCCCTCCCTCCCTCCCTCCCTCCCTCCCTCCCTCCCTCTCTCTCTCTCTCTCTCTCTTTCTCTGTTATACACAGACCAGAGGTTTATGTTTGGTGTCTTCTATTGCTCGACATGTTATATTTTGAGACAGGATCTCTCACTGAACATGGAGCTCAGTGATTAGCTCCATGGGCTAGTCAGTGAGTTCCAGGGATCTGCCTTCCTCTGCCCTCATAGTACTGGGGTTACAGATACATGCCATGGCACTCAGCTTTTGGCATAGGCCCTGGGGGTCTTAACTTGGATCCTCATATTTGTTTATTCAATAGGTAATTTATCTACCGAGTCATCTACCCAGCACCCACACCTGGCCTTCTGTGTGAGTTCTGGTGATTAATCTCAAGTCTTCAACCCCCCTAGCCCATTGGTACATTGCTTTTAGAGACTGTCAGTATCAACATACAGCCTACTTACTTATAGGCAAGAGAAAGAATCAGCTGTTACAACTTCTGTGCCTGCCTGCCTGCCTAAGGATCTTCCCAAATGCAAACAGTTGGAGGATAAATTCATCGCTTTATTCATGAAGCTATTTTTAGATTTTGCCTTTTCTATTTCAATTGTATCATTCAGCAATGAGGAAAAAAAAATCCTGACAGCTATTCCCACTCCACCAACTCTATTAATCAAAACTCCAAGCATTCTGGGGCTTTCCATTGCCTCTTGCATCATGCACTCACCACTGTTCTGGTACTAGTTTAAGCTACAAGTCTGAAATCGTGACATAGACTTGGATTTCTGCACACCTCCACCATGTTAATCAGACGAACCTTGCTTTCTTCTGCCCCCTAATAGGAGAATAAAGTCCAAACCCTTTAGCCTTGATTTGCCACTGATGCAGGATTTTTCAAAGCAGTAGAATTTTCTTGGCTCAGCTGTGCTTGACCCAAGGACCTAAGATGCCCACACACTCACAGGCATTAAAGATCCAAACTGGGACAGTAGCTCTTAGTCCACTGTATCATAGCAAAGATTAGTGATGGGAACTCTTGGGACTAAGTTAAACCCAACCAGGGAGAGAGAACCATACAATGTCCATGAGATGTCCAGCTTGTGAGAGGTAGTTGAAGCCCCATTTGTGCATCTGCCTCCAGCTTCAGCCTCAACTCTCTGCTAGCTGTGAGTCACTGGCTCATGTTGCCACCTTCAATCTTGAAGGTGTCCCAAATGCTGCTAATTATCTGAAATTCTTTGTGTTCTAACATTCATGTTACCAGTGGCAGCTACACGTTTTGCCATGGCAGACAGTTAATCCAATCATAGACACTGTGCTGTAGCTGCAGTCTTTTGGTTCTGTCTTATCTAGCTGCTTGTTTTTGGGAGGTCTGAGGTGGTCTCCTAGATGGCAATGTCTTGTTAGAAGCCATCAGTCCTTACAACTTCCTTTGTATTAGAAGCAGTGTACCGGAAGCAAGAACATCAGCAAGGGCAATAGAGCTTTGAATATGTCCCTCAAGGATTGGGGCCTGGCTGCAAGCCAGCCTGCTGTCACTGGCCAAGAGCCTTACCCTGCTTCTTATTTGTTTAATTTGTTTATCTCATATCCAGCTACAAACCCTCTTTATCTTCCTCAATGCTTTGGACTCTGCTGTTTTAACCCTTAATCTTCTTACAGAAGCCAGCCTCTGTTCTCACTAAGAAGAATTTGCTGTTTTCACAAAGGGTTTTTTACCTCACTACATTGTCAATATGCCTCATTTGATTTCAACAATCACTTTTGCTATCCCCTTACCTAAAGCCTACTATTAGCCTTATTTATTTGTTTTCAGTATTTTCTGTGGCTCACAATTTTGTATACATGGGGTCTGCTCTCCTTTAAAACCTTGCTTCCTTATTGCCCTTTCTAAAGTCCTTTTTATTGTCCCTACCTAGCAAACACATTGATTCTATCAAGAATTTCTAACTAGACTTGATGAACATGTTAATTGTGTACATACTGCAATAGAGTATCCTTACTTTGCCTCCCTACATAACTGTCTTAGTTAGGGTTTCTATTGCTGTGAAGAGACATCATGGCCATGGCAAGAAAACATTTAATTGGGGTGGCCCACTTACATTTCAGAGGTTCAGTCCATTATCATCATGGTGGAGAGTATGGTGGCATGCAGGCAGACATGGTGCTGGAGTAGGACCTAGGAGTCCTACATCTTTAAGGCAACAGGAAATCAACTGAGACACTGGGTGGTATCCTGAGCATAGGAAACCGCAAAGCCCTCCCCCACAGTGACACCCTTCCTCTAACAAGGCCATACCCACTCCAACAAAGCCACATCTCCTAATAGTGCCACTTCCTATGAGATTATGAGGGCCAATTACATTCAAACTACCACAATAACATTGGGATTTCATAACAGCCAGAATTATTTTCCCCTAAATTTATTTAATATATACTATGACATTTTGTGCCTAACAGATACACTACTAAAAATGACTTCTGTAGTTTGAGTTTTCTCCAGTCCTGCCCAGCCCCACAGACCCTGCAACCGCTTATAAAATAATTACTCAGAAGCTTATATTAATTAAACTGCTCAGCCATTAACTCAGGCCTACCACTGACTAGCTCTTACACCTAAACTCAGTCCATTTCTGTTAATCTACGTGTCGCCATGTGCTCCATGGCTTTACCTGTTGCCTTTACATGCTACTTCCTGGATGGCAGGCTGGCATCTCCTCCTCAGCCTTCCTGTTCCCAGAATTCTCTTCTCTGCTTATCCCGCCTATACTTCCTGCCTGGCTACTAGCTAATCAGGTTTTTATTTATACAGAGCAATATCCAGAGCAGACTCCCAGAAAAGAAGCTCAAGCTCCAGTTTTGTTATTAACTGAGTGATCTGCAACCAGGTTAAGTTCAAGCCAACCTGATGTTTTTAAATTAAAAAGTTTATGTACTCCATATTTGAGGAAAGACATGAGCCAGTGTCCTCTGGGCAGAGTCTTCACTCAGGAACAAATCATCCATGGGTGACCTAATGGATAGGTGACAGCTTGACCACTCACTTTAGTCACACTTTAAACACTGGCTCTGGAAGACAGAGCTACATTTCAACACAGAATCATTGCAAGAACTATCACCCTCATGGGTGTGTGGTCCATGCAGTGGCATACAATCCCACTGCAGAAGTACTGGCCACTTGGCACAACACTCTCTTTCTACCATATTGAGAGCCTCTGTTTTAAACAAGAAACCACACATTTCCATTTTCTGCTGGGTCCCAGAAATTACATACTAATTTCTGAAAATCCTAGAAAAGTCAGTTCTTCTCTGACTCATACACCTCCTATATACAACATTATACCTTTGTAATTGTTTGAACACACACACACACACACACACACACACACACACACACACATAAACACACACACACACAAGCACATGCACATACACACACAAACACACTGGAGCACAGTCTACCTCACTAAGAGCTTCACTGATAAAGAGATCCAAGTTGTTTCACTCAATAAAATATTGATTCACAATTAACCTGCATCAATTCCTGAATGTCTTTATACACCCTTGTTACATAACTCTTTCTCATAAATATTGAAACTTCCCTTCCTGAGGAGAGAGGAAAGTATCTAAACCTTGCCAAGTCTAGGAAGTAAATAAAACTTACAAGGCTCAGGCAGTTCCTGAAAGTTAAAAGATTCATAAGCCCCTCACCAAGGTTATATAATCCCTAACAACTGTTGGAGAGAGGAGAGGAGATACTGAGTGCTAGGGCTGCTTGAATTCTTTTTTTTTTTTTTTTGCGGGAACTCTAAGGATGCAGCTTTCATGAGCTGTTACCCATAGTGAGGCAGGCTTCTAGGTGACACAGCTGCCTTTGAGTCACAATGTTCCTTTAAGTAACTGCCCCCTATATTCCCATAAGTAGCCCTATGCAATTCACTGGCTCACTGAGATCGACATAGGTAGAATCTTTTTTTTAATCTGTACTGTGCCCTATATGGGGTGTTAGGCTTTTGTCCTCATCTCCCCAGAAAAAGTCACACAACTCCACTCTGTACTTCTTTGGTTCTACTTTGATATGTATCTTCTTATATATGTGCATGTGGCTCTCTAGAGTATGTTCTCAAAGGAGGAGTCACTTGGTCAAATCATACATAGGCTTGGAATTTTAAAAAATACTACCTAGTGCTCTTCATGGAAGATGGACTGTGTCATACCCCCATGAGTGACACATGGGTCTCAGCTTTCTTACTTCTCCAGTCTTGGTAATCTGTTGTCAGACATTTGAAAATGCTGGTTTATACATGGAAATGTCTTCCTTTGTATTTATCTCCTGAATAGTGACGCACAGTATTTTCTGGCTTAAAAAAAATTGTTACCTTTGTCTTAGTTATTTTTTATTGCTGTGAGGAGGCACCATGATTAAGGCAACTTATGAAAGAAGGGTTTATTTGGGGCTTACAGTCTCAGAGGGTGAGTCCATGACCACCATGCTGAAGAGTATGGCAGCAGGCAGGTAGGCACAGGAGTGTTGACATATTGATACACAAGCAAGAGGCAAGGAGAAACAGAGACAGAGACAAAGACACAAAGAGAGACAGATGTATAGAGAGAGACAGAGAGAGCTAACTGGGAATTACTGGGGCTTTTGAAACCTCAAAATCGACTACTAGTGACATATGACTTCCAACAAGGCCACACACCCTAATCCTTCTCAAACAGTTTCACCAACTTGGAAGCAAACATTCAAATATATGAGCCACTGGGGGCCATTCTCCTTCAAACAATAACACCTTTCCTATGATCTCTGTTATAATATTTCTTTTAAAATTAATTTGTAGTAAGTCATTACATGATAAGGAAGAAAATATACTTTTATATGCAATATGTGCATATTTTTCTGTCTTTGTAGTTTTTATTTTCACGCTGTGGAATTATGCTGTGGGTTTGTCTATGGTGCTTCTGTGGACATCCATGTAGAAATTATTTTTATCTTTCTGTAGTTAAAGTATTAGATATTTACAATCAGTCCATCTTTATTAAAACTAAGTTCATAAAATATTTTATAGGGATCCAACTATGTAAACAGATTGTATTAGAGAATTGGCATGTTTATAATGCTGTTTAAGACCCTTTGTATTACCAAAATACTATTTAGCTTCTGAAAAAATATATATCTTAGTTTCTCTTTAAATATTTTCTTAATTTTTTTTATAAATTTTCTTGCCATTGTTAACAAAGTTTTTTTTATTGCTTGTATATAGCAAAGATATTTCTTTTATCATATTAATTATATAACCTTGTGTCCTGAACTGCCTAGTTTTCAATAAGCAGTGAATTGTTTGCTATCATGTACCCATCTACTCCTATATTTACACTTACTGTTTATATCACCTAATGTAAAATTTTCAATTAATAATTTATTTGTGGCCTAAAATATGATTTGTTAAGTTCGGGTTTTTAAAAAATTATTTTTTCCTTTTATTTATGTGTAGAGTGGATGAGTAGGTGGGTACAAATGCCAATGGAGGCCAGTACAGGGCATTGGATGAGCCTAGAGCTGAGGCCACAGACAGTTGTGAGTCACCTGACATGGGCACTGAGACAAATTATGGTACTCTGTAAGGACAGGAAGTGATCCTAACCACAGAGTCATCTCTTCAGCCTCTAAATCCAGTTATGAGTATGTAAGAAGAATGCAAATAAATGAAATTTAATTTTTTGAAACTCAATTAAAACTACCCTATTATTGGTATTAGTTATCCACTAACAAGCATTTTTTTCATTCATATGCTAGGAACAGAAACAGTGGAATTAAAATCTCCTCTATCTAATGTTTCCATTTCCTGTAGTATTTCCTACAGTTTTTTAAAGTATGTTGATACAAGTTTATTTGTCCATAGATTTCCATAATGAAATAACCATCTGTGTAGATTACACCCTTCAGCATGTTTTCATGTCTGCCTGATAGCCATATGCATGCTATTGCCTTGAAAGTATTATATCCAAGGTATGTTTTTGAAATTTGAAGGTAAATTTGAGTTTTGCCTCACAATACAGTAGAAACTTCAAAACAGGAGATTTTTTTAAACGCCTTACCTTTTTAAAATGTGTATTTGCTTGTCATCCAGCACATTTCCTATGACAACATGTGCTTTAAATTGATTTTTAAGTAATATTTCAAACCTTACATTACAGAGACTGGTTTTCTTTACTGGAAAATAAAGACAATTACATTAGTCCCCATGTCATGATTTGGGAGCTTGTTGGTAGCTCAAAACAAAGTCTGCTATAGGAAAGGAAAATTATGTAATTACATTTTAATTTCAAAAATGCTTTTAAAAATTAAAAGGAAAGCAATATAACTGACATACTATACAATTCACCCTTTAAAGTACATAATTTGATGGCTTTTATATACACATGAAGTTGTGTTTTCTTTCCCATAGTCAATTTTAGATAATTTTTATTACACCAAAAGGAATCCTTACACGTTTGAGTCATTATCTGTTCCTGACCCTGGTCAACCTCATCCCCAGTACCAGACAACATTAATTTACATGCTCATCATAGCTTCCTAATAAGTATAAATGGAACCCTATAATGTGGGGTCCTTTGTGATTAGCCTCTTTTGCTTAATATAGTTTCAAGATTCATCCATTTTATAGCCTTTAGTGTTATTTCTTTTCTTCTTATTGCTAGAAAATATTCCACTGCATTATTATCTGTTCATTAAATTTTAGATACTGAATTGTTTCTATGCAATAATGCTATTGTGAGTGTTCCTGTTCAAGTTGTGCATATTTGTCTTTCTTTCTCTTACGTATATATCAGGAGGACTTGTGAATCACAGTGCCCAGTAGTCAAAATTTTCAGTAACTGCCAAGCTATTAACATAAGTAGGCACATCATTTGACATTCCCACTAGCAGAATGACAGTTCTGATCACCCCCCATCCCTGCCAATGCTTGGCCTTTTCTGCTCATTGGACAGCCCAATAATCCTTCTCACTTCTGTAAGATCAGTAGTAAATGCCTCCACTTTGTTATGAAATTTTACAACTCAAAGCTTTATTTATTATATGTATATGTATATATGTTAGTCTGTGTGAATTAATGTGCCCCAGTGTACATGGAGAACAGAAGAGAGCATCTGATCCTCCAGAACTGAAGTTATAGGAACTTGTGGACCATTATCTAGATGCTGGAAACTTAACCCAAGTCCTCCACAAGAGCCTTATATGTTCTTAACCACTGAGCCATCTCTTCAGGCCCATTTTTTATAGCTTAAGTCTCTTCCCCATTTTTCTTGATCAGTTTAGCTAAAGGTTTGTCCATTTTGTTGATCTTAAAACGAAACAAAATAACAATATCAGTCTCTGGCTTTATTTTATATACATATATATCAATCACCATATTATTAGCACCTTGCATTGATGTGGGCATATATTCCAATGGATAATCTCATACTAACGCACTGTTATTAACTGCAGCCTTTGCTTATTTCTGTCCTAATCATTATTATGTTTTTCCTCATTTACTTTGCATTCAGTTGTTCCTCTTTTCTCCTGTAGTAAGGTCGTCTGTTAAGTTGCTGATTTGGAATCTTTCTTCTTTCTCAGTATAGTAGCTCACTCAAATCTCAACTAGTTCTAGAAGACTAATATAGTTGTCCTTATTTCCTAGTGACAAAAACCATTCTCTGTAAAGTAAGGGCTAAAATGCACACAGATTATAAATGGAGGAAACAAGAGCTGGATCCTTTTCATTTCCCAAATTCTAAATATTTGTTAGACTATGTGTCCTTGCTCTTCTCTGTCTCAGTTTCTCTCCCCTTCTCTTTCTAACTCCTTTAATGAACAGACATCTTTAAAGAGCAATTTCACATTAACAAAAAGTTGAACAGAAGTAAAGAGTTCCCATATACGGCCATGAAGCAAATTCATCATATTATTAACAGTTTGCATTATTATGGTGTGCATATCGCAATGAATAAAATAATATTGACGCATTGATGTCTTTAGTTTTCATTAGCGTTCACTTTTAGAGTTTGTCTTGCTTGATTTTTTTAGTCAACTTGATATAAGTTACAATTATCTGAAAAGGGAAAAATCATAACTGAGAAAATGCCTCCACGAGGTTGGCCTGTAGGCAAGCCTATAAAGCATTTTCTTGGTTGGTGATTGAAATCGGAAAGCCCAGGGCATTGTGGTTGGTGCCACTTCTGGGCAGGTGGTCCTTGGTAGTATAAGGAAGCAGAATGGGCAAGCCATGGGGAACACTGCCTCAGTTCCTACCTTGACTTTCTGCCCTGACTTCCCTTAATGAAGGGCCATGATTCGGACATTTAAGCAGAAATAACCTCTTTCTTCCCCAAGGTACTTTTTGTCATGTTGTTCTATCATAGACATAGAAACATTAAGACAGAGTTGCACAGCTATATGAGATTTTACAAATACATATCAGGTACCCATGAGTACAGTGTCACACAGAATAGTCTCATTGCTCCCACATATCCTTGTTGTCTTTCCCTATATCCCACATTGCCAGTTGCTGGCAACCACCCATCTTTTAATTGCTTCCATTTTTCCTGTCCTGGCTTGTCATACAGCTGGGATGATATACCATGTAGATTTTCAAACTCATTGCTTTCATGCAGTAATATTCATATTAGGATTCTCCATGGTTTGTGGGCCTTTGTGGCTCATTTCTTTATATCACTTTAAAAACAGATCTTTGTATTGATATACCACAGTTTTTTTTTTTAATCATTCACCTATTGAAGGATATCTTATTTTCTTCCAAGTTTGAGAAATTATGCATAAAGATGCTAAAAACTCTTTTATATGATTTGGTATGAATGTAAGTTTTCAACTCCTTTGAGAAAACACTAAGGAGCTGTCCTGGCTGTAAGGCAAAAGCACATTTAGGTTTGTTTAAAGAAAAACCTCCTAAACTATTGAACAAAGCCTTGTCTGTGGACCCCTATTCTTCTCCATCCTCATCAACATCTGTTGTTTTACTGTTGTGGGCTTGATTTACACTATCAATGTATAGAACCATCACACTGTTGTTTTAATTTGCAAATCCCTAATAACATTTGGTGTTGGACATCATTTAATATGTGTATTTGCCACCTTTATCTCTTCTCTGGCAATGTATCATCAAATGAATGCCCATTTACAAAATAGGCATTACAAAATACCTTTTATTTCTTCCTTGATAATGTCACACATGTAAACAATGCATCTTGAGCATATCTACCTCCAAATTTCCTATCTCACCTCCCAACATGTTCTCTACCCTCATCCTTTTTTTCTTTATTGTAACCCACTGAGTCCTATTAGTTCTGTGTGTTGGACTGTTGACTGATCTGGTTGGCCAGAGCCTGTATAGTTATTCAGGTAACCGATGGCTGCAGTAAGTTTGTGCGTGCAATGGACAGGGCATGTGCAGCAGACAGCATTACATAGCACTCTTCTCCACCATCTATCTCTTTTGTTCTTTCCACCACCTCTTCTTGATGTTTCCTGAGCCTGGGGAGATGCATTGATACAGGGTACACTTTGACTTCAATAACTGTTGGAGAAGAAGTTATAATCAATAAGATTAGGGGTGGGGTGGTATATTTCAAATGCTGTTAGTCTTGGAACTGGTGGGGGGTAGAGGCAGACAGCTCTCTGTGAACCCCAGGCAAGCCAGAGCTACATAATCAGAGCCTGTCTCAAAAGAAGAGAGGGAGGGAGGGAAGAAGGAAGGGAAGGAGGGAGGGAGGGAGGGAGGGAGGGATGGGGGGGAGAGAGGAGTAGAAGATGGCTAAGGATAAGGAGTATTAGACTGAATTTGAAAAGAAAGCAAAATCAAAGTGAAGAAGCAGTTCAGAAGCTAGGAGGGGAAAACTGAGATATTATTAGGATCCACAGAGTCTAGTGTTGAAGCTATTGAAAGTTATATCTAAGAAGTAAAAAAGGATAGGGCAGCAGTGGTGCATGCCTTTAACCCCAGCACTCGGGAGGCAGAGCCAAGTGGATCTCGGTGAGTTTGAGGCCAGCCTGGTCTACAGAGCGAGATCCAGGACAGGCACCAAAACTACATGGAGAAAAAAAAAAGAAGTAGCTCTCTCTTCTCTTCTTCCTCTTCTCCACGCACGTGTCTCTCCCACAGGCCTGTGCACTCTCTATCCCTTTATCTCTAATAAAACTCTTTTTTTGTTGTTGTTGTTGGCTGGAGAGACAGCCGTGGGTGCTGGGAACCGAACTCTTATATTTTTGGTTGTGAGCCTAGCCTTTAACGGCTGAGCCATCTCTCCAGCCCCTAATAAAACTCTTATAAGCGGATTCTGTCGTGTTTCATGACACTTTCTTGCAGGGTAAGAACACAACGCAGCTAAATAACTAACATTTTGGTGCCGAAACCGAGCGGGCACTTCCGGGCGCCCTGTGCCTGGAAACCCGTGAACCGGGGAATCTGCTCCATATGCGACAGACCGCTCTCCATTCGCCTGAACCGCATCCAAATTGCATCCAACACCGCTTTCTTCGATTGGTGAGTCCCCCCATTTTTCGGCCAGCGTAAACGGTTTCCTGAATCTGTGAGAATGACCGTTGATCGTCCGGCGCCTCACATGTATTCTTGAGACCGGGGGAACCCCCGACCACAGTCTTCATTGGCTACGGTCGGCCCCTATCGCAGGCCTAACTTTTCTAGCCATCTCCCACGTCTGCAGCCTGAGATATTTCTCGCGTTAGGGCCACCGCCGTTGGTGTGTCCTGGGAGCCACGTGAGGCCGACATGTCCATCTCCTTGACGAAGGGGCAAACGCTGTCTGGATTCCCGGGGAATCCTTTCCCTCACCGTGGAGGGGGCCACTGCTTCTGGCTGACGAGTCGAGGAGCAGCCTGCGCCTGGGATCTGCCCTTGACCCTGGGGACGCCTGAGGTCTTGGCTCCAGATCACGTTTATTTTTAATTTTTTTTTTATTATTTTTCTGCCTCCACTGCAGACATGGGAAACAAGGCTTCCAACCCTGTTTGTCCTTCCTCTCCGTTAGGCTGTCTTGTTGAAGCTTTAAAACCTCTCAGTTTAATGCCTTACATAAAGATTTCTAAACTAACTCGTCTATGTTCAAAAAATGGCCAAAGTATGCTTTAGAAAATAACAAAAAATGGCCGCCTAGCGGCTCCTTGCATCCCAACATTTTATGGGAGCTCTCTAATCACTGTCGGCGTTCAGGCAAATGGAAAGAGTTGCTTTCTTCTTTCTCAACGCTAAACTGTCTCTTCTTGTTTCCTTCTCTCCTGCTCATATGCTCCTAGCTGTACGTAAACCAGAGGATTCTCTGACTCCGAAATCTCTGACTCTAGAACTTGCTAAGGAACCAATAATTAAAATTCATGTTCCATCCTCTCTCTCTAACAGAACTCTCTCAGATACAAAGTAAGCTGGGTTCTTATATGTCTAATTCTGCTTCCTTTATTAAACAGTTTCAATATATAACTCAATCTTATAGTCTCACCTTTCATGACTTCCTGAGGAGCTCAGGTGTGTATGGGAGTAGGCTAGGACTCATACAGACGAAATTCATCAAACTAACCTTTCACACCCCCAGGAGCTGAAGCAGTTCCTGACCGAGAACCACACTGAGACTGTAACACCCAGGGTGGCTGTCTAGCCAGAAATAGGTTTATTACCTGTCTCCTGACAGGTCTCCATAAGGCTGCCCTAAAACCAGTAAATAATTCAGGATAAGGACGAAAATCCATCTCTTGTTCCCCAGACCTCCCCGACTAAAACTTAAGCATCTGGAGAGCAAGGCTCCTGACCCCACAGACAAAAGAGTCATCTATGGCATTTAAGGTGTGCCAGGGAAAAGATAAAAGCCCCAAAACAAAATTGCAAGTGCTGGCACTCGCTGACTTCCAAAAGCTGTTGGGTCCCTGTTTTAAATGAGGAAAAGGCCACGGGCTACTGAATGCCCTGCCAGGCCATCAACAGCCTTGTTAAAAGTGCCGCCTAGAAAGACAGAGTCAGCTGACTGCCCCCAGGCACCAAGATGCATGGGTACATCAAGCTAAGACCTCCAACAGACCTAGGCTTGGCTACAGACATGGCAGGGAACCCAGAACGCAGCAGGGAAGCGATCCGTTTCTTTCCTTCTGGACACCAGAGCCACTGACTCAGTCCTGGGAGTTTTGGGATGTCACCTCTCCTTTATTGTCGGGTACAGAGGACAGCCTTACCTGCCTCATCAGATACCACCACTCAATTGTATTTTCAGAGGCATCCCTCTCACACACACATTCTTAGTGGTGCCAAGCTGCCCTGTACCTTTAATGGGGAGGGATCTCCTAGCTAAGGTAGGAGCGTCCATTTCTTTTGCTCTACACATTCGCCTTCTCCCAGACACGCCAGTAGCTCTCCTACTTCTCCTCCTAGCCACTAACTCTACAGACTCCAAATATGCTTTTCATATCCTCCTGTCCCACGCTGCTATTTGGAGAGAGCATGGACTTCTCACAGCAAAAGGAGGATCTGTGTCTAACTCAGGCCATATAATGGCCATGCTGGAGGCTTCCCACCTCCCCAGGGCTACAGCTCGATTTTACCCATATGCCCACCGTCAGGAAAAGTTAAATATCTCTTCAGACCAGTTCTAACACCAGGTCTTTTTTCCAAGCCTCCAACTGTTCCAGATAGCCTGTTAACTCCTCTTTTATGTCACCTAAGGTCTATTCTATGGAGCTATGCGGACTGCTCACTGCCTCAGCCGTGTGACAATCCTTGCCCATCTCCAATACACATTGGGGATCAGGTTCTTCTCTTTCCTCCAGGCCAGCGCCCTTTACCCCTTTCCCCTAAGTGGCAGGGATCCTTCAAGGTAATTCTTGTTTTTTTTTTTTTTTTTTTTTCCGAGACAGGGTTTCTCTGTGTAGCTTTGCGCCTTTCCTGGAACTCTCTTGGTAGCCCAGGCTGGCCTCGAACTCACAGAGATCCGCCTGCTTCTGCCTCCCGAGTGCTGGGATTAAAGGCGTGCGCCACCACCGCCCGGCCTTCAAGGTAATTCTTGTAACCCCCACAGCTGCTAAAGTCGAGGGCTTTCCTCACTGGGTCCACCTGTCTCACCTAAAACCTTTTATCTCACCTCCATCCCAGAAAAATCTCTCTTCATATACAGTGAAACAAACAGGGCCTCTCACTCTCAAGCTCCAGAGGACATCAGGATCCACTGCCTTGTCACCAATTCCAGAGGAATAAGGTATCACTCTTCCTTTTCCCAACCAGGGCCACACAGAGCCGGAGGCAAAAGGACCATCAAAAATATCCAGGCGGTAAGGAATAATGTAATACAACAATCTATCATTGTTCAATACTCAGCAACTGATCACCTGCATTTCCTAAGTGCTAACCTAATAAGGGAAACTAGTGCCTTAAATAAACTACCTCCAGCAAGGCTTGCCTAAGGAAAACAGGTGCCTTAAATAAACTACCTCTAATGAGGCTTGTCTCAGAAATTACGAAGAGTACCAAGGCCAGATCTACCTCAGGTAAATGTCACATGCCTCTATCTGGACAGGCCAAATCTACCTCAGACAAATGCCAACTCCAAAATAAAATAATAATGATTCTTTCTCTCTAAGCTCTTTCTATGCCAACAGTATCTTGTTAAACAGAAGGTCCCCAGCAGCAGCACAGGAGGTCCCCAACCACAGCACGGATGGAGAGCTGCAGAACGAGGAGACGGCAGAACGTCATTCCAGGACCTCCACCATCATCCCAGGACTTCACAAGATACCCCTCACCCCCACCAGGAGCCAACCAACGCCCACTATTCAGCTGGAAGCAGTCTTTGAGAGAAACGTCGCCCCCATACCCAGTCAACCACAATTTTTTTCTTTTTTTAAAAGGAAAGAGTCGGGAATGAAGGGTTCACAACACGCCCCCACGGTTGCATATATCAGGCGGACACTTCCGCCTAGCCAATTCCAAGTCAAGATAGCCATTTCCGGGTCAAGGTGTCTCGCGTGACCAGGATCCATGACGTTACATGGCCATGTAAGCGCGCAACGTGACCATGTGATCTACGCACACGCGTGGAGTAGTGACGTGACCTGGCCACACCCCCAGCCGGTTTTTAAAGCGGAGCGCCATATTCCTGGTTCTCTCTCTCTTCTCTTCTTCTTCCTCTTCTCCACGCACGTGTTTCTCCCACAGGCCTGTGCACTCTCTATCCCTTTATCTCTAATAAAACTCTTATAAGTGGGGGGGGGGGTAAAAAAGAAGAGGGGGTAAGTAAAAGCATGAAAAGATGTAGTAGGTCTATGAGTGTGTGTATATGAGATGTGACTGAAGAGGATAGAATGGCTGGGGGTAGATTGGGAGAAGGAGCATCCACAACAATCCAAACCCTACCTGACCAGTGTACAAACAAAAGCAAAACCATCATGAGCTACACAGCGAGAGTGGAGACTGTTAATAAACAGAAGGGTCAAAAAGAATACATAGAGCCCTCCAGCTCCAACAGGCTCCACATCTTTCCATGTGCAGTGCCTTATTTTCCAAGATATGAGATTTGTGGGCACAGGCTTGCTCCCAGTATCCTTTTGGTCACCTGTTAATATCCATAAAATAAGTGGTGATGGCCACTCTCCCATTTGTGATATTATTAGCTGAAATCTTCTTTCATCCTTAGTATCTTAAGCAGATAGTTATCACTTTATTGATATTTTCAAAGAACTGATGTTAGAATTTATTGATTTTCTTTATTGATATTTTAAATTTATGGTGTTCAGTATTTCCACTTCAAGTTAATTTGCTCTTCTTTTTCTATTTTCCTAAAATAGAAGCTTATGGTATTGATTCTTGGAGCTTCCTTCTGATATACACATACAAAGCTATAAATTTCTCCTAAATCAAAGCCTTTGCCAATGCCCACACATTTTGACAAGTTTGATTTCCCAATTACTTGCATTTTGTTAAAATATTTTGTATCCCTTGGACTTCTATGGTCTTTTCATTACTTAGGAGTGCACTGTTTCATGATGAACATTTTGAGATTTTTCCAGGTATTTTTCTGCTATCAGTGTCTAACTTAATTCCCTTGTGATATAAGATTATACTTTAAAAAGACATTTATATTTATGCATGTGTCTGTGTGTGAGAGAGTGTGTGTGTGCAGGTACATGTAGAGGTCAAAGAGGGTGTCAGATCTCCTAGACCTGGAGACACAATGTGAGCCACCGGATGTGAGCACTGGGAACCAAACAAGTGTTCTTACCTGCTGAACCATCTCTCCAGTCCCGAGAGTTTGCTTCTTAAGATTTCCTTGTCTGAAAGTTGGCTGAGGTGCTTTGTATGGCCCATAATATGCTTTATTTTGGCAACTGTTCTATATTCTGCTCGTCGAAACATTCTATAAATGTCAATTAGATTCAGTTGACTGATGACGCTTCTTCAGTTCAACTGTGTCAGTAATGATTTTCCCTTTTCTGGATCTGCCAATTACTGAGAGAGGAACACCGAACTCTCTAATTAGAATGATGGGTTCATTTATTTCTCTCTGAAGTGCTATTCGATTTAGGCTCTTGTGCTTTGATGTTGGGGTGTTGGTTTGGACACATTAGGGACTGCTGTATCATTCTGGATACAATTCCTTTACCATTTTGTAATATACCACTTTTCTCTGATAATTTCTGTAGGTCTGAATTTTTCTTTGTAAAACATTAATATAGCTACCCCTGATATCTTATCATTTATGTTAGCATGTTGTGTATTTCTTCATCCTGTTACAGGCATACCTTAAAGATACTGAAGGTTAATTTGCAGAACACTACAATGAATTAAATATCACAACAGAGCAAACAACATGAATTTCTTTGTTTCCCATCACATATAAAAGTTATGTATATAACATGCAATAGAATTATGTATAAAACAATGTACATGCACAATGAAGCTTGCTTCATTAGTTAATTCTCCCTTTCACAATAGATGTCTCTGTAACATGCTGCTTAATATCATTTTACCCACAGTAGAGCGCCTATAAAAACCAAAACCAATCCTCTCACCCCTGCAGCAGCTTTATCGACCAAGTTTATGCATTTGTTTAAGTCCTTTGAACAACGTTCACAGCATCTCCTCTAAGAGCACATTTCAAGTAACTGCCTTCTTTGCTCATCAATGAGAAACATCTCTTCATTCACGAAGCATTTTTCCTGAGCTTCAGCAATTCAGTTCTCTCTTCGAGCAATTGTACCATGACAGTTCTGACAGCACAATTAAGACTGCCCACCCCAGAGTGGCTCCTGTAAAGCACAGGAAGAAAAAGTTACATCTCCAAGATGACCATGATCAAGTTAAAATACCCTTACATACATTATTCATGGTAAGAAATTTCCTTCACGTCATGGCTAGCATGAAAAAAGATTAGTAGAGAGAGATTCTGCAAATGTTGTGTAAATATGTGCAACAATGTACTGTATGAAGGATCAAAATCAGCGTCTGTTTTAATGTTAACATTAAACCCCTAGGAGAAACTGAAAACAAAGCAAAGCCTCTTTTGTCATTTATATACACACCAAGAACGATTTTCACTTAGGGCTGGATGGGCAGCTATGGTATTGAACAGACTCTGCACCTGGAAGGGATACTTAGGCTAATACTGGAGGTCTTTCCCATCCAGTATCCATCAGCCTTCTGGCCATAAGAATGTCGTTTATCAGTCATTGAATGAAAGCAGGAGAAAGCAAGGCAGGTCTCTGGAAACCTCATCCTTTCCAAAAGGAAATGCTCTGCCAGCTCAGGTTTCTTTCAGTCAGGAAGACGAAGTGACGAGTTAAGGCTTTGGTGACCATTACAATCCTCTGAAAAATCACTTTCTCCTATGTCAAGATAAGGTAATAGTGGTTTGTGGACTTTCCCTTGACTCTTAAAATCCCTGGGCTTGGGGGTATCATCTAGCCTCTGTCACTGAGCCAGCAGGAGGAGGTACCCCCACACTTGTCCCAGACTGGTTCGGGGCAGTCAGACCACTGCTCTTGCAGAAGCAGAAAGGCCATCATGGTTCATGTTTTCTGATGGATTAAGGAAGTAAGACTCATTGCATCTTCAGAGGCTTTGGTGCTGGAGGGGTGGATGCTTCCCAAGTAACTGGCATCAGTGTCTCAATCAATCTGGAGGGGCATGATGGTCTGCTTCAGGGCCACTCGATGACAGCAAAGACTAAGAAGTACCCTTTCTCTGGTACTGTCTGTCATAGTGGGTTTTTTTTTCTGTGAGGAGCACTCTAACATTTGGAACCCCATCATTTGCCACAGTAAGAAAAAGTGATGTCAGGTACACAGCAAACTGGTTCGTGGAGAGGTGTCATCTTCGGTGACAGTCTGGGTGGAGAGAAACAAGTGTGGCCATTCTGTCAGGCGCGTCCCCAAACAACCACACAGAGGACAGAACCCTGAACAGCAACTTGGGAGGTATGGATTCTTGTTTCTACAGTTAAACCAGAATTTCAGGGACGTGGAAACTCAAACAAAAACAATATACCCAAACCAAACCCAAAGCACTTACATGTAAGGTACCATATGATGCTTCAGTACATCAGATAGACATGTATCATGTTCCAATCAAAGTAAACAGGTTTTATGTTTACTCAAAATGCTGTTTGTTTTGTTTTGTGGTTGTTTTGTTTTTAAAATTTTTTTGGCAATGGTAAAAGCAGCTGGAATCTTCTTTTTGTTGTCTAGGGCTTAGTTCCCTAGTTGACTACCTCCCCCATTCTATTTAGATCATTTAAGCTAACTAGGATGAGTCTTGAACTCCTGATCCTCCTCTCAAGTGCTGAGATTACAGGTGTTTGCCACTGTGCTTGGCTTCCATTGCAGTTTTAAACCTCTCTGCAGAAACTGAAGACAGTCAGTGGATACTTTTGTTTCCAACCTGCATCCTGGTGGGCACTGTGGTGTCTGTGTATGGTGTGTGCACAGTGACACATGCAGGTTTGTGCATATGGCTTGAGTATGTCCGCTTGAAGACATGCTCAGCTGGCTGAGATGATGAGCTTAACTTTGAGGAGCATGTGATCTCATGAACAGCTGAATAGTTACTTCTATTCCTCACTATAAGAAGATTTGAAAGAGAGATGGAATTATAAGAAGATCATGAGTAGGTGTGCCTTTCTCACCTGGCAGACAATTTCAGACACTTGCCAAACTTCTCTGCCAGCTCATTGATGAGGTCTACTCTGAAGGTTGGGGGAGTCATCATGTAGCACTTCCTGAACACTTTGCTGTTCTACTTGTAGAAAATCCAGTGGATGGAAGAAACTTTGTCTGCACACAGGTTCAGAACAATGTGATGTAAGTAAGGATAAAAACATTTGGAACTATGTAATTCCCAAAGTAAAATAGCTATTCAGCCAGTTCAGCTCAAAAGCACCAAGTTGTACAATTATCTATCATGCAAACCATCTGAAGTTAATACAGATATTCTCTCCTTTTGCTAATATGAAGACACTTCAGAAAACCATGCACATGTTTGAGAATACCTATCCGAACTTCATCGAGGTCTTTTAAAAATCCATTAAAAACTGGAACCAGATCTGCATCTGTCAACTGGTCTCCAAGAAAAACTGCAAGCTTGTAGATGGAGAATGCTAAAGTTCTTTGCACTTGCCACTGTGTGTCTGATGCCAGACTTGTAAATCTCTCTTAGGCAGTGCCAGTTCTACCTGCTGAGTGTCAGGGCCACACCTGGCAGGCTATATGCCCAGTGCTTAGTGATCTCAATGTCAACTGTGCTTAAAGGGGATCAGTCACTCACAAGCACTGATCTATAAAGCTTGTAGTATGACATCCTGCACTGGACATCTCCTCTCCTCATTGGGGGTTACAGCGATTGTAACCCCATTGGTGCACATGTCCATATCTTCATGGACACAGTTAGGAATGGCATTCAAATTGTCAACAGCAGCACTAACTAAGGGCATGGAATCATCTTGATTTATTAAAATCTGGTTTTCTTGGTTTGTTACAGCCTGGTAGCTCATTTATACCCAGTTCATCTTGCACCTTACTCCACTGATCTACACTGCCAGCCTCTTCATGAGCATCCAGGCTGAAAGTCTGCAGTTCAGCTGACAGTACCTCCAACCTGTTCTTTAACATGTCTCATCTGTGTGGGTCTCTGGGTTCTATGTCATCTCTTCAAGTTCCTTCTGGGTGGCCATGGTGATATCAGGAGAGCCCCTTATGGGGACTCCTGCTCTCTCTGGCAAGAGTCTCTCCTTGGAGTCCTGTTCGAGCTCTATGTCAATATCTATTTCAGGTAGATGAGTCTCTCCAGAAATGGAAGGGGTTGAACAATTGCTGGTCTAAGGGAGCCAAATCTGGGGAGCTGGTGCCAACTTCTGGTGGGAATAGACTTGTGTTAGCAGGCTTTTTTTTTTTTTTTTAATAATTCTCATTACTGGGTGCTTCCTGATGAGATGTGGAGGACAAAGTATAGAGAGTAAGAAGCTATCTATTGAAACATCTATGTCCCCTGGAGAGTTCCTGGATGTCAAAGAAGCACAGTCTTTGAGTATGCTTTCCAGTGTAGCACTGGGATGAAGGACACTGAGATCTGAAGGAGCATCCTTATCTGCTCTTTTACACGTGATCATTGATGCTATTTTTATCTCAGCTGACATTCAATAAAAGGAGATATGAAAGGCCCTCAGAGACAAACACACACACACACACACACACACACACACACACACACACACACACACACACACGCAGAAAGAGACAGACAGAGAAAAGGCTGCTTGGCCAACCCAGCCAGAAGGATCACTGATAAAGTTAATACAAAAGTAGTCTTAGTTACTTTTCTGTTGCTGTGATAAGACAACATGGACAAGGCAATTTACAGAAGAAAGCATTGAACTGGGACTTACAGTTTCAGAGTGAGTCCATGACCATCATAGTGGGATACATGGCAGGAAGCAAGCAGGAATTGGCACGGGAGCAGTAGCTGCGAGGTTACATATGATCTACAAACAAGAGGCAGGGAGAGAAAGAGACAGAGAGACAGAGACAGAGAGACAGAGACAGACAGAGAGAGAATGGGAATGGTTTTGGCTTTTGAATCCTCAGAGCTGACCCCCAGTGACACACCTCCTCCATTAAGGCCACACCTTCTAATCCTCCCCAAACACTTCCAACTACAGGAACAAACACTCACATATATGAGCTTATGGTGAATTCAACCACCACAATAATGCTAATAACTTTATTCCTTGGATTTCCCAACATGTTATACACGAAATAGTCATGAAGCACTCAGCATAGGCCTTTCTAACTCCCCACACAATATCAGAAAATAACCGGAAAAACTTGCATTTCCTCGGTAGCTTGCTGGCCAACTCCCTTTCAAATATGTTCAAAATTGGCAGCACAGACTTTTCAAACATTCTACAGTCACAGCGTATCTCACGAAAGGGAGGATAAGATGCTCTGTAGTCTCCTTTCCAACCATAGGAGCATCATGCATACAGCCACAGCCTCTGTCATCCTGTCATCGTTGCTCTAGGAAGGACAATCAGCTCTATGAGGACAGAGCACACTTTGGTCTCCACATCAAATCACTTGATCAGCTTCTGCTCCAGCAGGGCTAGCAAAGCTGCTTGACCGGTTTTCCTTTCAGGAAAGATTATTCTGATCTTCAAGATAGTTCTAACCACAATAGGTAGGATTTGGAAGAAGCATATGGTGTTGAGTCTCTTGACAAAACAGTACAGTATGTGGCGCTTGTTCCGTCAGCTCTGCTCTCTCAGTAGGTTCTGAATCATCAAATCTGCCAGCTCTTTTCAAACCAACAATACAATCTTTTTCATCAGGGCAGCCTTCCCTCAGAGTATCCAGCAAACTCCCGGCCATCATTTGTCTGTTCCCATTTGTGTTGTACTTGTCCTGTCTCCCAAGCAGTGTCAACATTTCATTGTGTGAGATAAAGTCCAGGGGTCAGTGTGCATCTTCCAGCAAGTCCTCCTGGAGCTCTAAGAGGTGTGCCATCTTGTGCTCACCCACAACCACGGATGCTCACAGACTGCCTCCCTCCTCCCAAGCTTCAGTTCTAGCTGTGGTTCTCTCACTATTTCCACTACATCTGCAGTGACTTGCTCCACCTGAAGCCTTGGAATCCCCCAAATTCATCTGTGAAGGTTGGGATCAGCTTCTTCCAAATTCCTGCCGATGTCGACAGTCTGACTTCCTGCCCATCACACATGCTCTTTGTGGCGACTAGGATGGTGAGTCCTTCCCAGGTTTTCAACTCACTGTGCTCATATCCATTAGAGGGCTCACTATCTATGCCAGCTATGACCTTACAAAATTTCTTGTTTCTTAGGTCATAAGGCTCTCCAGGTGTGGTGGTGAAGTATTCAAGAGACAGAGGCAGGAGATCTCTGCAAGTTTGAGGTCAGCCGAGGTCCCCTCAGCAAGAACCTCTCTCAAAAAAATTAGATAGTTTCATGTGTGTGTGTGTGTGTGTGTGTGTGTGCATTCATACATACATTCACACATATATACGTATAGCACTCTCAAATCAGAATTTATGTACACACATACATACACACATACACATATAAACATACATCACTCTCAAATCAGAATGACTCCATGATTATGGGCAGCAGAGTGGATGTGTCACAGCCATAGAGACAGCGTTGGTCTCATTGTACTTCTTCCTCAGAGCTTAGAAGTGACCAAGTACTTTCTCGGTGACTATCTGGATGCAGCGTCTCCATGGACACTTTCTGTTCTGCTCTCTATCTCTCTTTTAAATCATGGTGTTATTGTTGGAGACTTCTGTCCATGCTTGCAATGTGTTTTGATCTAGTCCAGCCCCCATCCCTCTGCTCCAGTTCCTCTCCCAACCTTCAGACCATTCTCTTCTAACTTCACGTGTCCCTCCCCACCCCCACCCCCGCTATTGAGTCCTCTTGGGGTTGACTGTATGTGCATCATCGATGGCCTCACAGGAGCAGCCTCATTGAAGAAAATTTGCTCTCCCTCTCCCAGCAGCCATCAGTTCCCGGTGGCTCATCAGCCAAGGGTGGGACTTCATAACCACCTCCCCACTCCAGAGTTTGCGCAATTCTCCTGCAGGTCACGATTCCTGTGAGTTAGTTCATATGTGCAACTGCCTTGTTTTGTCCTGAAAACACTGTTCCATTATAGCTATCTGCCACCTCATATGGTCCTTCTGCCCCTTGTTTTGGGATGGTCCATGGACATTCGGAGGAGGACTGTGATATAGATGTCCCATCTAGGGTTGAACAGTCCACAGTCTCTTATTCTCTACACCGTGACTAGTTGTGGATCTGTGTTTCAAAACAGACACCATCTATTGCAAAAGGAAGCTCTAATAAAGACTAAGAGGTGCACTGGTCTATGGGTATAACTCATTAGGAGTTAGTTTAATAATATATACATTTATCAGAGGAAAAATAATATGTTCTCCCCTGGGTCTATGACCTACTTAGCCATAGGTCATTCTCCCTGATAATAGTGCCAGGAATGAGTTCTGGGAGAGTGGGTCCTAAACACAGTTGGAAAGCAGCTGTCTACTCCTAGAACATTCTTGCCACTTTTGCACTGGTGGCTATATTCTTCCAGGCTGGTCATTATTGTAGCAAGAAAAACACAGATGGGAAAGATTGATGATCTTTTTTTTTTTCCTCTGTGAGCTTGCTTAACACCTCTGTAAGCTAACCAATAAGGACAAAGCTTCCAGCTAGTACACGCTTGCTTTTCTCCATGGTCCATAACTAAAGTCTATGGTATTTTCTCCAGAGTCCATGACTAAATTCTATGGCTGTTTCATTTGTAAACTTGTGGTGATATTTTATTTGTGCTTTAATAATTAAAGCTTGCCTGGAGATCAGAGGAAAAAGCCAGCCACAACACAGAAGTCATGCAATGTTTGCACATGCCTTTAATCCTATCACTTGGCAGGCAGGGTCTCTGTGTGTTCAAGGCCACACTGGAAACAGAGCCAGGTGTGATGGCACACATGGAGGGCTGGAGGGCTGTACAGACAGACAGCAAGTGACAGAGCTGTGTAGGGAGAGGAAGTGATATAGCTGAACTGAGAGAGCAAATCAGAGGGCAGAACAGCAAGACATACAGATGTGGGTAGACAGGAAGTAACTCGCATTTGGAAGCTGCAGAGTTGGTGAGGTAAGGTTGGCTCGTGGCTTTCCCTATTTCCCTGATCTCTCTAAGGCTTTCACCCCTGTATTTGGCTCCATGTTTTTTATTTAATAAGACTATTTAGAAATTCGTCTACATATACTCACTGGAATAACTGCTCTAACTACCTTCCAGGACTTTCCCTTTGTGTTGTTGGCTGTTTAGTGTGGGATGCCCAGCGTTTGGCAGTTTAATCATTGCTAGCTTTAGATTTAAATACTTGAACACTTGCATGCAGCTGCCACTAAGAGGCATAATTTCCATATTGCTGTGAGCAGGAAGGTTGAAGAACAAGGTGGGGTGACCAGCAGAAGAAACTATCAAAACACATACATTTATCAGTAAATTCACTATCTTCTAGGACCAAATTCATGATGCCTCTAAACACTAATTCATCCATGTTTTTATGTTCAAAGTAGATATCATGCAAAAACATGGGGTTGTGCCTTTTTCTAACCTGATGCAATATTATTATGTTTTAACTGGTATATTTAGATTGTGGTGTTTAATATAGTTATGGCTATAACTGAAATTAATATATTTTATGTTTGGCACTATTTCCTATTTATTGTTCTTGATTTTACTTTTTGTCTTCTACTGTTTTCTTCTGCGATTTTTCTTCTGAAATTTTATATTTGGTTCCATTTCTCCATTTCCTTATCATATCAGTTCTTAAAAACAATTTTAGTGATTGCCCCAGAGTTAGCAGAAGACAGCTATAACCAACCCAAGAACAGTGTCATCCAGCATCACACCACTTTGCAGATAATATGCATTCCTGATACTGGAGAATCAACAATTCCTCCTTCCCATCCCCTACAATACTGCTCTCCTTTGCTTTACTCATCCACAAGCCGTAGTCAGCAAGTACACTTCTACTCTCACTCTTTTGAGGAAAGTGTTACTTCTTATACCAAAAGTGGAAAAAATACATTTCATTTTCATCATTCCTTCTATAGTGTTCTATTGTATGTAAATCACAGTTTAAAAATATAGACATATATATGTGATATATATGAAAACATTGCTTACTAGGTAAGTACTATGATTTGGATCTGAAATTTCCTCCTGAAAGCCCATGTATAGAAGGCTTAGTACCCAGGATTCAGAGACAGAGCATTGACAAAGCGCTAAAGTCATGAGAAGTCTGATCTCACGACTGGATTAATTCATGATTCATAATTTGAGGATGTGCTTTCCTTGCCATAGGTAAAATTTATAACTCTTCATATTTTTCCCTCTGGGCTGCCAGCAGTTCACAAGTGCAGCTTAACTTTCCCTCGGGGGCCAGAGGTGTTGCTTTGGTTGGACTAGGATTCTCTGTATCCTTTTCAAAATGTGACTACTTCTGATCTCTAATCTAGGGGAAATGTTTAAATTCAGTTTGCTTCATCCTCCCTGTTGTGAGGACAGGGTGACAACTTTCTGCCCCTCAGATGCAGGTCCACAGCACATCTTCTTTCATAGTCAGGCTTTAATATGGCTTTCTTGTTTTCCTGTCCCGATTTCAGTTACCAGTAAAGATTTTGTGAGCTAATATGGTCACGTGATGCTCACATCGCAATTCTATCATAGCTGCAGCTATCTGTGTGTCCTTCTCCGGGCACTGATTCAAGCATCCCACTGATATACTGAGCACTCTGGAGCAGTCGTGAAAATAACACCTGCTTGAGAGAGCAGCGAGGGGTGGTGTCATCAGACTGTGGCAGGGTCTCCTGACTCGTCAGACTGCAACCAAATCCTCTGAATCCACAGTTGGCTTTGGTACTATTTTTGGTGTGATCAAGTTATTGATAAAGAAAGAAGTACTAGCACCCAGGCAATGAAGTACTGTCTTTAGTTACCCCATTGCTTTTCATGGAATTTTTAAATAAACAAAAATAATGTGTCATTCTACCAGACTGTAGACTTCACGGACAGATTTTTTTTTTTTTATTATCATAGGGCAAAGTCAGCATTCTCGATGAACACTGTTGACTTAAAATGAATGAGATTATGGTGTATGTCAACAATCGCACGCCTTTAAAAGTACATTAAAAGAAAGCCTGCACTAACATATTGATAAAATAAATACAGACTAAATAAGCACTCTAAATCAATTTGGAAACATAAAGATTTTTAACTCTAAATATCAGTCCACACCTACTGAGAAGACAAGTTCATCTTGTCATGAGTAATATTGTTTTGTTTTGAGTAATATTGTTTTGTTTTGTTTTTTTTCTTCAAATCCAAAATGACAGACTGGACTAAATCCTATTCTTGGCCATATGAATTGAAAACATTCTATGCTATAAACACACACTGGAAAGAAGGACAATGTGTCTCATGAATAATGCCACCTTTTGTGGCCGTGGGTGCTCCGGCTGAAGTGAACTGTAATCCAGACACTTCTCACACAGGACAGGGCTACAGAGCTAAAGACATTTTCCCCTTTATAGCCCAGCCTGTCCTTAAACTGAAGGCAATTCTTCTGCCTCAGCCTCACCACTGCTGGGCCACTATGCCAACTCCGATAACTTTAAGATCTATATGGGACAAGAGTTAATTAATTACAAGTTTGTGATTTGGGTTTTAATTATTTCTGGGAATTTTTTTTCTCTGAGCCAGTAGAGGGAGCTCAAAGCTTAATTTTCCACTCTGGTTAACTTTGATTCTTACTGTTGGTATTTTATTATTTTTTAAAAAATTATTCTATGTGTATTTTTTTTTCTGTCTATATGTATGTCTGTGCACCACATGTGTCCCTGGTGCCTGCAGAGGCCAGAAGAGGGCATCAGACCCCCTGAAACTAGAGTCACAGACAGTCGTGAGCTGCCATTTGGGTACGGGAACTGAACCCAGGTCCCCTGAAAAAGCAGCTAATGCTCTTAACTGCTGAGCCATCTCTCTTGCCAGGACATTTTCATTTTTAGAGCTGTAATTTTCCTAAATGTTTTTTCTTTCTTTCTTTTTAAACAAGCATTCAATTGAGAGTCCGAGAGGATGCTCAGTTGGTCAAATGCCCGTCATAGAAGCATTCAGATTTGAATTCTGATCCCCAGCACCCACATACAAGCCAGACATGGTCACATTCGTGTGTAACCCCAGGAGTGTGGTGGGTGGGGGACAGAAACAAGCAATTATCTGAGTATATTATTCAGTCAATCTAGTCAATTTCAAGTGCTATGTTCAGTGAGGGACTTTGTCTTGATAGGTAGGGTGGAGAACCACAGAAGTAGTTTATACTTTGTAGATGGCGGTTTTCCAGTGTAGACCTCTGGCCTCCATGGAAGCACACACATACATCAAACAAATTATTATTGTAAAAAGTCTGTGTATATTTTTGTCTGCATATATGTGTGTGCATCATATCAGTACATACACTTAAATTTTCCTTTAAATCAAATTACAGGTACATAAACTTTGATGCATAGTATAGCAGTTTGAATGAGAACAGCTCTCATAGGCTTGTATATTTGAATGCTCGTTTCTCAGTGATGGAACTGTTTGGGAAGGATTAGGAAGAGAGGCCTTGTTGGAGGAGGTGTGTCATTGGGATTGGGCTTTGTGGATCAGATACCATGCCTGTCTTCCTGTTACCATGCTCTCCGCCATGATGGTCATGGATTCACCCTCTGAAGCTGTAAGCCCCAATTGAATGTTTCCTTCTGTAAGGTGCCTGGGTCACAGCAATAGAAAAATGACACATAGATGTTTTTATAATTAAATTCTAACTCTTTTCTAAGTTATACTATACTTTGGCTTATTTTAAACTTTCTAACCACAGAAAGATTATTTATCTTTTTATTTGTTGATGTACAGTTTTATTGAATTGGAATGTAAAATCATGGTATAAATCATGCCAGTTCTTTGACAGGTGCTGAGAGTTGTGGTTGGTTGGTTGTTTTGTTTTGTTGATGTTTTAATGGATTCGTGTTGTGAATACAGATAGAGGTGCATGGAGAAAGACAGTAACAGTGTCTTTTTACTGGATCAGAGTTGCAGCCAAGGCATTGCAATGTGAGACTTCTTGCAACCTTCAAATCAGCTTTACTCCCAAACTAGATACTGGATAAGAGATGGTAAAGTGGTCAAGCAAGTGTTCTTTTTTTTTTTAATTTATTTACTTTTATTTTATATGCATTGGTGTTTTGCCTACATGCATGTCTGTGTGAGGGCATTGGGTCCTCTGGAATTAGAGTTGTGAGCCACCATGTGGGTGCTGGGAATTGAACTCAGAACCTCTGGAAGAGCAGTCAGTGTTCTTAACCACTGAGCCATCTCTCCAGTCCTGAAAGTGTTTTTTAAAATAAAAACCTGGAGAGCTGTAGCGTTTCTGTTCTCCATCCTGATGTGGAACTCAAGCCATTCTTAGTTTAGTCAAAGTGAGGGGGACATTTGAAAAGAACCAATCAAAAAGCTGGACCAGTGCTCCCTAGAACTCGAGGACATAGCAATTGGTATGTGACTCATAAATGCCTGACTGAAGCTCTTGGTGTTGTGTGGATGCTTTAGGAGACCCCGTCCTATACCACTACTGTGAGAGGATAAAGTAACTACAGTAACATAGGGACTGTTGAAAGCCAGGAGCTAAGTCGGGACATTGTAAGCCATGCTCATAACACACAATAAGCTTTTCTTTTCAATTAGAGTGGCTTTTAAAAGAAAGAACTAGAAATGGAGTATGGATCTAAAACAGTGCTTCTCACCAGATTGTAAACCTGTAAGCCTTGAAAAATAAGTTTTCTCCCTCTCTGGTTCCCTTTTTACAGCCTCCCTCCTCTTTCCACTGGACGATGACGCCTCTTCCTTATTGTAGGCTTAGAGCTCACATTAGCTGAGCAGGGAAAGAGACTGGTCTACACTTGGATGAGGATTCAGAACTGTTTGCATTGTGCTGGGTTTTATTATCTTAAAACAACTAGGGAGCTGTGAAACATCTTAAGATTTCACCTGGGGAACAAAGTCTTTAGAACTTGAAAGATTAGTTGCCAGTCCTTTGTCCTTTACCACAACCAAATTGATAGGTCAATAAGCTAAATAAAAGAACACACAAGTATGTCTACACACACACACACACACACACACACACACACACACACACACACACACAATGGCTAGTTATATTCTAAAAAAAATGTTACACCTTTCCTAACCTTTTGACATTTTCTACTTTTCCCCCACTGTTTTAGATTACACTGTCAATTCCATGTGGATTCAGAATTATCACTTCTAGGCAAATTACTTTTTTTTTTTTTTTTTTTTGCCACATGTAAGAACGCAATTGCCGCTAATAAAGCTTTTACTTTCCAGTCTATTTGGTTTGATGTTGGAGCCCACAGAGGTTTCCTAGTGACATCTAAGCTAGATTTACCAGCAGGGCTGCATAAGAAGATGATTGGACCACAGGTCTGGGTACCAGGTGTTTGGAAAGGTCTACACTTGGTTATATCTTGTGTGTGTATGTGTGTCTTTTGCCTAGCTCCTTGGCATCGTTATGAAAAGCCCTTTTGAATAAAGTTCTGGACCAGTGGATAAGGATCCAGGCCCACCCGAGGCTATCCTGAGTTTCTATCTGTCTCTCTCCTCTATATTTCTATCTAAATCTCTTATCTCTCAGTCCTCAAGAGTACCCTGGGGGAAAAAAGTGGGGGCGGGTCCCCCACAGTTTGATATTAACATAATAACAGCAACTTTCTCTTGAATGATGCTTGCTTAGTAAGTATTTCTCCATCTTTGAAATTTCTTTCTTGATCAGTGTACTTTATTTAAGTATGCCTTTTTGGTGCCGTGAGATACATGTTTTTTGTTGTTGCTATAGAATCCTGCGTCTTTTATCTGACAAGTTCATCTCACTATTATAATTATTTGCTGTTCAGAGATTTTTTCATGAGCTCTTACTGTGTTTCTATTGATGTCATTTACTACACGGTGGTCTCCTTTTTTATTCATCAATGTTTCTGCATTTCCTTTTCTGCCTTTCACAGATTAGCCTCAACACTGATTTGATTTCTGAATTTTATAGATTTACCTAATTTTAAATAGTAATTATCTAAGAGCAATACTAGAAATGTAAGCACTCAAAACTTCTGTGTTTAAACTTTCAACCAAAAGAAGTAAAGCTAGCTTTCCTCTTCCTAAATCTCACTACCCAGAGAAATTTCTTAAAATACTTTATCTTGTTCTTTTAATTAACATACATAATACTACATAAGGTTTTAATGCTGCTATTTAATTTCTAAAATTTTAGATACTGCCTATTTATTGGCTGTGCCTTAGTCTATTAACAAAGGACTGCTGTGTTCTGGAACTCTTTTTTCCATGGTCCTGATATTTTTCTTTTGAATATCCTACTTCCTGGACTCTATGATTTTTCATTTCTTAATTCCCCAGATGTTTTGAGAGAACACATCCTTCTGTTCATCCTACTGGAAAGGGGTACTTAGGAGGTAAGATCTCAGAACATGCTTGTCTGAAAACTAGTTATGGTGGCTAATGTCTGGAACTCAAGCATCTGGGAGGCTGAGTCTGAGTGGTTGTAAATTCAAGACAAGATTGGGCCATAAGACTATCTCCAAAAAGAACATGATTAGGAGTTAGATTCCCCAACAGACAGACAGACAGGGAGGAGCCATGACTGGGTAATAAAGATGGTCAATTTCCAAGATGACTTCTTCTTTACCCTCCTAACCTGAAACAAAAGCATTTTCTCCTGCCAGCAGGGCCTCTGCTGATGGGCATTTCCTGTATTTTTCTGCAGAAGGACTAGTACATCTGAAATTAGGTCATTTGTTTGATTTTTTGAATGGCTTATATTCCTTTAGTAGAATATTTGCAATGTTCAAGGTGTAATAAGATGTAATAACTAAGGCTGAGGTGGTATTTCTCTCAACTGCACCAGGGGCTGGCTCAGTAATTAGAACCTCAGCCTGTGTATTTGGGGCACCAGGCTGAGACCTCTATTACTGTTCCACGAGTGGAACATTATCTGCAGGAACAATAACTACCCAAGCTCAATTAAAATACAATTCCTCCATCAACTGTAATTGTTTCAGGAAGAGAAGGTACTCCAAAAGCACTGTGCGTACTAAGATATTAGTTACTGATGGTATAAGTAGAAAGTGAATAAACAAAATGTGACTGCTTATTACTATTAAGATGATAGAAAAGTAATGGTCAGAAAATACACAGAGCGGGGAACAACATGGACGAAGGAGAGGATGAGGCAGCTGTGGCTAACGGTAGGATGAGAAGAGAAAGAGGCAAAGAAGTGTAATCAGATGGCCCAATTAATCACAGCTCTAGAGAGGCTGAGACTAGGGAACTCCAGCCCCAAGCCAGCCTGAAGTCTGGATAAAGCTTATCCAAAGGAAAGTAGGAAGAACAGAGGGAGAGGGGGGGAGAGAGAGAGAGAGAGAGAGAGAGAGAGAGAGAGAGAGAGAGAGAGAGAGAGAGAGAGAGAGAATGGAGAGAGAATGGCAACAGAGCAGGACAAAGCTGGCTGCCAAATTAGCTCAGGCACTGAATAAAGGAAGTCTAAAAGTGAAGAAGAGCGTGTTGGAGTGCGGAGTCTGACTCTGGACTCTCACCTCAGCGCTGGCTTCAGTATCACCTCTAAGCATTCATTCCTAGCCTCACAGTTGCCAGTTACAGCCTTAGAAGGTCTTTGCTGTTGGGCTTGTCCATGCTAGTCATGCTCCGGGGAAGTCAGTCTCCTGATGGCAGAGTGTGTGTTGGGGATCTGTGTCTGGAGTCCACTCTAGACTGTAGCTCAGGCCAGGTCTGACTCAGAGATTCTTCCCTGCTGTCTGGAAGTACTCTTTGAGTCAGGTGTAATCTCACAATACTTGCTCTGGGTTTCCAAGTGTGTGGTCAGGTAGCATCTTTTTCCTCCAGAGTCACCAAGCCAGGGGCTCTTCAGGAGACATTTAAAACTGCCAGAGCTGCTGTGACATTTGTTCCTCTCCCTCTCTCTTCACCCCACCTTCCCATGCCCTCTCATTGTCTCCCTCACTCTAGCTATTTTTGAAGATCTCTGTTGATTAGAATTGCAGTGCTGATCTCAGCGCTGTCTTGATCTGTGGTCCTGGCCTTCTGCGGCGGTTCTCTCTCTCTCTCTCTCTCTCTCTCTCTCTCTCTCTCTCTCTCTCTCTCTCTCTCTGTCTTTCTGTCTCTGCTTTGTGTGTGTGTGTGTGTGTGTGTCTGTCTGTCTGTCTGTCCGTCTGTCTCTCTGGGTCACACTCTGGACTTTCCTGTTTTCTCTCCAAGCTTTCTTAGTTTGCTTTGCTACTGAAACCACAGCTTTTTTGCCACCACTCCCTTCTATTTATATCTGTCTATCTAACTACTCCCAGCTGGAGATCCTAAAGTCTACGCCTGTGTATCTTTTGCCATCTCCCTGTATCCTGTATATATCTTTTTAAAATGCCCAAGCTCTACCCATTCTTCATTGCCCATCTTAGGACTGTGGTCTGGTCTCGGCTGTCCAAAGGCCAGAAATAATCATCCCCTTTTGAACAGAAACACCACATTATATACTATCCCTGGCTTTCATAATAATTTTGGATCATCTACAATTTTGGAACGGAAGGGCATGAATCCACAGCCAAGCACCTAACGCAGCATCAGCTGCACACACCCAGTGTAACGGGAGTACTCTGCAAAAACTATCAGACACCTGTTAGTGACTTAATGTCTGTTCCATTTATCTGTAAAATGAATTACTATGCTTACCCCGTTTACCTTGTAGAGTTGCAGCAAACTAAAAGATGTGCACATAGAAAGATTTTATTAAGTATATTAAAGAAACCTAAGATACTTTTATTTGATATTCCACCAGTGTTTATTGAGCTAATAAAAACATTTGAATCGATATATGTTTACTATTTCATGGAAATGAGGGGAAGAATGTTCGAAGCAGGTGTGACTTGCATATTAATACAAGTGAATCTTTCATTTAAGGAGAAGTCAACTTAAGTGATGAAGTAGCAAATTTAAATTGCAGATGATTTCTAGAACTCATAGATGGGGAGTATTTCTTATGCATACAAAACAGGCCCGTCACATTCATTTAAAGTACCGCAGACAGGAGTTGGAATAACGGCTCAGTGGTTAAGAGCACTGCCTGCTCTTCCAGAGGACCTGGGGTCAATTCCCAGCACCCACATGGTGGCTTACAACTGTCTGTAGCTCCAGTTCCAGGGGATCTGATACCCTCTTCTGGGCTCCCCATGCATCAGGCATGTACATGGTATACATACATATGTGCCCACAAACAGTCACACACATGAAATAAAAATAAATTATTTTTAAATAAAGCACCGTGGAATACAGAAAACAAGTGAGAAGGTAATCCAGCTGCCATATCTATTGAGTTATCGGCCCTCATTAGCCAAGTGTGCTCTTCTCACTTCCAACCTTCAGCACAGTGGCCAAAAAATACTCAAAAAATTAGTAATTTCTGTGAAGTTAATGTTTTTGAGTATGCGTAGCTTAGTCACTAAGAACAAACATTTGAAACCAGACTAATTGGGTCTTGCTCTCTCTCTCTTTTTTTTCCTGTTGCTGTCATAAAGTACACTTACCAAAAACAACTTACAGGAGGAGTATTAGTCAGGGTTCTCTACAGGAACAGAACTGATAGAATGAATAAATATAAATATAATGAAGATATATACAATTCTAAATCATTCAGCAATGAAGACAATGCCCCACATACATTCCTACAGGTCAATCTGATGTAGGCAGTTTCTCACCTGATGTACCTTCTTCCCAAGTAACCCTGGGTTGTGTCAAGTAGATAATCAAGACTAATCAGCAAGTCTGGATAGATGGCTTAAAGGTTAAGAACATTTTTTGCTCTTGCAGAAGACCAGAGTTTGGTTTCCAGCACCCATGTCAGAGAGATCACAACTGCCTATAACTCCAGCTCCAGGCCTCTGTGGGCACCTGTACTCACATGTACATGCTCATGTACAAAGACACAAGTATACACAATTCAAAATGATAAAAATAATCTTTAAATTAACAGCCAGCATATGATTGATGCTTGGATCCTTCATTTACTAGTTACATGACACAACACAAGTTATTTTTTTAAATGTTTTGCCAAGTGCTAAATGGGGATAATACTCCTAGTTATGAGTATTCATGAATTAATATATGTAGAGCTTAGAACAGCATGTGACATTGTATAACAGCTGCCACATTATCTATGTTAATAGTTAACACTGTAAATTGTTCCTTTCTGTTCAGAGGAGGTGGGCTCCAAGGCTCATGTGGGTACAGAAGTCTCTAGCTGTTCATATCCTTTATGTAAGACAGCATACTATTTGCAAAGAACCCATGAACACCCTCCTAAGTTCTGGAAACTAACTACTTATAACACCCAATTCTGTGTGCTGTGAAAACAGGTGGTGCCATACATTATTTGGAGAACAGAGTTGTGGGATATTTGATTGCACTATGAAACTCCGAGACTATGTTAATAAAATTAACCTTGGATCAGAAGGTGGAGCCAGTGACTAGTTGATAGGAATTAGCCATAGAGAGGACAGAGGAGCCAAGCATAGTGATAGAGAGATGCACAGGAAGGAGTAGGGAGGGACTTAGAGATTTGTAGTCCTTTTGGTTTGGGATGAGTGGAGAGATGCTTCTCTTGTTGGGTCTCCAGACGAAAAGGAAGGTCAGCTGGTTGGTTCTTGGCTTCTCTGATCTAGCAGGTTTTCACCCCAACCTCTGACTCCCGAGTCTTTATTGTTAAACAGAATGACACTTAGTTAAAACCTGCATTTGGTGGCCACAGCTTAGCTGGCGCCAGTGGAACCAGAAAGCCCACAAGCCATGGTCTGAGCAGCAGGGTGCTGAGTGTGGGGCTGTGGGGTGCAGACTGTAGTTAAAATATCAGTAGGTGTGGCCACTAAGCCAACAGAAGAACAACAGAAGAGTGACAAGAAAAAGTTCTGTACATCTTCAGTATAGACATAATTGTTCCTAAGGTACCTGGGTCAGCAGTTGGTTGACTCCTGTGAATGAGGAACCACAGGATGTGGAGAGACAACTCGTGACACGGCCCAGAGTAAAGCATTTAGGATGCTAAGCTGAACAGGGTTAATAAAGCAGAAAGGTAGGAAAGTGATCTTAAACTAAGCAGTTGTCAAAGGGATGCTGCAGGTAGGAGCAGAGAACAAGTAACTCGGTGAGAGCCTTGCTGTGAATGGTCAAATCACCTTTGATGCCTTTACAGAAAATGAAATGAGCTTTTGTTGCCTATAGTAGCTCGGGAAGCCCGGGGCTCCACAATCACAGAAGAGGATGATCTTGCATCCATTTCCACTCATCTTTAGGAAGCATTATGGGATCGTTCAAGGGATGGCTTGTGTAAGGTTCTCTTACTGAAGTCAATATTCAAATCGCCTTTTATTGTACAAAGACCCCAGTCTGTGGGAGAAGGGCATGGCTGTGAAAAACAATGGGATCATTGACTCACTGTGGAGAATCTTCAAGGTAAATAATGCAGACAGGAAAACAAGCGGTAGTCAAGTCCCTAGAACAGTTATCTGACTTCAGTGTGAAGGCATTTTTCTATTGAGAAAGAGGAGACAACATCTAAGAACCTATCCTACCACTGTAGGAAACTGGATTCTTTTAAAAAGATAATTTATTTTTAATTGTGTGTGTGTGTGTGTGTGTGTGTGTGTGTGTGTGTGTGTGTGTGTGTGTGTATGCAATCCTGAGTGCACATTCTCATGGAGGCCAGAAGAGGGCATCAGATCCTCTGGAACTGGAGTTACAGACAGTTGTGAGCCACCTGACATGGGTGATGGGAACTGAACTCAGGTCCTCTGCACTAGCCACATTCATGCTTAAGCATCAAGCCATCTCCCTAGCCCAGAAACTGGATTCTTAATGTGAAGGAGGCTGCCATTCACCTCCAACACAGTTTAGATGACAGTTTCCGCACGATTGTTATCACAGCTGCTTTTACTGCGTAGTTGAAACGAAAACTAAAATAATGCTACAACAGTTTGCCTTTTAGCACCATCTAATCTGTTTGGCATGAAATTCAGAATGAGAAGTATTTTCCGACAGAAACAAATGTTTTCAATATTATAAATATATAAATATCAGTGATGTTATTAAAATGTAGAATCTTAAGAAACCATGTTATGCTTTGTCACTGTAATAAACATTAGGTGAAAAATCATTTCAGGATCTAATATAGATTTATTCTGGACGTTGTCAAATGTTGGTAAATCTCTATCTTAAGCATACCTTTTTTTCTTTGACTTTTGTTGCTATTGGCTGTTGACTAGGAGAAAACGTGACTGAGTCACCTGCACTGATATTTTGCACTTTCTCCATCAGACACTTAAAGGAATTGTCTGATAGCCTGTCCAATAGATGATTGACCTTTTCTATTTACACTGACTATGTTAATTCATGGAATTACTTTCTTAGGAACAATAACATATTCCTAAATATAGGAAATAAATTCATATGTGAGCATTTCTGTTGATGCTAAATGACAGGCTTCAAGAAACGAAAGGGCAGTGAAGCAGGCAGAGACATGATATCCAAACAGATGTCCCTTTGAGGAAGGGCAGAACGACAGTGGTGTTGGAACTGACGTGTGGCTCAATTCAAAATTCACCATGAATTTCTGCAACCTCTGAGGGAAACTGGACAAAGAGAGACCAACTGGCACACTATTTTCACCATTGAGCCATTGTGTTTCATACATCTAAACATTCCACTATTTTATTCCCCCAGAAGCATGGAATACAGAATTCCAGGAAACAATACACAAAAATTAGAAGATCCCTGTGTGTTTAAAGGATGATGTGGCAGCCAGCACTTCCCAGATCGGCTATTTATGGTGAGAAACACTACTCCTCAAGCTTTTCAGTCATTCACCCTTTTTGTCCATGTCAAGATGAAGTGGTCTTTTGTGTCTAACAATGCGCATTTGATGGTCACATCATCAAAGCCACTGGAAGTGGACAAAGCATGGAGGCATGTCACACTGTGCAAATGGCCCCCAGCCTGACTGCCACGACACAGTTACCATTGTGTCCGAGTGTCCAAAGTCTGGTCCAGGCTATCCAGTCAGCCCATCACCCTGCATGGGAGAATTCACTTAAAATGCAAACCTGGCCCATGACCTCACTCATGGAACTTTAACTATTGATGGCGGCAGCCATGAACCTGACTCTCAACCCGGCATGGGAGCTGACGAGAAATAAAAGAGCAGATAGGGGAATCATCGGAGGGACTGTATTAAAGCACTGTTCTTCTCCACAGTGGGAAACACTTAGATACGACTTCCTTTGAGGTTAAAACCCCAGCAAACTTCCATCTGTGTCCTTTCATGAGAATCTGCCAATGTCAGTTTGATGTATCAAGTTTGTGAGCTTCATTTTCCAAAAACAACTTGGCTGCTAACAGGAAGAAAAAGGGAACTAGCACCATGCATACTATCTCCTACTTTTATAAGAAAATGTGCATGCAGAGAGACACTTCCTCCAGATCCATCTGTGTAACTCGATCTGACCTTTTTCTCACGTGGCATTGTAATTTTGGTGGAAATTCAGTGTGCTCTACTAGCCTGTAAATGCTTTGTGCATGCAATCTTCTCTCTCCCCTTATACCTTCAAACCATTTGCAAATCCAATATGTAGATGTAGTTCATAAAAGTCAGCACAAAGGTATTTACAAGGACAGCAATGTCCCTTCCTATCCACAGTGATTTTTTTCATTATAAGCAATTACCACTGATTTTTGAACACATGCTGTTCAAGAAGTTTTCTGTGCATATATGAGTGTGTGCATGCTAGATCCTCATTATGCACTGAGGATACAGCTCAAGAGCCCCAGTGGATGAGGGAAACACACACACACACACACACACACACACACACACACACACACACACACACATATATATATATATATTGTGCTTGTTCTAACACATAAATGCATATGATAAAGCACCACTTAGGAATTTGTGACAATATAGGTTAACAATAATGAAAATAAATAGAATAGTTATGACAATGCACTCTAACAGAAGTGATGTGACTAGGACCTCACAAAGCATCCTACCAAATCGTACTCACCCTTCTCGTAATGATGTGATAATACGCCCCTAGATGGTAAAACAAGTGACGTGAACGACACAGGCCTCACGACACACTGTGCTGCCCCTGTGTCAGAGTTACTTCAAAACAAACAGTGATCAAGATGGACAGACAGGAGTGTGATCTGGCTGTTCAGCATGGTTGTCATAGGGCTATTCAGAACAGCATTCACTTGACACTTTCCACTCAATAGTTTCAGAATGGAACTTGGATGCAGGCACCTGAAGCTGAAGAAAAGAAACTCACTCATGCCAGAGGTATAGTGTTGCTTCTTTTTCTTTACTATTGCAATTTTTACAGTTTCCACACCAACCTATTCCCATTTATGAAAATTCTAAAGGCCGCTTTATAGTTTATTCTTCTCAAATAAGTAATTCTTATATTCTTTCTTGGCATAGGAAATGTCAATTACCAGGTACCAAGGACTTACAGCGTTGTTGCTGGAATTCTCTCTCTTTTTCACATCTTTAAGGTCAGAGTTGGCATTTGTGGCAAGTAGGATAGCATGTGTTTGGTAAAGAAGACATCTCAATTAAAGAAGGAGAGAATAAATGGAATACATTTCTTCAATGTTGTTTTTCATATCTGACCTCATTTATCATGGCATATTACACATCAACAATTGTGTAAAAGTCCATTTGTGAGATCGTAGTGGCATAGGGAAGAACTCATTTAACACAGTTATGTTGATTCAAACATGGCGGCACACATCTGTATTCTCAGCACTTGGTTGACTTGAGTTTAGTTTAGGATGGGCTGCATACTAAGACCTTGTCTCAAAAAAGGCAAGAGAAAAAAAGTTTATTTTCCTATGATTTGCCTTCTAAGCACATAATTCTCACATACCTATATCCCACCCAAGCCCCATCATGGAAATCTATTTTTCTCTCTTTTCTCTTAATGTATCTATTCCTTTAACCAAAAGCTGGGCGGGCAAATAGTCTTTTGAGTTTATGGACACCCGAGAAATAGGGGAAAAGATTTTTCAGTGGTCCCATTTAATGATCTTTCTTCAGTCATTTCTTCACTGTTTCTGGTTTTCTTTTTTGGTTTAAAGCATGTGTTGACTAATAATTAAACACGAGAATCAACTCCACAGAAGGAAGGTAGTCCTGGATCCCTCTCTGAAATGCTGGTCTTCCTCTCTAACCAGAGAGCTGCATCTCAATGCCCACTATAATCAAATATGCGACACTCTTGACTTTCTGCCTGAGTTCTCTTTCCATTTTAGAATATTATTTTACTTTCTGGTCATTTACGTATATGAATGCAGTTCATTCCAGAGAGAGAACACTCCTGGAGCCTTTCGTTATCTGCATCGCTAAACACTAAAATTGTTCTAGTCAAGGCTGGAGAGAGGGCTCACTGAGTATAGGCAGTGCAAGCACGAGGAGCAAAGGTCAAGTCCCCAGAATGTCAGTAAAGGCTAGATGCTTAGCAAGCTGATCTGGAGTCCTGTGCTTTGTCTTGTATAATATTAGAGGAACCAGCCTTAATATTATACATCCCAGGGGCTCAGGAGAGAGAACTACTAACGGCGAGGACTATTATCAGGAAATATAATCTCAGCACACCGAGTTCTATAGTCCACTTGCTTTAATTCCTCTGGTATAACATCCTTTATACACAGCTTCAGTTCTGTTCTCATGTCTAGCTCCTTTCTTGCCTGATTTCTCTCTATATTTATCTACTGTCCCCTCTAGGTTCTATCTTTAATTCCTTCATCTAGTTCTGTCCCTTCTAGGTTCTCATCTATCTAGTTCTTTCCCTCATCAGCTTCTCTCCCATCTCCTTCTCTCTCATCTGGCTCTTCCTCATCTTGTTCTTCCCCATCTGGCTCTTCCTCATCTTCCATCTCGTTTCTCTAGTCCTCTCTTTTAGCTCTTCAATCTAGTTCTTCCCCATCTCAGCTCGTTCCTCTCAAGTTCTTACCCATCTCGTTCTTCCATTCTCTTCTCTTCTCTCTGTCCCCTGCTTTACAGTTATATATCTCCCCAAAATCACAATCCTCCCCTCCACCCAGGACACTCAGCCTGAACTTCCTCAGGCAGTGATTGTCTGCTATCAGGATCAAATGGAGGGTTGATAAGAATTACAAAGAGGGGCACTAGTTGTTAATTACCATTTGTGACCCAAAGGGGAAGTGACTAATGAATTAACTAAAGGCTAAATATGGGTAATATCTAAGAAGAGGGATCTTACGTGCACAACTATAATCTTAAATGTGTTTGGTAAAGGATGTTAAAAATCTATAAGTTGCTAGGTCAATGGGAGAAAATAAAACTGTCTTCTTTTTTCCTGTGGCTCCTATCTGTCCAAGCTGTCTGCCGTTTTTCTGCAGGGTGGGGAAAAGTGTGCTCAGTCTCTAGGCAACCTGTGTACAGCTAGATGCCTCTGGTGATAGCTAAAGGGAGATCTGGAACTGGAGGTAAGATTTGGGAAAGGAGGAAGTTAAGTTTAATTAGTACATCCACCAGGCCTTCTCAAACAGGTAGCCTGGATGCTTAAGTCTGTTCTTAGAGAGTACAGAGGTATCTCTGATAAGGTACTTTCCTCCATCCGGTGATGGACCTGGCTGGATGCTACCAATAATGATAATTACAGGGAGGCTTGAACTGGGAGTTCTAGCTGAGCATAGCTGTTAGCACAGAAGGTTATCTAAATATTCCTAGAAGTGGTTAGGTAAGTAGTTAGAGGTCTATAAAGTTAGTAAGGCTGTAAGAGAGGAGGGGTCTGAGCTAAATTGTGTAAAGCTATTACTTAATGTCTACCTGACCTAGGCGGTGTCCCCTTGTGGAATTTACCTTAAGTCAGGAGACTCGCCTGTGGGTTGTTATCACTGTTAATCCTCGGAAATTGGGTGACCACCTGGGTGATGTCTCCTTTAGTCCTTGAAAGTGGCTAGGGGAGATATCTGATTCCAGAGAAAGCCTTTTCTGAGGCTGTTCTCCAAATGCCTGGAATGTGTATGTCTAGAGAGTGATCAGTCCACATTGTTAGCCCTTCTTAGGGAAAAATCAATTGGGAAAACTATGAAGGCACACATGATTTTCATAACAGAATACAGCTGATATATAACAAGCCAAGTAACACCAAAAACTCCTTGGGATTTGGCTTCCTCTGGAGGAATTCCATGATCCCTCCAGGTAGTGACTTTGCCATAACCAGCTGAGTTCTTATGATATATTCCTGCGGCCCGCAGCAGCTTTGATGGGGAGCTGGGAGCGGAGACAGGATGAACGCTGGACACCGGCAGGCCGAGGAACCTTGTGTTTACAGTGAAAACCCTTTCTCCAACAAGGTAAAGGTAAAGGCAAAAGACGTACACCTGAAGTTGTCCGCTCACCTCTACCGTGGAACATCTAGGCCTGCATATGTTCCACGCTCCTTCACCCCCAGTTTTACTCAAGCTTATGCCAATCTCTGAAACTTTTCAATAAGAAAATGAGACACTTCCTATTACTCGCATTGGACTCTGCTAACAACCGGCACTCTCTTTCATTAAGGTTAAAGCATGCAAAGATCAGTGCTACATCTTCCCTGTTCTATCAATTTATGATCATCAGCGAATGACCAGCCTTCTCGCAATGACTGATTTAAGGGTGCATTCTCAAAACCGTAAGTCCTGTGGCACGTCTCCTGTTGTAGTGTCATGGGGATGCAGAATGTGCTTCTCTAAGCTCTTGAGAGCTGTTACTTCTCTTTCAGTGGCCAGTTTTTTGCCTGACCCTGCAATTGCCTTCTTGAGAGATGAATTAAATTGTTTGTCCAGTCGATAAAATGAATATCTCTGAGGCTTGTTCTGCGGCTTTCATTTTGGTCTCTTGGATTAATTCCCTAAGGATACTTGTTTAATAGTTTCAGAAATGTATGTTTACTTTTAGATTCCCAGTGACATATGCTAAGACATCCAAACTCCAACCCTTGATTTTAAAAAAGCAGATATTAAAACTTTCAAACTGATCGCCCTTTATAAAGCTTTTTAGATGTTGTAAAGGCAGAAATCTAAGGAACTTCTGATTCAAGTATTTCCTTTTTGTCTTTAAATTTTTTATTTTTGATTTATTGTTGCTCTGTGAAAGTGCATGCATGTGCATGTACGTGTGTGTGTGTGTGTGTGTGTGTGTGTGTGTGTGTGTGTGTATGTGTATGATGTGTCCATGTGAGTCTGGCATGAACGTGGCATGGTGTGTGTGGGGGGAGGTAAAGGGACACCTTTGTCAAGTTGGTTCTCTCCTTCTATCTTTTTGTGGGTCCAGGCATCAAATACAGGTTGTCAGACTCATGGAACAGTCACATGACCTCCTGGACCTTCTCACAAGCCCAAGCATTTTTTTAAAACAGCACACCCCAGTTCTGAAATTGTACTGCAACTAGGGCAGAGTTAATGTGTCCTCCCGATACTAGAGGCTGAGGCTCAAATCAAGTGTTGTGTAGCACGTATCTTAGAAAGTCTCGCCAATTCCTCCGCTGATCCTGTTGCTTCAGCTGAAAGCTTCTGTGTCCTCATCCAAATGGATCTCAGCTGAACTGCGTCTCGAAAGCCTGAAAGCTTAACCAGGCCAAAAGCTTCTAGTTTCTGGTTTTCATGCCTTATATACCTTTTTGCTTTCTGCCATCACTTCTTGGGATTAAAGGCATGAATCACCATGCCTGGCTGTTTCCAGTGTGGCTTTAAACTCACAGAGATCTGAATGGATCTCTGCCTTAGGAATGCTAGGATTAAAGGTGTGTGTGCCACCATTTTCTGGCCTCTGTATCTAGTGGCTGTTCTGTTCTCTGACCCTAGATAAGTTTATTAGGGTGCACAATATTTGGGAGAACACAATATCACCACAGTGTTGTTTAGCTCTGTAAGTCTGACAGACTCTCTGCTGGTGAGAGAACATCCAGCAGGTGTTGCTGGGATAGCTGTGGAATCTGAGTGAACCCTCTGATTGGATAAATCCACAGCAGGTGCTTAGAGTCTTCATTCCAACTTTGAAGCATCTTTTCCTCCCAAGTCTACTGTGACTCAGAACTTTTTATTATGACTCTGCATAATGCTTGGTTTCCAAATGTAGCTCTGAACTAGCCCCGAATCCAGAGCTCTGCGGTGGTCAGCACCAGTTTGCCAAAGGCTTCAGTCTTTGGCATCCCACCTTGGCTGCCTCACAGAAACTTAGAGATGAGAAGGGGAAACAAACAGGAAGCCACGTATAACCGTGTGGACATAGTACTGCATCGCACGCCATCGTACACATTCAATTGAGACCCAGTTTAAAGGCCTAGCCCCTTCTCGTTGATGTGACAAATGATTGTGGAAAAAAATTCTACCTTTCAAACGTGATAAATGACCATGCCCCCTTTTAATTTAAGCCACGGAAACACGTTTTCCAAACCAACTTGGAATAGATCACACACGATGCTCGATCTGTGCGGAACATGCTTGGATATCAGAGGCAGAGGCAGCAAGGATTAAAAAGTAATGAGGCCACTGAACAAGGTATTGGAAATAATCACAGGGAAATAAGGCTTAGCAAAGGGGTTCCAGCCCTTGTTACTGCTGAGTGTGTTTTACCGGCTTAGAGAGCTGTTGGATGCTCTGGGCAGCTAGAAAATGAAATCGTGCATTGTTTCAAACAGGAAGTGATTTATTGCCCCGCAGTGTCTTGACATGAAAGGATTCAGCTGTCGCTCTACTCATGTCTGGCTAAGAAAGAGGGAAGAAAGCTCATAGTTGGACGGTGTGTATGAGCTTCAGACGCTTTCAGACAAAACCCAGCTGTGGGACTAGGGCAGTGAAATACATGGAGTTATTCGAATGATTGTTTGAACTGATCTCAGGAAACTTATTCTTAGGCTGCTTATGTTGAATTTTTACCATTTTGACACTTTTAATGAGTTCTGGGGCCAGCAGGTTCTGAGGGGAGATGAGGCACGTTAATAATTGTCCCTCCTTTCTTGCTGTCACACCCAAGGATGAGAATTTTTCAGTTTTCAGGAGAAGCACCAAAAAGGTAAAGCTGTGTGTACTTCAATACACAGTGCTTCACTCAGCATTGTGTTTATGAAAACTATTACATGAGCTGACAAGAGTGAGGCTTTCAAAATGCATAGAGATTCATACCAGGGGGGCAGGAGCTAAAATGTTAATCACTGTAAATTTTCTAATATGAAGTAGACTCATTGAGTTCCACTAGCGAATTCAGGAGCAAGAACCTTGTCCATATTTAAGAATAAATACAGTGTTTATTGAACAAAGCAGTTATATACATATAATTTTGGTAAGAATAAATGTGTATTTTGAGAAGTCCAGCACCCTCTAGCCCTCCAAGAACAGAAAGGAAATACCTTCTTCCAGCCTCTGCTACATGACTTACCCTGAAAGGAGAGGGAATGCTCAGTAATGCACAGCCCAGGGCATTGGCTCCCCAAAAGAGGGAGACTAATCATAGGACTGCAGGATGCTTCCCCTCCCTCAGATTTACTGTTGCATGATTAAGGCATATTTATAGCAAGCCTTACCCATCCCCACCTTTCAACAACAACAACAAAAAAATTACAAAGCCAACTAAAAAGCAAACAAACACCCAGATTGAATTGACAGGACACAAGTCGGTACTATAGTCAGATATAATAAGAATTTCTAGACCATGAATATTCTAAGAGTTTTAATATAAAAGGCATATAACATCCAAAACAGTTGAGAATATGAAGAAAGGACCAAAAAGAAGTGCTTGAAACCAAAACTCCATCACAGAAGTCAAGACTTCCTCTGGTGGGTGAACAGTACTGAAGACAGTTATCTCTGAACTTGAGAATACAACAATAGACATTTCCAAAATGGAGAATCACAGAGAAGGAAGGAAAGGAGGAAGAAAACAGAATGGCCAGCACCCATGGGACCACTCTAGACAATGTAACATAAACATAGTAAGGACAATGGAAGAAAGATGATTAAAGACAATGCTGAAAGCAATAATGATTGAAAATCCTCCAAAATTAATGGCAGACCCTAAGTATCAGATCTAGGAAATTCAAAAATGGACAGACAATGCAAAAGAAGTCAACTTTGAACTGTGAAAGAATAAAGTTGAAGGCCTGATGCTACCCAACTTCAAGACTTACTGCTAACTGACAAGACTGTACACTGTTGAGAATGATACATGTCATTGAGAAGGAATGTCAATAGATGGGCAAACTATGTGTTTGAAAGCACATGATTATGTGCAAAGTCTGTACTTTCTACTAACCACTTACTGTGACCCAAGACTAGTCTACACAATAAAGTTTACTAATTTATTTTAAAGTGGCATTTCAATTACATAAGATCATCTCCACTTTAAAACATTCTTGCTCTTTCATAAATTTCTCAGGGACATGTGCCATTTCCATCCTCGCTTCTGTCGTGTGGTTGAAAGCTAGAAATGACATACACACCTCTAAGACACGATGTGAGGTCATCTAAACAGGCTGCCAAGAAACTTCATCTTATAACTGAGATGTTAAGCCAGGATTGAGTGCTACTACTATTAGCCTTTCTGACTCCTAAAACTGGTTGTGCTATTTGAAATTAGGTAGCTCATTCATTTGGAGTCATAAAGTGTGTACTTTACATGTTATGGCAATTCTATTGAAAACAAAGTCAATAGCTTCTCTTCTCAGGTGAATAACTATTGTCAAATGAGACAAAATTATTTTGATCAGGAGCACACAAGGTATCAACAAGCCAGCCACGTTCCCTCTTGTTTCTATCATTTTGAGAGCGAGTCAGTGATTGCATGCCTCTCAGTCCATGAAAGAATTTGATGAAGACACAATGAAAACTGCTTCCACAGCACTATAAAAACAGACTATAAAGAAAGTGAGCTATTTAGAGAGAAGATAACATAGGTAAAATAAAAAATATCAGATCTAAGTAATTGCTGTGACTGTCTTAGTCAATCTTCTATCACTGTGAAGAGACACCATGACCATGGCATCTCTTATACAGTTTATACAGGAAAGCATTTAGTTAGGGCTTACTTACAGTTTCAGAGGTTTAGTCCATTGTTGTCACAGTGGAAAGCATGGCAACATGCAGGCAGACATGGTGCTGGAGAGGTAGCTAAGAGTTCTACATCTAGATTGGCAGACAGTAGGAAGAAGAGAGATGCTGGGCCTGGATTGAGCATTTGAAAACCCAAAGCCCACCCACAGTAACACACTTCCTCCAAAAAGGCCACACCCACTCCCACAAGGCCACACCTCCTAATCCCTGTCGAGCAGGGCCACTCCCTAATGATCAAGCACTCAAATATATGAGCCTATGGGGGTCATTCTTATTCAAACTACCATAGTAAATAACCATTAAATTAAGATGAAAATTTCTTAACTATAATGACAAAATCTCTGCATCATAAAGCAATGTTACCTGAAGAGAAGCTGTGCCCTGTTTGTGGTGTGACGAGAAAAAAGAAGAGATCAGGAAAAGACAAGGATTCTCTAGACCAGGTAGAAGTCAAGTTAACATCATCACATCCTATGTGGGCCACCTATATTAATAAAGAGAGCGATGTGTGTTTGAGCATTGTCCTCCACCTCTGCATGGTGTGACAAGATTTTGATCATGGAAGAGGGGAAAGAAAGAGTGTGAGGGCAAGAGGTAAATGGCTCCAAGGAAACCGTGTCTTCTGAACACAGCAGGGCAACTGCACATGTGAACTCTGAATGGTCACGACAGCATGTGTAAGACCCGTGCAAGCCCAAGCCAGACCACATCCCAGCCAGAGAGGGAGCTGGGCACAAAATGCCACTCCTAGCCATGGAGCTATCGGCAATTAGTGGCCGTTGGGTGAGGCAGAGTCAGTGTTCTCTAAAGTGTGGTTCCTGGCATGTCAACCATACTATAGTGGAAGATCGTGCATCCAAGAATATTTGGGCAACCCAAGTTGGTCTTGAGGGTTGTTGAGTGGGGGAGATACAGAGGTAGGTTAATGAGAATCGGGATGGATCTGGGAAGAGTTGGGGGAGAGAGGGTGAATATGATCAAATCACAGTGTGTGGCATTCTCAGACACAATAAAACCTTTTAAATGCCAATAAGAAATACTACCAGAGGATCCTGGCGCTGCTGAGTGCTCCAGCTGGCTGTGACACAAGATAAAGGACCCATCATGCTCTGCTTCTCCAAGAAGCAGCTGGCTTTCCTATATTCGTCTGAGGTTTCCCTTGGAGCCTTGTTCTCGTTCTGAATGCATTTCCAAAAGCATAAAGCTTGGAGCAGAAAAACAGCAGACCTGGTTTTTATGACTCAAGAATTTAATATGTACACAAGCAAACAGAAGCTTTCCTTGAGGTCATCCCCTCGAATAATGAAATGTCCCTTTGGATGAAAGCAAGAGCTCCTTATTCACTACCACCTCACCACCCCACCATGATCACAAACACCACCACCACCACCCATCACCACCACCATCTACCACCACTAACAACAACACCACCACCACCACCCACTACCACCACCATCACCATGACCATCTACCACCACCCACCACCACCATGATCATAACTACTACAATCACAACCACCACCACTACCCCCACTACCACAACTCCACCATGATCACAAACACCACCACCACCACCACCCACCACCACCATCACCACCACCATCTGCCACCACCACCACCACCATGATCATAACCACTACAATCACGACCACCACCACCACCACTACCCATCCCCTTCACCATCCTCCCAACCCCCTCTACCTCCCTACCACAACCACGATCACAACCACCACCACCTCCAGCACCACCAACCCCAGCAACCACCAGTACCACCACTCTACCAACAACCACCACTGCCCCGTCCCCACCACCACCACCAGCAACAAAACAGACACTAAATGAATCTGTCTTGTATTAAGCACGTGATGTTTTAACAGATTATGTATGCCTCATTGCTGTTTTGTTTAATGGTGCTTGCCTTTTCAGTATTTGTTATTTAGTACTGATTTTTGCCTTAAAATCATCTATGCAATGAAATAAATAATGCTCTAATATGTGTTCATCTAATCAAGGTTTAATGGAGCCCATTTTATGTGTGCCAGGTGCACAGCTCACAGACACACCAGTTGTCCCACTAAGGGAAGGATGCTCCTTACAGGATCATTTTCTATTTCCTGTTTTCTGCTTTTTTCTTTTCTTTCATTAAAATAGTTTTTTTCATGCAATATATTCTGATTATGGTTTCCCCTCCCCTACTCCCCCTAATTCCTTCCCACTCCCCCTCCCATCTGGATCCCTTCCCTCTCTGTCTCTTTTTAGAAAACAAACAGACCAGTTCCTATACCCAAGATAAAACCTGGTCCCAAGGCCAGGAGATCCACAAACACAACAAGCCATGTAATTTTCACCCACATTCAGAGACCCTAGTTTGGTCCCGTGCAGGCTCAGTCATTTCTGTCATTTTGAGCCCTCATGTTCCCACCTCCCATCTCCTCTCCTCTCCTCCCATTTACCCAGGAGATCTTAACCCTTTCCCCTTCCTGGGGTGATCCAATCCATGCATGGCCCTCTTAGTGTCCTCCTCTTTACCTAGCTTCTCTGGGGTTGTGAATTATAGCCTGGTTATCATTTGTTTTGAGTCTAATATGCACTTAGGAGTGAGCACATACCATGTTTGTCTTTCTGGGTTCGGGTTACCTCACTCAGGATGATTTTTAGACCCCATTCCCTATGGTGTGAAGCCTTACTCAGCCTTGATGCAAGGGGGAGGAGCTAGGTCCGGCCCCAACTTGGTATGCCAACCTATGTTAACTATATCAGAAAGCATAATATTTTTCTAAGCTTGGATTACTTCACTTAGCACAGTGATTTTCATTAGTATCCATTTCCCTGTAAATGTCATGACTTCATGACCACAAACATTTCCACAAACATATGAAGCACATTTTCTTTCACTGTGTACAGGAAAGCACATCTATTCATCTGTTGATGGACATCTACACTGGGTCCTTTTCCTGGCCATTGAGAACAGTCCGGCTATAAACAAGAATAGGAAAGTATCTCTGTGGTGTGCCGACACTTTTTTTTTTAAGATTTATTTATTTATTTATTATGTATATAATGTTCTGTCTGCATGTTTTGCCTGCAGGCCAGAAAAGGGCACCAAATCTCATTACAGATGGTTGTGAGCCACCATGTGGTTGCTGGGAATTGAACTCAGGACCTTTGGAAGAACAGCCAGTGCTCTTAACCACTGAGCCATCTCTCCAGCCCAGTGTGCCGACACTTATCAAAGCATGGTGCAGTGAGGTCATCCGGGAGCTCTACTTGCAATGTTTTGAGGAGCCTCTGTACTGATTCCCACTGTGGCTGCTCAAGTTCACACTCCCAACAGCAGTGAGTAAGGGTTCCTCTTCCTGCATCCTCACCAGAGGTTGTTGACACTTGTTTTCTTGACAGCTATCCAGGCTGCAGTGAGATGGAGTCTCAAGGTTATTTTAATATACGTTTCCCTGATGGATAAGGATATTGAACACATTTTCAAGAACGGTCTCATTAACCTATTTATTGAATTATTGAAGGTGTGTGTGTGTGTGTGTGTGTGTGTGTGTGTGTGTGTGTGTGTGTGTGTTGGGTGTTTATTCTTTGCAGCTTTTTATATGTCTGGGTTGCTCACCCTTGTCTGATGGATAGTTGGCAAAGGTATATTTTCATCTTGTAAGTTGCCCCTTCACTCTGGCACTCCTTCCCTTTGCTATGCAAAATCCTTTTCAGTGTCATGCGATCTCATTTGTCAGTTCTTTGGATAATTTCCTTTGCTCCTGGAGTCTCTTCAGGAAATACTCGCAGAGTATTCGCTGTCTCTCCAGGTTTTGCCCGTGTTTCCTCTGGCAGTTTTAAAGTTTCAGGTCTTAAATTAACATCTTTGATCGTGTGTGTGTGTGTGTGTGTGTGTGTGTAAGGTGGGATCTTGTTTAATTCTTCTACATGTGAACATCCAGTTTTCCCAGGACCATGCTGGGGCAAGAAAAGCTCTGTTGGGGCTGGAGAGATGCTTCGGTTGGTAAAGTGTTTGCTGTGCAAGCGACCAGTATTTGAATCTCTAACATCCACATTAAAACAAAAACAAAAACAAAAACAAAACAAAACAAAACAAAACCCAAAAAACAAAGGTAAGCTCAGCTGTGCACAACTGTGATCCGTGTACTGAGGTGCAGAGACAAGTAGATCTGGCTGGTCTGCACAACACATCTGAATTAGTAAGCTCTGGGTTCAGTGTGATAGAGCTAATTTCAAAATATAAGGTAGAAAGCAATTGAGAAAGATACCTGATGTCAACCTCTGGTCTTCACAAACAAAGGCACACAAACTCATGCATGCTCACATGCACACATCTACACGAGCACAGACACACCACACACACACACACACACACAGATTTGTCAAAAATTAGGGGACTCTGGGCTGGGTTCTTTTCCCAGCACCCACATGATGGCTCATAACTAACTCCAGTCTCAGGGGGATCCAATGTCCTCTTCTGTCTTCTGTGGGTGGTGTGTGCACATGGCACACAGACATACATATAGGCAAAACACTCACACACATAGGAAGCAAATCCACTTAATCCTGGGCTATGGTTTTCTTTTTTTTTTATTTTTTCCTCTACATTTACATGTTGATGTACTGATTACCCTATTACTGTCAAGGCGGCGTGTGTGTGTGTGTGTGTGTGTGTGTGTGTGTGTGTGTGTGTGTGTGTGTAATTTGAACCCAGGGCCTTTGCTATACTAGGCCTAAGCTCACCTCTGAGTTACCCCCTCAAGCCTTAAGCCGGGTTTATCACCCATTAAACCTACACTATGAACTTCAAGCATTGAAGTATGATGTCAAGTGTAACCCTTTTTCTTCATGATTCCTTGAGGTGTATCATGCCCAGTAGAACTCAAGCTCAGAAGCCAGTGTTGAGCTTCTAAACTACTACATCAATACACTTTGGCTTTAGTTGATAGTTCACCACATCCTTGCCTTTGTTTTAGCCTGGCATCCATGGCTCTCTACTGAGCACATTGGAAGCAATGTCTTAAGACATCTCCATCTCTGTTCTCCCAGTTGTACTAATGACCATTAAGTAGCCAGAGAAAAACTAGCCTGGGAGTTATGTTGTCTCAGTTGGGGACATGAGAATTGAAGCTTGGATCCCTGGCACCCCCATATAAAAGCTGAGTGGGACAGTGCCTGTCTGTAACTCTAACACTAAGGGAGACAAAAACAGGCAGATCCGTTGGTCATACCTGCATAGATGAGCTACAGATTCAATGAGAGACCTTATTGTGGAAAAAAGGGGAAAAATATTAGAAAAAAAAGGAAAAGGAAAAGAAAAAGAAGGTAGAGAGAAATCAAGGAAGACATCTAACATCAGCCTTGGGCCTTCACTTGCATACACATACCTGTATACTTGAACATGTGCACATGTACCCAGACACATACACATACATACACCCACACCCACACCCACAAAAAGAAAAACAGCCTGACAGTCAGCTAGAGATTTAGAAAACATAGATGTTCACTGTTAGTTCAGCAACATAGTCTCTGCCTTGGGGAGAGGTAAATGGAGGTTACAACAGGTTAATGGATTTTGAGTCCTGTTTGTCGGTGTCTAAAGGTCATTTGTCCTATAATTCTTGGCATATAATGCTCAATTATTAAATATGCTATGGCTGCATGGCCAGTTTGTGGTCCATTTTGATATTTTTCTACCACACGATAATCAGGAGTAGATTCTAAACCATTAACATTAGACAAACTGTAACAAATTGTATGCCAAGAGCTATGCAGGTTTTGACTCATTCTGACCTTGGAGTTTTCGTTTTGCTGGTTCCTTACTAGTGAGTTAATGATAAACAGGTGCTTCTGTATGTCCAGCTTCCTCCCTATGCCCATCTACAGCACAGTCTTTCTTTGTGTTCCATCTTTAAGATTTACTTGTGGGCTGGGGAGATGGCTCAGATGATGAGAGAACTTGCTATATCAGCAAGAGGGCATGGACTCAAATCCTCCATGTCCTTGGACCAAGAGTCAGGCATGGCTGTGCTTGTCACTCTTGGTGGCAGAGACACAGGATCCACAAAGCATGCTAGCTAACTAGCCTAGCCAAAATACTGAACTTCAGGCTCAGTGAGAAACCTTGACTCAAAACTGAATGTGGGAGACAATAGAGGAACACACCTGACATTCTCCTCCTGCCTCTTCATGCGTGCACACAGATATACATACACCATGCATATGTGCACGCATACACACACACACACACACACACACACACACACACACACACACACACACACGAGAGATTTACTTTTTAATTCATCTCATCTTTGAAAATATGAATTCAATCATCTTAATTAACATATTTCCTTATGTTTATGTTCCACTAATGAATTTTTAAAGTGATAAGTCATTTTTAATTCCAGGACACTCTCTCTGCTCCTATGATTATATTCCCTAAAAGCTTCAATCCTATTTGAGCTGTTTTCCACATTACCTCCATCCCCATATTAGAGGCTCATTTAATTGTCTACTTTCATTTTTTTCCCCTTCTAACTAGGCTACAGCATTCCCACCAGTCTGCCTCTGTCTGTTCATACGGACAGTGCATTGAATTTCAGCACCTCTGTAGATCTCTCTGGTCCTTAGTACAACGCAAAAACAAGTGGCCTTTGCAGCTAGCCACTGGCCGGGCTGGTCCTTTTCACCACATCACTGGCAGAAGGCCTTCCATTTAAAAATCCAAGTAGTGACAGATGTCCTCAACTCCCCTTGGGAATTATCCTTCCTGCTTAAGAGAACCCAACACTGCTAGCCTCTGTCACTGCTGTGAGTGCAACAGTGGAGACGTCCCTCCGTTACTTTCTCTCTATATTCCCTTCCAAGTCAGCTGGCTCTCACTGGGTACTCCCTCCATAATCCCCCCTCACCAGATCCCAGAAACTTAAATGTCACACTCATGTTTCCTAAAATCACTTCTCTAGAAATAAGCTATGTGTGGGGTTACGTGACAGTACAGAGATGGTCTGGGATGCACATGTGAACAGACAGCCTTCCCAATGTTAATTTAATGCTCACTTCTAATCTTCCAGTCTCACCATTGATCTGCTGATCGCAAACTCATTCATATCATTGATTCTTTTTCATACTGGTGATGTTGCCTAACTTTTACTAGGTCTAATACATGCCAGCCCTTGAAAATGTGCTTTGCATCTTTAATTTCTAATGTTCCTTAAGCTCCATGAAATAGGTGCCAATATTTCCAATATATTACAACATGGAAAACAAGGCCTTGAGAGGTTAAGTAACTTAGTAATGTCACATAGCTAGTCACATTTGCCTCCCTTAACTGAGTAGAGTGACTCAGGGATTGTAACTTTTCTGCACTATCCACTACACCTGGCATGCAGGTCCACAAGGAAAGAGCTTTTTTGTTGGTTTGAATGAGAATGGCTCCCATAGTTCATTTGTTTTAATGTTTGATCCCCAGTTAGTGGAACTGAGAGGTGTGGCCTTGTTGGTCTCCAGTTAGTGGAACTGTTTGGGAAGGATTAAGAGGTGTGGCCTTGTTGGAGGAGATATGACCTTGTTTTAATAGATGTGTCACTGGGGGTGGGCTTTGATGTTTCAAAAGCCCATGCCAGGCCCAGACTTTCTTTCTGCCTGCTGCCTTCAGATCAGGGTGTAAGCTCTCAGCTACCATTCCAGCACCATGCCTGCCTACCTGTTGTCATGCTTCCCACCATGATGGTCATGGATTCACCCTCTGAAACTGTAAGCAAGTCCACATGTGAATAAAATGAAGATTCTGTCATTCAAGAACACTTAATCTGGGCCTGGGGGCACAGTCTGTCTGGTTGGTAGAGTACTTGCCTATCATGTACAAAGCCCTGAGTTCGATTCTCAGTACCATATAAACTGGACAACAGTGGTACACGACTCTAATCTCAGCCCTCAGGAGATAGAGGCAGAAATGGCCAAAGTTCAGGTCACCCTGGCATACATAAAATACAGTCCTGAAAACAAACAAACAAACAAACATAACAATCTAAAGTAGCAGTTCTCAACCTGTGGGTTGCAACCCCTTTAGCAACTTTCTGACTCCAAAGATTATTTATATTACAATTCATAACAGTAGCAAAATTACAGTTTTGAAGTATCAATGAAAATAATTTCATGGTTTGGGAGTCGTCACCACACGAGGAACTGTATTAAAGGGTCGCAGCACTAGAAAGGTTGAGAACTGCTGTTCTAAAGGAAAAGCATACACATTAGCAATTAAATATAAGTGCTACTGCTTTTTAATGGATAGCTAAAGTACTATGGAGCCACACATGACAAAATGTTAATTTTTCTAGTAGTATCATGCATCTTTCTCTCATTGGTCAACAGAGTCACATGAAGAAATAAATACTGCTTTAGAGCTTTTTTTTTTTTTATCAGAAAGTTTATTGCATTCATTTACAAACCTACTTGGCGGTATAAATGACAGCGTAACTAAGCTGAGAAGGGTTTTTCATCTTTGGAAAAGAGAGATAGTTTAACACTCAAAACATTAATTTTGTTTGCTATTACCAAGGAAACCATACTGCAGTCTGAATTTTTTCCTTTTAAAATATATATAGATATATTGCAATTTGGTCATATCAACACAAAGTTGAGACAAAATAATGAACAGGACTCTATGGGGCAGCTTGCTGTGTGTGTGTCATCCCATGTTTCATAAACAACCACCCCACACCAAGCCTTTCAACATGTCCATGGCATTAAGACTTTAAAATCAAAATAGCCCTTAAATGGTTCATTGGAATAATAAGGACATGTCACCCAGAGATGGAAAATTCATCATTTTAAAACTATAACCCCTAAATTAATTTTTATGATTTTTGTCTTACTTGAACTGTAGACTTCGAATATCAATGTGAATTATCGATGGTATATGATGCTTTTGTTTGACCTCAACTAAGATTAGGTTGAAAAGTTCCCTAAGACTGACCACTGTTACACTCCACTGAGGTCCAAATGACTGTATTTCCATAAAGTAGTCTACATTTCTGACAGTCAGCAGTCATCATGCTAATAGATTTGGCTGTGACACTCTATGCTGCTCAGTTATACAATTCTAAGGTCAATTTTTTCTGTGCTTGGTCAATACCAACAAAAACATTGCTAAACCCATTGAATTCTGTCTGCTACTGGTACTCTATGGGAAGGGGCTGGTGTCTAACATTGAATAATTATGAAAATTTTCTTATCATACAATTAACCACAGGTATCATATTCTCCTAATGAAAGCAAGTATATGCGTTATCATTTGGGCAAGTTTGGATGTAATGCTGCACAAATATAGTAAATGATAACAATCTTAAAGCATCTATTCTAGGGAAAGAGTAGCAGTTGGGATCACATTCTCATATGGATGTCTCTTGCAAGGCATCACCGAACTCATTCAGTGCTTTTTTTTTCTTGCCACAGGATACTGGAGAGAAATGACAGCAAAATATCTAGACAACTGTACTTTCTCTCCAAAGACAACGTGGGATTTTATAGTCTGAATTGTGATGTGGTCTGACTTTGGAAAGTTTCAGGTAAACTGCTAGGTAAGCTCTGCCTCGGACACTGGTTCAGGACAGCAGCATGTGTTCCAACATGGGTATTGGCAGGACTCTACAGGGTAGCTAACTGTATGTCATCCCCACTTCCTACGACGGCCATGGAGTCTTCATCTGCTCTGCAGGTTTTCCATGGAAGTTCCTCTCACTTTTGCACACAAAGCTTTCTTTTTTTCCCAAATGGTAGAGTGAGAAAAAACAACTTTTTTTAAACCTGGCTCCAGAGAGTAACAGGGGACCTCAAACTTAACCATCATGCTCAAAAGAGATAATATTTAAGAAGAAAAAGGGTGAGTGCTCAATGTTTTGTTTTGTGTTTTTTAACCAGGAAGCTCCTGCGGCTGCTAACCCAGGTGTCTGTCTGACGTTTGTTCCCGAGGGATCAGCCAGTGCTTAACCACCGGGAAAAAATCAATTGTTTCTAAATATGGTCCAGATAATGAAAGAGCAATTGTCCTAAGTGAGCTTACAGAATTAGCCACCTGACCAAATTAACCCATCATGGCAGGCACAGGTGTAAAATGCAAAATGCCTAGATATTCCACCTCAAAGGCTGACTAGGACAACACTTTCTGGCTACGGCTAATAGATGGGTGTGTAGTAGACAATTATAAATGTACTCCAACAGAATGTCATGCATGGTTTCAAATCTTTAAAACATCAACGGCTGCTGCATCCTGTTATGATGCTGCATTCCCTCACAGCCTTTCCACTCCTCTGCATGCTCATGTTTAGCAATGCTTTCTTGTATCACTTTGGCATTCTCATGGGATAAAAGCCTTGGGATAAGATGTATCTGCAACAGTGTGCACCGGACAATTCTCTGTTCTAGTTTCCTAGGAACACTCCATATTTAAACCCAATGCAGGATAATTATTAGTAATGCCCTCATTTACTGTTAGAAGTATCCCAGTTTAGATGGTCAGTTATGGATAACCATGATGGTAGTCTTCAGTAAAATTGCCTGTAGTATCCACTGCTCCTCCTTCCTGAGTTTAACCAAGACTCAGGGAACTAACACCAGAAAAAAAAAAAGAGCTCCATTGGGGACTCTAGAAATTTCCATTTCAGGGATCAGTTACACATCTATGGCTGCTAAACTGTTTTAGTAATGACCAATTTAACAGGTTCAAATTGTGTATTTTGATTTCCTCCCTCCAAAAAAAAAAGGCATTTTTATCAAGCAACTGATGAATGGTAACAATGTAGCAAACAATGGCCATATCATATTCTTGCATTAACAATCCAAACACTACAAGACATAGAATAAACGACTTAATGAAAACACAAACTAAAGAGGAATGGGTGCATGACACATTAGCAATGCAAAAGGCCAGCTTAAGCATAGTTTCTCTAAATCAACAATCAATAAGGAAAGTGCCCTTTTCCCAAATACGCACAAAAATATCTCCATCACTTCTAGGGAAAAAAATTAAGGTAAACTCATTCCTCTAAGTCTATATTACAGCATGTACTACTAAAGGTTTACCATACCCAAGAATCTTACACTTAAATGTACACCCTTTGCACTCATCACACACTCACTCAATCAAAAATAAAACAATTGCATCTTTGTATTCATGAATAACTGAGAAGTTATGAATCTGATGTGTAAATATGCATGATGGAGACAGGGATTAGAATGATACCGTGAATCTAACATGGGCCATAGGTCAAACAGAAATACCACATGTATGTATTGATTTCTGCAATACTTATACTATATCTAAAATAATTTTAATTGTACATTTCTCATTCTATAAAGAAAATTTTTGTGTTTAGATTTCCTCCCATTGCTAGTGTTTATTCAAAGTTTATGCAACCCTGCTACCCAACAGGATGCTTCCTCCAATGTTCATACAATCCCTACAATCCTGAGTCCAAATGGAAAAAAATATGCAAGAAGGACTCAGGAATATATTCCTTGTCTCCTACATGTTTAGTAATTTCCATCTTCATTAAGTAAATGTGTGGTAACCTGAACAATCCTAGGAGTGTCTCTGTGATGTTAAGGACAGCAAATAGATTTTAATTTTCCAGGGGATAATTACAGTGTCCCCTCAAGTCTGTGTCTCTGAAAGGTTCTGCCAAGTTCACCCCATCAGCCAACATCTTAGAACAAGTCACTGGTATTGCAGTTTCTAACCTAACAGCAATGAGAAATCGTGAAGCTCTCTCCTTCCAAACCACCTGTTTACAACACACCGAGATGGGTGTCAGCCCCAGCTTGGAGCTTTCTGGTCCGTGTCCAACAGCTGCTTATTGGATTAGTTCGCTTCATCTGCAGCGTCAACTGGAAGATGGAGACCCGAACAGCGGGCATGGAAAGAGTTCCATTGCTCACCCAGTAGTTCTTCGATGTCATTCACTGCTGCTGCTGCTGCTGCTGCTGCTGCTGCTGCTGGTGCTGCTGCTGCCACCACCGCCATCCTCTCTCTTAGGGGAGGATGAACTGTCCCTTACAGGCAGCAGGTCATAATGGCAAGGGATGTGACTGTTCTTCGGAAGGTCATATGGATCTTGGGTGAGATGACCATTGTTGCTGAGTACTCCTTGGACAACACTCACTGTAGGTTCTGTAATAACCAGCAACAACAGCGAAAATTTATCGGCGAGAGAAATTTTTTAAAGGGCGATGCTATTTCTTTTAAATAAAAAAAATACAAACGAAGTACTATATAGAAATCTAGGGAAATCGTTTGCAAAAAAAATCTTTTATAATCTTACAGGGAAGATAACTCTATAGTTGTTCAACCAAATGGCACTCAGAAATAGTGTTCAGAGAAAAGGATGAAGAAATCAAGACGATGTGCAGAAATCATGAATATGAATCATTGTCTTAAAACACCTTGAGAATAACCTAGTCCAAGCCCCTGACTTGAAAGTGTTCTTAGAGGTTACCTCAATTTATGGAAATACCCAACATGTTTACAGCCTTAAACACTGAGGAGAGTTCTCATCTTAGTGTGGTGCCCTTAAAGAACACTTGGGGGATGCTATCACTGACAATAAATAAATAAATAAATAAATAAATAAATAAATAAATAGTTTCTCCATTAAGAAGATTTTTTTTTTTTTTTGGTTTTTTGAGACAGGGTTTCTCTGTGTAGCTTTGTGCCTTTCCTGGAACTCACTTGGTAGCCCAGGCTGGCCTCGAACTCACAGAGATCCGCCTGGCTCTGCCTCCCGAGTGCTGGGATTAAAGGCGTGCGCCACCACCGCCCGGCTGAAGAAGTTATTTTTATATGATAAATATAGACAGAGAGACTAAAAGATATAGGCCTACTATCTAGTCAACATTGGCTGCAGTATGTTTTGCCTTTTCCCAAATGGCATTCACAGAAGACACTCAAAATAAGTATCATTTTATATTTAATTACTGCAAATTCATATCAGATTCATATGAGAATACATCTGACATATTAAGTAAGTTTAAAATAAAAATGTTCCAATTCTGCCAAAAGCATTAAGTGAATATCATGGATACTGCCAGGAAATGGAGCCACCTGTTTGGTCCACTTGAGTCATTTGTTTTGACGTACCTGCTATATTAACTAATACGATACATATGCTCCTCCACGTGTGTGCTGAAATATTTATTATGGTTATAAAACAAAAGATGATGGTCATGTGGGAGATGAGGGAAATTATTTTTAATTTGCTAAATGTTGTTTTCCTGACAAATTCATTTAACATCAATTAATACAATCTCTGTAAAACACAACCACATACAGAATAGGGGCTTACTTAGAATTGTTTCAAATGGTCTTGTGCTAAGGTTCTTTACGTGGATAGAGAACTCACCAACTTCATAGACATTCCTGTTGGCTGACGTTGAGTTATTGATCTCTGCGTAGGGGGAGTCTCTCCGTGCTGGTGACTTCATCTCCACATAGCCACACTCAGAGCTTTTAGGCAAGAGTGCAGGTGGATCTTTAATCGTGGCATATGGGTTTTCAGAGCTGCTTAGGGAACAGTTACTGGAGTTATAGTCAGAGTTCTTTCCCAGATCTGAGAAGAGAGACAAAAGGGAAGGAATCAGTGCAGTTCATGGGCAACATCATTTCTTGGTGATAATTTCCTTGGGCAGATTAGTTCTTTTTCTTTATGGGTAGGTTTCTCTAAGAGTATTTGCTGAAAACAATGTGCACTCTCTACTCATTTTGAAGACAATTTGCTATAAAATTGTCCATCTGTAAAGTAATTTTAGCTCCCCTCTAAAGGGATAACCAAGAGAAATGCCAAGGGTCTGATTTCATTTTGATGATCACATTCAAATACAATTAATTCTGTTCTGATATTATGAGAACATTTACTAATTAAAGCCTTTAGATCAATAAACCAGGAGCTGATGGCTCCAGAAACACAGGATATTTCTAATATTGTAGAAAGAGGAGCATTTGTACCGTGGAAACTCCTCAGTACTGGATAGCTTATTGCTCAAAGTCATTGTGAAGGGCCAGTGTTAATCGTCAAATGATCACACCGACCCCTTCTTATTTCCAGCTATTTTCCAGGCCACATTTCTATTTCCCCAGGCACTATTTCATTTCAAGAAAATGTGAGTGTCCCCTCAGAAAACTGGAATGTTTGCCCCCCAAAACAGATGTGCCTATAGTCATTCTCTCCATGCCCATCAAACATATTGGCATCTTAGTACAGTGACTTGTCACATGGAAAATTCTAGGCCATCTTGGTGATGCTATGTTTGCTTGTTTTAAAAATTACTCCAGTCTCTTAGATATTTCTTCAGACTTACACCGTACCTTTTAAGGACTTTCCCATGTAACTTCTGTCAAGTCCGAAGGCACCTGTGGTGAGGAAGGGAGAACCAGCCCATGAGGACTGAAAGCAAAAGGAAACATGCCCCACATCTCACATCAAAGCAGATGATTGCTCCACAGTGAGCCACCACAGCTCTGCTCAATAATCTTTACACCACATCAATCATGCCCAGGGTTGGACCCAAGTGGGCAATATGTATGGACACACTCACCTCATCATCCACCTGCTTATTTGCAGGGCTTTGGAAAAGGCTGAGAAACTTATGTAAGAACAAAGGGACAAGCAGAGAGGAACCAGCAAACCTGAATCAAGCTGAATAACAGGAAGGATGTACCCAAGGCTAGACCTGAGAGTTCACGCGCTAACAGCTCCTTCAAGGGTCTGATGGTTTTCACACCATTTTCTCAGCAAGTAGTGTTCAGTCATAGCATCATCTCCATTATAAGTATGCTGACTTAACACTTTATTGGTCAATGCTGGATCTTGACCATTTTTATTAACTTTTATTTGAAATTGTTGACTTTTCCAGTTTTTTTGGGGGGGAGGGCATTTAATCTACCTAGACAAAACAAGTAGTTGTCTTGTTCTCAAGTACCTGGACATCATGGAGATGGGGGTTGGTTTGGAATAAATAGCCCTGCTCACCCTGGGAGAAATGAAATCTGTTGGCAGTGAGACCATGTAAACACTGAAACCAATGAATTTAGTTTCACTCCCCTCCGATAGAGCATCGGACTGGAACCACCAATCCATAGCATGCCCGGGAAGACAGGAAGGCCCCTCTAGTCCCTTTTATGCGATGTAAATGCTACAATACACATTTAGTGCTGAACAGGAAACAAGGCTGGCACTGGAGCCATCAGGGGAAGAGGAAAGGCAGCATGCAGGAGCCAAAGCACGTAGCTCCATCACTCCCTCGGTGCACAGCTTTAGGACTTAGCTCCAAGTGTCAGTTTTCTCTTCTCCAAAAGCTGCAGTCCAGCCTTACACAGCTATTCTCACCATTAAGTGAAATAGAACATGAACACACACACACACACACACACACACACGCACACGCACACGCACACGCACACGCACACACACACCATGCACGCCCTGCAGACTTTGAAGCCCCATATAAAGGAATGGAGTTTCAATTTCTGTAACACTTAAGTTATCATCACAACATCAGCATCGGTCCTGCTGTAAGCATTGCAGGGCTTTTTCATTTTTTAATCTCTCAAAGAGATGTTAAGAACTTCATTAAAAGCAGAGAGTGGTGATGTGGGGAGAGGGAGAGAAAGGGGGAAGGAAGAGAGAACGGAGGGCGGGCAAGGGTCGGGGAGCATTCCTCCATGGCTTCTGCCTCAGGTTCCTGCCCTGACTTCTCTAACGGATTGTGTCCTGGATGTGTAAGATGAAATAAACCCTGTCCTCCTCTAAATGCTCTAAATGGCTTCTGGCTAAAGGTTTTTTTTTTTTTTTAATTTATTTATTTATTTATTTATTTTTTTAAATCACAGCCACAGAACAAACCCAGTACAAAGGCAGTGCACGCACGTTCGCTACTGGATCGCTAATCTTCCTCAAACTAACGAGCAAACTGCACCGTATGCTGGGTGGTGCATCCCAGAAGCTGGCACCCACAATTCCTGATCAGGAGGTCCTCGAAATTGAAACGACTTCATAGTAAAATGGTATTACTGGCCTGCCACTTTAATTCCCGTTCAAGCGTAGAATGGCCTTTCCCTGGAGCTCTACAGTAAGAGCTCCACAACTGACTGACGGGATGCAAAACAAACGTGAGAATTTGGCTTTTTGCTCCTAAGCCAGACAGGAAATAAATCCATAAGGCCGAGCCCTGCCTTCTTAAGGCAGGGGTGGGAGGAAGGAGAATGCAGTTTTATAATATACTCTTAGTGCTGTGAAATGAGATCATTATTGCAAAGTAGCTAAAATAACTATTTTTTAAAGTTTCTTCATTTTTAATTTGCAATATAATAACTATCAAGTAGACAGAGGCTACATCAGCAGGGGGCCCTTTCGGGTATTCAATAGTATTTGAGAATATAGATCCATCCTGTTCGCAAAAGGCTTGAGGACCACTAATCTCATGACTGTTGCCACACATGAAAAGGGGGAGAGATGTTGAACATGGTATTCAATAGTAAGAGGGAACAAAGAAGATCCTCCACCATGGCAAATTTGACAGGGTTCTATGGTGATATTGTGTTCCCCAAAATATTATGCACCCTAATAAACTTATCTGGGGTCAGAGAACAGAACAGCCACTAGATATAGAGGCCAGAAAATGATGGCATACACGCCTTTAATCCTACCATTCCAGAGGCAGAGATCCGTCTGGATCTATGTGAGTTCAAGGCCACACTGGAAACAGCCAGGCATGGTTACTCACACCTTTAATCCCAGGAAGTGATGGCAGAAAGCAGAATGGTATTTAAGGCGTGAGGACGAGGAACTAGAGCCTGCTTAAGCTTTTAGGCTTTTGAGCAACAGTTCAGCTGAGATTCATTCTGGATGAGGACTGAGAGGCTTCCAGTCTGAGGAAACAGGATCAGCTGAGGAATTGGCAAGGTGAGGTGGCTGTGGCTTGTTCTGTTTCTCTGATCTTCCAGCATTCACCCCAATACCCAGCCCCAAGTTTGTTTTTAGTAATAAGACCTGTTAAGATTCATGCTACAGGGTTCAAAGGCCAGTTCTAACAGATTTTAAAAACATGTTACTGGGCCATACAGAACTCCCTCCAGTTTTTTATGGCTCATTTGTTTAACTGTCACATGGAGCTGAGGACTACCTATCAAAGTTCTGGTGAGAACTGAGTTAATGTGGATGAAGCTATGAGCAGGCAGAGATGCTTGCCTGTTGATTCTGGAGGCAGATAATAACTCAGTCAGTGTTCATTGAACAAATAAGACATTAAGGCTAATAATAAGCAGAGGTGTTAGACATAATTCCATTATTTGGATTGGGTGTGTGTTTCTGGTGGATAGTTACACGCTCGAAGCAGAATGAGTGCTTAGATTGTCAAGAATGTGCATGCACTTGTGGGCCTCACCAAGCTCATTGAGGTAGCCACCTTGCTTCCAGTCGGCTGGCAGAGTCCCGGTGCAGTCCACCAAAGCACCTCTCTTCCCCGGATTCACATTTTTAAGATTCACAAAGAGCTGATTGTTTTTCGACTATGAAAAAAACAAACAAACAAACAAACAAGATTTAAGAGGAGACCACACCGGGGGGAAAGCAATTTCAGGGTTGATTGCAAGACAACCCCTTGAGGGGAGGTTAGAAAGAGGGGAGGTGACCCATTCCTGACATGCTGAGTGCACATCCCTCAGTCCTCACTATCTGAAGGGCTTCATCTCACACTGTCACCTTTTACCAACTAGACTTCATGTGAATTATTGTGGGAGCCTACAGAGGTTTCCTAGTGAGATCTGAGCTTGCTTTACCCAGCAGGACTGCATGAGGGGATGACCATGGGTGTAGTTAGCAGGTGTTTGGAAGGGTCCACACTTGGCTGTATCTAGCAAGGGGGAGGTCTTTTGCTTTGCCCCTTGATATTGTTATAAAAAGCTCTTTTGAATAAAGTTTGTGGCCGGTGGATTTTGATGCAGGTCCTCCCAAAGCTATCCAGTGTTTCTGTCTTTCTTCTCACCGACTAGGCCTATCATTCTACCTAATATTTCTTATTCCTCTCTCCTCCTCATAGGAACCCTCTTAAAAGATGGGAACAGACCTCCCACAGATGGTGCCCTGAACAGAGACATAGGTTCAGCCCCCTCCCCCACAAATTATAAATGATGAATTTTAAATTGAAGAAAAGAATTGTGGGTCTAATTTCTATCAGTGTCTCCATGATGCCATGGGTCCCCATGCCTTGGCCGTGCTGGTAGGCATAAACATGAGTGTGAGAACCTGTACGAGACGGGCTGGGACGATGACTATGGTATCTGGGCAATGTGAAGTACTATTTAACTCTCAGGTGCCACTATGAAAAACCAGCAGTGTCCATAATGACAGAGGATTAAATTAATTAACTTCAATCCCCGCCCCCTCTTTTGTTCTATTCTTCTTTCCCTACCAAAGAGCTGGACAGTAGTAAGCCAGACAATAAAGACTGGGGGCAGAGGTGGGCACAGTGGGAAGGTGAGTTTGGGACTCAGAGCATCCTGGGGAGGACACTGAAATACAGGTGGTCAGAAAAGATAAACTTGGTGATTTCCCCATAGGAATTTATGTTTTTATTAGCATCAGCACGGGAGACACAGTTTTAATCTCATGTAAAATTAGGAACACAATGAGGACTGTTGACAGAGAAAACTTCATGCACACCGCAGCAGTGGAAGAGACCGGAAGCCATCCTAAGCCCCTGGTGAGTTCCCTGGAGATGCTTAGACACACTCGAAGGATAGTTTAGGAAGAATCAAGTGGACAAGATGCACAACATAGTTAGAGGAGCCATGGCGAGCTGCGGCCCTCATGAATGTATGTTCCTTGTCCCTCTCCTCTCCCCACTTTCTGATTCTTGAGGCATTCTCCCCCCTCACCTTGGCAATGGTCATCCTGTCCCTGTTATTGACATGAGGGGATGTGGCACACTGGCTAAGTGTGTGGTAACTGGGATTGGTGAAGTAGTGGCTGTTGGCATTTCCACCATTGCTGTGAGGCAGGGTTTCTGCAAAAAGAGAGGAAGTGGTTAAATCAAAACGATAGTACAGATGTTTTCCTCTCCTACCCACCCTACTCATCAAAGCCCCGAGAAGAGCAGGCACGAGCTACTGCCTCTCTGGAAATTGTGAATGCATCCACAGATGACTGCTCTTAGCTTTGGAGCCTGTAAGACAGATACAGCCTCATCCGAAACTACAACAGCTATACCCATCTGCTTCTTTAAACACACGCGATTTCTTGACACAATAATTCTGCACTGAAAATATACTCTTATGTAAATTGCCTATTTTGCATATTCCCCCAGAATCACAATATTTATAAGCATACAGGCAGGGCCTTCAGTAACTGCTCAAGACTGAGTAAGAATTTCAGTTTCCCCAGTTTAAGAGTTTACTCCTTTTGATGGTTGAATGGATCCAAAGGAGGTTTTATAATGGATGGCCTTGGTTCTTGCTAATACCTCGGGTTTGTCTCCTTTATAACTTGGCTCTCTGCAGTTACTGATATGGGCAGGATGGAGGATGCCAGAGGAAGCACTCACGCCAGAGATCTCGCTCTCTCTCTTTTTCTCCTCCCCATTCACAGAGGACAGAATTTGGGATTGGCTGTTCAGCAGATTCTATCCACAAATGAAACTGCCAAACTATACAGCAACCGTTCATTGACCCCAATTTAAAAATCTTCACAGAAGGGCTAGAAAGGTGGCTCAGTGGTTAAGAGGGCTTGCTGCTCTTCCAGTGGACCCAGGTTCAATTCCAAGATCCCAAGCACCCATGTTGGGCAGCTCACAACCACACGTAACTCCAGCTCCGCTGGGGATCTGAATACTTCTGGCTTCCACAGGCACCTGAATACACATAAGCAACACACACACACACACACACACACACATACACACACACACACACACACACACACACACACACACACACACACACACACACAGAATCTTTTTCAAAACCTCTGAAAAAAATGGAAGTGATAGTTTTACTACTGCTGAAACGTAAACCACATCTCTTCGGTACCTCTTCCGAACGTGTGGTCACCTCATGGAAAACTGCCAGACGCAAGGAACCCACAAGCAAACACCAATTTCCAAAGAAGCAGGCGAAGCCTGAATTTCCAAGGAAGGGCATGCCTCCACGCACTGCAGCCCTACCTGCAATGGTATAATCTGCATTGATGACCCTCATGGCGGGGGTGTAGGTCACCGCCGGCATGCTGGACTCCTTCCTCTTCTGCTTGTGTCGGTAGATGATGAACAGTGCCAGCAGGAAGAGCACAACGAGGACAAGGATGATGATGCCCGCAATGGCGCCGATCTGATAGGAATCAGCAGGCAGGGCAGTGCTGGTCCGGCTTAAGCTGTTCAGATTGCCCACAATGATGACACCAGCTAGGAGAAGGGGGGAAACAAGCTGAGTGTGGGTGACGATGGGCCACATAAAGGTTTGGTCTCTATCTAAAACAAAACAAAACATGAACACTTCCACTGGCCTAATGCCTGGGCATTTTCACGCCAGGAAACATTAACTTGGAGACAGAGAAGGGGGAAGACAGACATTCTTCCTCCTCCCTTTCTGACTCTGAGCTCCCAGAACACAGAGTGTGAACCCTGAAATTCAGGACTGGGGTTAAGAGCTACTCGTGTATTTCAGATAAAACACAAACTGGCAATTAGGCTTGGATAATGATTTATCTAATTTTTGGTTTGTTTTATGTATTATCTAGTACTGACCTTACACAGGAATAAATCCTAAATGCCACCTGTCTAACCCAATCTTTTCACTTATCCTGAGCATTTTTTAAGAGTGATTTGCCTTCCAAACAAGCACAGCTCCAATATAAACCCAGTCCAAGGCTCCTCGTACTGCTAGAGATACCGTCCTCTGAAAAACTATTTTGAATAGCCGAAAGATTCTTCTTGATAGTTCCTAGTAACAATACCTGGACCTTTACTCATTAAACTCAAATTTCCTGGTGGAAGTCATGCTCAGAACCACCAGTAGAACATTCTAAAAGGACCCTCTGCCCTAGACAGAACTATCCAAGTGCTTCCATGAAAAATATATTTGACAAATAATTCCGGATGATTACAATACATGCCCTAGCTAAAGCAACATAGACGTACATTTTTTTTTAAAGTTAAATATAATGCTGCTGTCCAGTTCAGTCACTCTCTTCTGGAGTGTTTAACCCAGAAGAAATGAAAGCACATGCCATGTGAAGACCGGCATTCATTGTTCACAGCAGGCTTAGGAATAGCCAGACACTGAAAACCATCCAGATGTCCACAGACTGTGGTATAGCTATTCACTGCAATACTACACAGCAGCAAAAGAACTGGTCTATTGATTTGCTTAAAAACACATTTTTAATTTTAAAATATTCATGGTAACTAGACAAAACCTGGTATAAAAAGAGTACCATGTGATTCTTTTCACTCAAAATTCTAGAAAAAATGTAAATGGTGGCAGAGAGATCAGTGCTTTCCTGCAAACTAGTGAAGAGGTGACAAGAGAAGGCCACAAGAAAACAGAACGATGGATATTATCTTGATTGTGGCGGTTGCTTCAGGGATATATACAGATTTTAAAAAATTGTAGCTAAATGTATGTGATTTTCTATGTCAGTTATGCCTAAACAAATCTAAAAAAATCCCAGGAAATTCATGAATTTTAGAATAAGAAAAGCATGTCCTCAAAGCCTGAGAACTAGCTATGTGACCTTGGGGACAGTGTCTGACTTCTCCAACTTTGAGCCAGTTTCCTTATCTATTACAGACAGCCAAGATAAGACATCCACCCAGCAACCACATACATAACCACTTAGGCTATATGAGTTTTTATGAGGCCACACATACAACACAAGCAAAAGCACTTAATACCGAGTGTACACAGTGGCCACACCCTAAGGGGCGGTCCTTGTTATTTACCAGGACTTTACCTTGATCACACCGTGCCCCTTTCCAGCCGGGGCTACAGTAACAGGTGCCGGTGATGTGGTCACAGGTGGAGTTGTTGAGACAGTCACATATCTGGCGGCAGCCATAGCCATATGTTCCCGCGGGGCATTCTGGGGAGGAAATGAAGCCACTCTATTTCCCAAGTCTTGGGAGCCCATACGTACCAAGGCTGTCTTCTTCGGTGTGTTCTGTGAGTCCTCTCCATGGGTTCCTGCTTAGGCAGACCTGTGCCACCCGAGGTGTGGGAAGCTCAATTGTGGTCCTCGAGCCATGGTGGGGTTCACAGTCCTGCTGCTCAGGACTTATCCCGTGAACATTATGGCTCAGCTCCTAACACATTTGCCTGCTGGATGCCCACGGCTCTGCTGCATGGGTAGAGGGTCTGGGACCCTCATGGAACCCATGAAAACATGAAAAGAAAACTGATGTGACTTGTACATTCAGATCTGTGGGTCAGAGGGAACTTGACTGAGCAGTGCAAACTAGAGATAATCCCTTGAGAACACACATATTTTATATAGGCTCTGGAGTTCCCTCTTGAAGACACGTTCTTACTTGGATTAGCTTGAATTGGGAGCAGTTTGGGTTATATTCTAGGTAAGCATTTCACTTGACATAGAATGATCCAGTATAGTCTCAGAGTCTAATACAGTACAATTCTTATGATATATTATAATTTAAAAGAACAGTGTAGGGCGATGGAATTTAACTTTGAAAATCTTCAACTCAGATGTTGTTTGCAAAATGAACAGCAGGGGGCGATGTGCCATCACTACCAGGTCTGGCCACCAGGATTCCTGTTTTTAAAGAGCATTGGGAGTGAGCTTAAAAAACACGGACACTTTCATCACTTTAATTCCATGTTCAGAGAAATTATGGAAGCACTGAAGAGGTTTTTCTTAATAAGACCTGAACTGGTTGCCTGGCATTTGCATGCAAGTCTGTTTAGAGCCTGTGCTGATTTCTAGGCCTAGGTTTAGCAGGCATTTATACACACAGAGATTGCTACACACAAGACTCTCTGTGACTCTGCATTGTATCTGTTTTATGATCACCTGGAACAGTGATGCAAAGCTAACATTGTGCTGTCTTTGTCTTGAACGGGCTCTGGGTGGCTCTTGCTGTATTTGCAGGAGGAAGGTTCCACATAGACATGTTATGCATTGGCACTTAAGGCTGAGACCTCTAAGCTGCCCCGGGGCTGTAAAGTTGGAATGGAGAGGAGGAATGTCCATTCCACCCACCTGTCCAGGTCATACCATTTCTAGACCCAGTCACCTTTGGAGCCACCTTCCCAAGAATACAGGCATTGGTTAGTGGCGATCTCTCATTTTCCCCTGCCTCAGGGCTTTTCGCATGAGAGAATGCACCGCACACAGTTTTGTCCTTTATTGTATTCAGTACTGTACAAAAGTCACAGAGGAAAAGAATGGAATGATCATCTTACATACTCCATTTAAGGCTAATGTTCTTGAAACCTTGTGAGCAGAGGCATCGTTTGGGGGGGTGTGTGGAAATTAAAAGAACAAGGATGGATAATTCCTACTGTCTATTCTCCCTGAGTGGGACTAAAATAAAATAAAAAGTGTAAAGGCAGCGTGTTGTCTTGAAGATTAAGACAATTTATTAGTGGGAAGAGTAAAAATCACTGTCAAAGGGTGGCAGCATTTGCCTGGTTCCCACACTCATTCCTGGGGCTGGCTCCAGGCCCCAGCCCTTCTCCCTAACCAGTGTTCGGTCCTCTGATGTGAGTCTGGGCTCACTGCTGCCATGGAGGGAGACTGGCCATCTCTACCTCCGTTAAGCCTCCAAGCCACCATGGTCCAAAAATAAGAGGGGGGCAGGGAAGCCAGGAAAAAAACATAATCGAAAAGTTGGGCTTGCTTTCATTCTTACAGTTTCTCTACTTCCGCTCAGATTGCTGGGTAGTCACTCAGAATTTGGAGGAAAGACAGCCAGCAGGATTCTAGCAGGGAGGCCTTGAGAGGGGGAAATCAACTGTAGCTGGTAGCTAACCATTGCCCAAGCCACCAGCATCTCTGGGCACTTGAGAAAGGTGATCCAGGGGGCCCCGTGATGCCACGCAGCATACTCACTCTGCTCACAGTGCCGTCCCATGAATCCCGTGCGGCAGGTACACTGCCCTGAGATGTGGTCGCAGTCGGCTCCATTTTGACACTGGCATATCAGCGCACAGTCCTTGCCATAAAACCCCAGAGGGCATCCTGTGTGAGGAGGGAGGACAGTAGCAGTCAGGAGGCTGCCTGTGAGAAACAAGGCTCCTGCCTGTGTGCGCTTGCGGTGGGACTTGAAGGACATTGAATACTGTTGAAAAGTGAAGGCTTTCCCACACATCTCAGCGGTCACGGGGCTGCTTAGGAGTCTCGAGTCTGGGCTCCTGCAAGGAGATTGTAGTGTACAAGCAGGAGGCAGGGGAGTTTCCTGGCTGTTAGCGTAACCACCACTAGTGTCTTCCTACAAAGCTCCTTGGAGCCTGTGAAGGGTGTGGGATTCCCTTCCATCTCCACACAGTTTCTGGAATCCTGGATTTGAGTTCTCTGGGCTGAAGTGAGTACTTTGCATTTAGGTTGTCTGTATGCTTTAGTACCTTTAGTACAAAAAGACTCAAATTCTTCTACTAGTCCTGCCCACCGTATCTGTTTCTAACTTAACTCATATTATCAGCATTATCAAATATATGTGGTAGAATGCTTAAGGAAAAAAAAAACTGTGTTTCAGGGGTGCTTTGGAAAGGCCTTTAAGTTTTCACGCTGCTGACCAGCTTCTAAGGCTTACACCACCAGGAGCCTGGGGCAGAACACACACACACACACACACACACACACACACACACACACACACACACACACAAACACACACACACACACACACACACACACACACACACACACCCTCTTGGCTTACACGCATCAACAGCTGCTCTGCAAGGGTGCTTTAGGCACAATGAAAGCTTCAGTCCAGGCAGATTCCTCAGTTGTTTCCAAATATTGTCCATGCCTTTTATTTTGTCATTTAAGGAAAGCTTGAATTTTCAGAAGCCGAAATGACACACAGATCTCAGATGCCAGCTTGTAATGACATCCTCCATATCCTATATTTGTTTGACACCCACTCTGCACTGGATCCTTTTCCTTCATTCTGTCATTTGCTCTTTAGTGGCCTGAAAATACAGAGGTGGGTCTTCCTATGCTACAGATAAGAACTAAGCCTTGAGTATCCCGCCACAGAGCTAGTAAGTGGCAGGCAGGGCTATGGTAAGACCAGACCCATGCAGGTACCACTCACTGTGTCATGCTTTGGCCACTTAAAAGGGTTCTCTGTTTAAAGTCTCCCCTGCTTTTTAGAATGATAAATGACCTCACTGTTTTGTTTTCTAAGGAGTTCAAACATCTTTATGGATGCATCATCTTTAGAGAATATCTTTCAAATTTGTCCTTGCCGATTCTGTCTTTCAAATCTTGGGTCAATAGCCATCTCTCTTCCTAGAAACCTCTAGAAGTCTTCTTACAGCTATTCTCTATTATACTTACAAGTTAGTACTTAATAGGAATTACCTACTTTCTAACTCATCTTTTTCCCTCAACGTGGTAAAGTTATGCCACTATTGATAATAGCCATAACAAATGTCTTCCTGGCTTGTCACTTGACTTGGCTGAAAGCCGTGGGGTACTTCTCCATGATGTGTGCATCTGGGGGATGCTTGCATGTTGCATGTTATGATACTAAAAAAACCACATGGGGAAAATTAAAGGGCAGTATGAGATATGGGCTAAGAATTAGAGGAATGTTTTTTAAAACATGATCCTGGGCTGACGTTATCTCCAATGGACAGAAATGCACATTTCACAGGTCCTAGTCCAGACACACTGAATCAGACACCGTGGGAGGTGGGCCAGGCATTTGGAGTTGGTTGATTCCTGTAGGTAAACCTCATTTTCTCTGTGGGCACACAGTAAGTTAAGCTGTGGGGTGTATATCTCTACCTACTTCCTAATCCCCATCATTTATCCCCTCACTTGTACAGTCAGAAGAAATGAAAGGATTTCATGCACAGAAATACAGTCTGGTAAAAAAGAGAAAAGGGAAATCATTTACACATTAGAAATGACTTACACACACACACACACACACACACACACACACACACACACACACACACACGGCTTGCTCCACCTCAGTGTTTTCATACAAGCTAGCTGAAGGAGACCTGGAATGTGAGGGTTCTGAAACGCTCAGAGAAAGGGCACTATCTAGAGGTCATTGAGTGGGTGACATACACTTTGGGAGGAGCCACTGACCTAACATGAGACACACAAACAGAGGATATTTCCTCGGTGGGCGTGCCCTCGCCCTCTCCCCCTCCCCCCACGCCCCCCCCCCCTTGCCCTTGGTAAACCTGGGAAGGTTCCTTGCTTACTCTGCGTGCAGTAGAGCCCCGTCCAGCCAGGCGTGCATTTACATTCCCCGTCATAAGCGCTGCAGAAAGCTCCATTGTGGCAGTTGCAGGTATGGATGCAGTTCGGACCCCAGTGGGCAGGAGGGCAGGCTGAAAACCACAGCAAGTGTGGAGAGATGAGTTGGAGTCTCCAGGTCAGCACCACACAGAGCATGCCATCCCCCAACTCCCTTCCGTGTGTTGGGTTAATACCACTAACACGGACAATGCACTCACAATTTAATTGGTAGACTGAACGCTGTGCTAAACCCACAAGACAATGCTGGTCACAATAACTACCAACATTGCACACACACACACACACACACACACACACACACACACACACACACCTTCAGAAGGACTTGAGGGAGCAAGACTTCCTTTAAAGATTCAATTGTTAGACAAACCACAGTTGATACCGACTGTGGACCTAGCACTGTTCTGGACCCAAGGAAGAACAAAGAACAAAACAGGAGTCCGAACTGCTCTCTGAACATTTCTATTTTGCGAGGTGGCAAAACTACCAGTCAACTGAAAAGCAGTGCTGGGAAGAGCTCTGGAAAAATAAGATGTGATGAGGAGGACAAGAAGGATGAGGGCTTCTCCTAAAACCCGGTTTCCCTTAGGAGGGGACACTGAGTAAGGATCAGATCGGGAGGGATTTTCTTTAGGGCTCCTAGATCACAGGCTCAGGACTCTGATTCTCCTGGGGGCTCCTAGGTCATGGGCTCAGGGCTCTGATTTTCCTTGGGGCTCCTAGGTCATGGGCTCAGGCTTTGATTTTCCTTGGGGCTCCTAGGTCATGGGCTCAGGACTTTGATTTTCCAATCTTGTCCTGGTCTCTAGGCTTTGGGTTGCCATTAGAATCTCTATGTGCTAAGGTCACCGGCGGTAAGAATCAGTTTATTCATAGAAATTTTTGATTGGAAGAAATAGGAGGCAACATGACTAAATCATCAGTGGCCACTGTCAGTGGAAGAGCTATTCAAAGGCCACAGCAAGTATGGGCAAAATAATTTGATTCCCCATACCCCCAAATAGTTTTATTTATACTGCAGTTTCAAGAAAATATTTAAAGGGTGGCTACTTATCATTTCGAACTTATTATCTAATTGAGAACATGGAGCAATAAAAAAATTAATGAACCTGAAGTAGTTTTAAAATGAAAAGTATTTCCCATAAACATATGTGCCAATTTTACCCAAAAAGCAAGAGAAAAATGACAGCTGACATTCATAGTCCATAGGACGGCTAGGATGGGTTTTCTAAGAAGGCATGCATTACAGATGAAAAACTTTTGGCTCAATAGTGGGGAATAGGATCTTGTCCAAGGTCATGCAGATTTACAGTGATCGTTGCTCTTTGGTACATAAGCATGGCTTCACTCTGGAGGCTAAGGATGAAGATAACTAATGTCCAGCCTACCCAATGCTGCATATACCACTCTCTACCCCCAACACCCCATTTCTAAAAAAAAAAAAAAAAGAAAAGTCCAGCTCTGTTCTCTGTCACCCAATTTCCCTAATTCCATTTCTTTTATTTTTATGTTCACTTACTTTGGCTATGTTTATGTGTCTGTGAGAGTGTATGTGTAATATGTGTGCAGGTGTGCACACCTGTGTGTACATGGATATCAGAAAAGGGCACTGGGGTGGAGTTACCAGTGTTTATGGGACATTCCCCCAGCTTGTTTTGAGGGTACTGGGATCCAAACTCCGGTCCTCATGATTCAGCAGCCCGAGCTTTAAACCACAGAGTAATCTTGCCAGCCCCAAACAGGCTACTGCCAATGATGCTTAATAAACTTCATAAACCATCTTCTGCCCAGAACATATTTTTCCAAGTTGGCCACTTGCAGCAGGCTTTACTCCCCATGTCAGTTGTGATCAGTGATCAAAAATAAAGATCACTCAAGTTTTCCATTCCCAAATGTAAATATAGAGGCAAGGATTCCGATAGTCATTTTGCCAAGGACACCTGCCCCTTTAAATGCACCCCATTAGTTTTCAGAGTCTCTGTTTGCATGGTGAAGGACTTTCCTCTTTTTGAAAGTAGCTGATCATCAGCCAAGAAGAAATATTAAGATGGGCCCGTAGGGGATCAGTGAAATCAATGGTCCCCAGGAGAAGCAAGACTTGCCAAATAAATCAGTTTCCTCTGGAGTGATTATGGGGACAGGCCATGCCATTGTCTCCATTCACAGTGCTGTTCCCATTTCTGTTCCTTCCAGCACATTCCTCCTCCAAATGAGGAAGTGACCAACTTCCAGAAAAAAGAATACGTGTTAAAGGAGCAAATTATACCAATCATGCTCCAGCGGTGACATCGCGTCTTTGTTTTCCTTCCTGAGCGCCGCCGTTCATTTTGAGTACCTAGTCCACAACCTGCTTTTCTGCCAACCTGAATCAGAGCCCTGCCAGGCACAGATTCGAGTAGATGGCAGTTACTTCTGAAGTTCCACCCCCTCAAAAGATTAAAACACATGCTATGAAATTACCTATAACAATAAACATTCCTTCACCAAAGGCTTTCTTAGCTCAGAAATGGGGGACAACCTGAATGACTGAACACAAAACTATCATTCAAACAAAAATATATTCCTCACCCCTTAATATTTACAGATTGATAACTCTATAGTCTGAATTCATCGACCTGCAAACCACCATGTAGTATCAGTCATTCCTTGACCTATCATGCGTGTACCATGTCGGATCTGATATGAGCTGATCATGGGTCATGTAAGGTGTAATGAAGAGCAGAAGGGCAGACATGCGCTGTCCTTGGTCAAAAGCGGAATACTATGTGAAAATGCACTAACCGAGCCTTCCTAAGTCTGTTGTATGGTCACTGTCCTCTTTTCATGTCATGGGTGGTCTAAAGCTATCAACATAACTCCTGTTAGGGACGTGCTACACCCATCTGAAGGGCAGAATGAGAGGCACCTGGGGAGATGTGAGTGAGGTGCAGGAAGGTAGTCAGTCTGCCCATGAGCCCAGGAAGCTTCTAAGATCCATATCACTTTGATTCTATTTCTTCATGGCTCCATAATGACATCTTCTGATGAATACACACCAAAAAGATAGATCTCTAAACACGTCTGCTCTTGTCTTAGATAAACAGAGACTTGTCTGCATAGAGATGTAGCTCAGTTGGTAGACTGCTTGCCTAGCATCCCTGAAGCCCTGGGTTCAGTTCCCAGCACTGCATAAAACCAAATATGGCTGTGCAACCTGTCATCCCAGCATTCAGGATGTAGAGGCAAAAAACAGTCGTTCAAGGGCAACTTAGATTCCATAGTGAGTTTGAGGCCAGCCTTGGCTACATGGAGCCTTCTGTCCAAAAAAAAAAAAAAAAAAAAAATCAATGGATGGAGAGTCACTGAGCAGTAAATAAGAAAAAATGTTACAGCCGGGCGTTGGTGGCGCACGCCTTTAATCCCAGCACTCGGGAGGCAGAGCCAGGCGGATCTCTGTGAGTTCGAGGCCAGCCTGGGCTACCAAGTGAGCTCCAGGAAAGGCGCAAAGCTACACAGAGAAACCCTGTCTCGAAAAACCAAAAAAAAAAAAAAAAAAAAAAAAGAAAAAATGTTACAAGTTTAGGTTTTTCCCAAAGAGTCACATCAACTTATTGGTAGATATTGCTAGGTCATTATACAGGGCTCTGAATTTAAAAACTATAATACTTTTAATAAATGATCATGGTCATACATTCTTTCCTGATCACATAGACTCTCATCATTCAATGCTAAAGCACAGGAAATGGATCGGTTGTTCTCCAACACGACTTACGCTGAGAGCAGTCGCTGCCAATCCAGCCTGGGTAGCACTGGCAGGATCTGTCGATGGGGTTGCAGGTGCCATTGTTGGTACAGGTGCAAACGCCTGCACAGTTTTTCCCAAATCTGCCACTGGGACACACTGTGAACAAACCCAAGTTCAGTCAACTAGCGTCAGAGCCCATCTCACAGAACCCCGGACAAGGGAAACAAATTCCAGGGCCACACCCAGCTGCCCACTGCCTGCCTGCCTCCACTTGAGAGAGCACATCCCCTAATCCCAGATGGGCTCATCTTTACAAACACCTGAAACCAAAGGCCTTATTCTGACATCTCAAAGAGAAACTGTGGTGTTTGGAGAAATCTCACTTGTGGTTTCTCACCCAGGAAGTCAAAAATCCTTTGTCATGATGACTTTTCATGAGTGGACGGTTCTAATGAAACCATAAGACACAACTAAGGAGCTTGATGACAAGGCAGTTTGCTTCCAGTGTTTGTGTTATTTTCAGAACTACCTAGAGCTGATGGCGGGACATGTAGTCTTGGGGAAGTCTGAGAACAGACTTCAGGAAGCTTGATCCTCCCCACGGCTCTCCGGGGTGCTTGGGTGCTTACCTTCATTGCACAGGGCTCCTGTGAAGCCAGGCAAGCAGTCACACAGGCCTGTGATGTGGTGGCAGGGGCCGCTGCTGTGCACACACTGTGGGCATGTCTGGCTACAGCGATGCCCGTAAAAACCTGGGGAGCAGACTGCAAATAGAACGGAAACTCACAGTTACCTTTCTGAGTTGGGTTTATCTCCTGTCTCCACTCAGAGGTCTAGTTAAAATGGAGGAATAAGAAAACTTAAAAAGAAATGATAATGGGAATTTTTCAGGCACAAAACAAGAAGGGCAGCTTTTAACAAGCAAAGAAGTTATAAAACTCCGAATTTCACTGGAACAAGAAAATGTCTCAGATAGACCTCACTGTCATGTGGTTGGCTCAAGGCCAGGCCTAGACCAGACGCTCAAAGACATTTGCTGAATGAATAAGAAAATGGGGAAAACAAAACTCTAAATATCAATGTTTCAATTAAGCAACACTAAGCCATTTGCTGGTCCTTTATTCTTTAAGAACCATGATTAGAAAAAAAAAGATAAACACTCAAAATTTAAAGATCTTTCTCTTTCACAAAAAGTACAGACTGACGGTTGTGTTTAAAGAGAGTGAGTAAACAAAGTGCTGTGTATTTGGATATTTCCAACAACTTTATTTGGGATAAAGAATGATTGCATTGAACTTTTAGTGGAAAAAAGGAATTGATTTGAGAAAATGCAACAGTGTATGTAATAACTTTTCTTATTACATTTACCCAAAGATTTAGTAAAATCTTCCGGATCATTTCTTAATTCGAGGCTTCTACAGAGCAGCATCCACAGCTCCCTTTTTAACTTTCAGTCCTGTTTTCCTCACGGCACTGACTTTCAGCTTACTAGTGCGATGTGTGATTGCCTCAAGGTTTGGCTGATGTTAACTTCTGGTAATTGAGGTGAGGCTGATGCCAAATTGCTGAATAAAATATTTACAGGTCAGTGGATTTCTGGAACACCATTTGTACACTTGAAGGAAGAAATGAGGATGGTATCCTGAAGATGGTGCCCATGAGGTAATGAAATCATCACCAAGAAGAAAGGGTTAACGTCCCCATCTGTTAAGTCAGTCATAGAGGTTGAAAGGAATAAAGTTCTCGGGGAAGTGTCATTTGAGGACAGTTCTTCAAGGACTGCTCTGCCCTTGACTGCTACAAAACATCACTAGAAACTAAAAGGTAGAGTGGAGATTGTTCTACCCATAATTCCCAGGAAAGAGGGACAGAAATCATCACCCATGAGACACTTACTTCTCTGACAAGAGGTGCCCCGGAATCCGGGTGCACATTCACAGATGCCGTCGTCAGGAGAGCAAGAAGCCCCGTTTTTACAGTAGCAGGGCAGCGAGCAGTTAGGACCCCAGCGTCCCTCGGCACACACGCTGTCACAGTGCACACCTGAAACAACACACACACACACGACAGGGCTGAAGGGGCCGCCATGTGGGCTTCTGAGGATGTTAACACAACAATGAGTGTAAATAACGAGGCTCGAGAATGGTGTGAATGCAAGTGTCCCAGACAGCAGTGAACAGAGATGATACCAGGCTTAAAATCCACTTACTGCCTATATACGCCAGTACACAGAGTCATCCTAACATTAATGAATACCCAGAATTCCCTCCTACCACATTGATTTTCTTCTTCTTAATAGAAGGAAGCAACAGGAAGCCCAAAGGCTCTGTCTATTGAAGGCAAAATTTATATAAAAAAAAAGACTATTGATTTCCTATTTATCCCCCCCCCATTCTTTGTTTTTACAGAGAAATGAACAAAGTGTACAATGATCAAGCAAAGCACAAAATGATTAAATTCTTTTATGTGAAGGAAGCCCGACTGGGTAGTAAAAAAGGAAACACAATCCTAAAATATTTCAATGATCTATTGTGCTAGATACGCTGATATGCTCATATGTATAACCAACTTCATCCTTAAGAATTTCATTTCACATTAGACAGATAGAGGCAGACTATCACGGCCAATAACGTGGAGGTGCTATTTTGTTCAGGAAATAAAGAAAGCTTAAATCAGTCATGACCCAGTAAACAAATTCTTACAGGAAGCTGAGTCTGCAAGAATAAAAATAAAGTTAGGCATTAATGGAGGCAAAAGCGGGTTTTGTAAATTTGTATTTAAAATACAACAGGGATCTCTTGGTTGCATCAGAACTCTCAGAGCCTTTCCCCTGCAAAGGAAAGGGTTTTGGCTAGGGCTGCACTGATGACTGACAGCCTCAGGACAAGTGAGAACACAGTGGGGACATGCTCAATCCAATATTCCAGAAAGTTCACAGCGACCCTGCCTGGAGAATGCCGGGTAGGTCACACCACATTTAGCCTGCTTTTTTGGAGAAAAGTTATTGTGCCCTGAACTTAATATGGAAGACACTATAGATGACCACAAATATGCCACCAGCTGGTATAAAGCCATTTCTGTAAAATAATAAATCTCTGCTTTTTCCTGTCCCCATGTCCATCCTCCAGAGAAGCCCTTAGCTTAGCAAAGGCTGGCCAATGAGGTACAGCCCCACTGTGTCCAACTCAGATTATCAACAGACTTTCATTCCAGAGGAAACAAGTTCTGGATACAAAACTAATCAGGAGCTAAACGTCCCCCACAGGATAAGTAACTAAAATGTGGGTCTGCTCTTCTTTCCTGTGGTCACACACATCTCACTTTTCAAGGTCTTTTGGAAAGCGAAGACCCACTTGCAAATTCAATACCCTCTGAAAATGAAGCGCCAGCCATGGAGACTCAGCAGATTTTTTTTTTAAACCAATACCTATACCGCACAGAACTGTAAGGCATTCAGAGCAGCAGTGAACTCAGGCTCAGGCTACAAATGCAAGCTTTGCTTTGTGTCTGAAGAGAGTACTAACTAGCGTAACCCGCCTGGGGCTTCTCTCTCAATTGGAATTCAGGTTTTCCATCCCCACTGTAAGCCAGGGCTCCCGTTTGACAGCCAAGGCAGTCAGGAACCACCTGCTTCACAGATCCCGATGGCCCTGAGCATTTGGACCCAGATCCATGCAGGCTAATCTCAACAAGAAGCCTGAGGAAGTAGAGCCCAAGTCATTACTCAGCTAACCTTATAATCATTCTGAAAGTTAGTTCTGATTTCTTAATGCTTTTTTATGTGGAATGGGGTTTGAAGCATGAGACTTGGCCATTTAAGGTGAGTTAATTTATCAGCTATTGGCCAAATCATATTACACTTACATTCAGCCATAATGGAATGGAATACACGTCAGGTCAAAAGTATATACTGGCTGTATTAGTCATGGTTCTCTAGGAGAATGGAACTGATAGAATGAATCCATGTGTGTGTGTAATCTCTAATATATATATTATATATACATATATATGTACATATATATGCATATATATGGGGTTTACTAGAGTGTCTTAAAGACTTTGGTCCAGCTAGTCCAGCAATGGCTGTCTACTAACAGGAAGTTCAGGAATCCAGTAGTTATTCAGTCCCAAAACTGGATGTCTCAGTATATGCCTGAATCTCAAAGAAGTAGACTCTTATGCCAGTGAAGAAATAAACTTGCCAGTGAGAGTCAGAACAAGCAGGCAAAGATCAAGCCCTTCCTTCTTCCATGTCCTTTATATAGGATGTCACCAGAAGACGTGCCCCAGATTAAAGAAGGGTCTTCTCACTTTAAATGACTTACCTAAGAGAAAAAAATCCCTCACAGATATACCCAGCCATTTGGGTTTTAGTTAATTCCAGATGTGGTCAAGTTGACAGCCAAGAATAGCCAACATAGTGGCATGAATATTATAGGTTATCATGATTTGTGGATAAGCACACAAAGCTAGTTATGAAAAATGACTGAAGGCCAGATTAGTGATTGAAATTAAGTGATCCTGTGCTTGGTATCTGATTCCTCTTCCCTCAAGAGATTCGTCCAGCTGGCTAGCACACGCATCTGTCATGATCAGCCTCATCAAGGTAATTTTCCAGTAAGTAAAAAGCATGAAAAAGTAAGTAAAAAGCATGGAACCGCCAGGAAATCCATTGGAAAAAAAAGCAAACAAACAATGAAACACTATGTTTCACATGATTTACCCCTCATTTTGTTCCAGAGACTGCCTGCCTCCAGTCATATAAACATATTTCAGCAGAACCAAATTTGTTTTTTAAATAACTTTGGTTTCTTTAGTTTTAGGATTGTGAAAGAATCTTTCCATTGAATGTAAATTATAAACTTCCCATTTTCTAGTCTTTCTTCGAAATTCAAGCTCTTTTCTCCTCTTCTATGGTAAAAGAGTAATCATTTTGCATATATTAATGCCTAATCTATTTCAAGACAAGTATCAGAGATGAGAGAAGCCCATAGAAAAGCAAGGTGCCGTCTTCCTTCTACAGCATCCTTTATCCCACATTCCTGCCTCTCCTCAGACCCACTGTGCCTCTTTCCATCTCTTCTTCCATTATATATTCAGGGAAAAGCATGATAAATCTGTTATTGCTGGGATCTTCTTTCTCTAAAGATTATTAATATTGCAAGAAGGCACACCCTTTGAGAGTCAAAGAAACAAATACCTAACTGTAAAATGTCAGGCAGTGAGAGTCACAATTAAGTCCTGGCTAAGTGTTTCTTTGAATCACGTCCTAGTATCAGGTTGGGGAGCTGAGTAAGGACAGCCCTGCAGTGAAGCATGCTCCAAGATGTCGAACGAGTGGTAAGTTTGCTTAACACCCTCTCCTCTCATCATTTCTACTGATCTCATACTTCCCAACTCTGATAGAGTCCTACACAACATATTCTTGTTTCCTTGTTTGCCAAAGACGAAAAATAATTTAGGTCGATATGCCTTCTGGGAGTCCAGCCAATGCTGGCTTGTTGATGAGACATTCTCCAAAAGAGTTAACTCAAGGCCCTGGGACACACCCCCAGCTCTGTCCAGTGAACTGGACCAAGGAAGGAGGGAAAATAGTTCTATGCTGAGGGCATAGTGACTACAAGACTCAGAGTCCCAAGAAGCATGCAGAAATCCTTCAAGAATTACCAAAGTTGGGAACAGCTGGAACTTAGGACCTAGAAATACCAAGCAAAGCATGTGGACAGCCATGGACTCATAAAGAAGAGCTAAGAGCACCATGCTGTGGAGGGAGAGACCCCACCCCTGTACCACACCACATTAGCAGAGACCCAATGAGGGATAGCATAGATGAATTTGTGCTTTATAGGAGAGTGGATGAAGGTATAAGAGATGCATCTTGAAGATAAAAAGTCTGGTAACAAATTGAGATTATGGAGGTGGAAAGGGAGAAAAATGAAAAGGCACTGAACAAAACCAATCACAGGGGAAGAAGAATTCTGGAGACCAGCGGAGAAGTTGCGAATGGAAAGTTCCTCTGTCCCTCTCCCTATCCCAAACAACTCACTCTGTCAGCTGGGAGATCAAGAGAGCCTGGCTGTGCTGTCTGGAAACGGACGCATATGGAGTGTAATGGCTGGCCCTGGGTGCCAGTGTGTCTAGATGAAGAGGAGCGTGCTTTCAGTATGTCAGTGTGTCGGTATGTCTGTCAGATGCTTCAGTGTGTCTGTGGGGATGTCTGCAGAGAGGATGTGGCCCAGTGAGTAGTGGGAGAGCACTTGCCCTGAATGTGAGGGCTCTGGAGAAGCTAGAGCAGGAAGAAGCCAAGACACAGTCCACATGGGTGCAAGCACCGTTTCCTTCCGGAATGGGAAAGGCTAACTTTCAGGGCCTGGGAGCTGTTACCCCCAACTAAAGAGGAATAGAAAAAGAATGAAATCCCCTAAGATGATCTCTTTGGGATATCCACCAAGGAACAGACAAAAACTTCAAAACTAGTTGTTTCTGGAGACGATTCCTAAAATATTTGGGAGAGGGGCAAATGGGAAGAGGGTGGGTTTCTATTTGCAGACAGATTTGCTCAATGGAAGCACTTTTTTTCTGATAAATTTTCCAATGCTGATAAGGAGATCTGCGAGGGACTGTTTTTGCCAGGACTGGGGACAAAGAGCCCATTGATAGCCTCCTCAAGTTGCTAGGCAATGGCTGAATGACCGTGATAAACTTCAGCTTAAGCAGCACTAAAGAAATGTCCGTGCATTTAATGCCTGATGCATTAAGCCAGGGGCCTCGATGTGAAACCAGCATTCACTGGGCATTTGTGATTGCATGAATGTAGTAAATAAATCATCGAGGATGTCATTATTTCCCCTTCTTAAAGATGTAGCCCCAAGTCCTCATCTCTTTTATACCTAGTATGCCAATATTGCAATATCTGGGATGTTGGAAAATAAAGAAAATGATTTTGATTTAATGGCTTGACCCTGGGCAGCAAACCAATAAATACATGCTAGAGTGAAAAAGAGATATTTGTTAATGCTAATTAGGGTAGGTAACTGTAGAAGAACCATGCTGTTTAGTCATAGACTTGCTAGTTTCCTAATTTCTAACATCATCCTCAAAGTGATGGTACAGATGATATAGACAAATTATTCACCAGTGTGCCTACCACCTCTGTCCATGCTTCATCGTTCCTGACAGAACAGAGAAGGAGTTGGTACAATTCTGTCTCTCCACTCCCCGTGCCCAACCATAATGGCAGCAGAGAACACAGAGACACCCAACTTGTGGTTATTAAATCACACTTTCGTATTGGCTGTTGACAAAAAGTCTCTCTCAGTCATAGAAATGAGGGAGGTTCACATCTGTAGCAACAAGGCCAACAAGCTGGCAAGCACTGCCTGTCTGAGTGCAGCCCTGGGTGAGAGCCAAGAGCAGGCTGCGGGGCAGACTAGGAAAGCCGGGGGCTTTCCTGTAGCCATTCTTACTTCAGGGTGAGAGCCTTCTGTCCATCAAGGGAGGGACAGACAGACGGATACCTGCACACACACACATACACACACACACACACAACATGCCTAGGCCCAGAAGGTCCCAGAAGTGGGTCATTTGCATTTGTGGTTAATTGGGCATTTGCATGTTGATTAAACCCGTTCGTGTAGTTATTGACTTGAACTTGGATTCCCACTTAGGTGACTCTGGGATGCCACCCTTGCAAGGCCCTCAAGGTAACCTTTAGCACCACTGAGGGGCTAAGGTGCCAGAGAGCTACGTTGAGATAGATGAGTCCCTGAAGGTAGTTTTCATCTGTACCACTGGTCACAGTGGGTGTTTGGGACAGGAAGGCTGCCAAGTTCTCCTTCCTGGGGGCCATGAGAAGCTGGTCTCTTGTCACCAACATCCCCATGGGGCTCTCCTTCCAAGTCCCCCATTCCTGGCTGGGCCCAGGTGAGTACCCTACCTCTGATTTCATTCTGCTGTTCCCATCTCCTTGTTATACCATGTCTTGATCATCCCATTCATTTGCCTAAGGGGCTCAAGGGTTGATGTGATATCCTAACTCCCTTTCTGCCAATTTAGTATTTGTGGTGGTTTGAAAGAAAATGGCTTCCACAGGGAGTGGCACTATTAGGAGGTGTGGCTTTGTTGGAGTGGGTGTGGACTTGCTGGAGGAAGTATGTTACTGGGGGTGGGCTTTGAGGTTTCAGATGCTCAAGCCAGGCCCGGGCTCTCTCTCTCTCTCTCTCTCTCTCTCTCTCTCTCTCTCTCTCTCTCTCTCTCTCTCTCTCCCTCTCAGCTTCTTCTCCAGCACCATGTCTGCCTGTACACTGCTGTACTTCCTGCCATGATTATAATAGACTAAACATCTGCACTGTAAGCCATTCCAAATTTTTCCTTTATAAGAGTTGCCATGGTCATGGTGTCTCTTCACAGAAACCCTAACTAAGACAGTGTTCAAATTTCTTGTTCTAGTTCAAAGACATCTTTGAGTGTTTTCAATTCTTTGGTCACTGGTATGAGGCTTCTGTCAAGAAATGGTCCCTGGGCCCCATTATCATCAATAATTAGGATGATAAGATGTACCAGATTCCATTAAATGGACTGGAGTGTGCCAGTCTGGGGCTACTAGGATAACTTTTGAAATGACGTAAAGGACAAGTCAAATCACGGTGTGCAGGTCGTATACTAGACAAGTGCCCCTGGCAGACATGCAGCTCATCCCCATATGCCAAGGAAAGCATGCTGAGAGATTTTCAAAGCTTTTCAAATTTTGTACCAAAAAAAAAAAAAAAATGCTTCATAGACTGGTGAGAGCTTCCTCCTCTCCACCCCGCCCCTTCCACCCTCCAAATTCCCATTCAGTAGGCGCTAGATTATGCCTGGGAATATGCAAGTGGAAAGAGTTCCCAGGTGACAGTGATCTTGGCCAGAGCTGGGAACCAGGCCACAGACCACACGTGTTTTCAGACAGCTGGAATTAAATGGTGATTAGCTGTAACGCTCGGTGAATAGGTGTTTCTGGCTGACTGAACCCAGAACAGAAAGGAAGAAACATCAACCTGTTTCTACTGGTTTTTAGGAAATACTTTATAAAGCCTGTCACTCCATCACTACTCTGGAAAACTGCATATACATGTACATGTCTATCTATGTAAAACTAATTATATTTCATCTGGAATTTCTCAATCATTTCTGAAAAGCTGGTTTCAGTTTATCACGGTGTGAAATGTGTTTGTACACCTGCCATATATGGTATGTGAGTGCACATGAATGTGTGCAGTGTATATGCTCACGTGTACAAAGCCCAAGACACAGCCTAGATATTCTTGATGGTGTGACAGAATAACACAGGCCCCAGAGTTTTCTAATGAGGTTTCTTTCAGATAAAATAACCTATTGGCTGGAAATGTCAATAACTAAAGTTTTAAATATCTGCATATTACAAACATGCATTCCTTTCTTTGAGAAAACGGTGCATTAACTTTGGAAAGAGAGGTTGGAATAGCAAATGCACTCTGGGTTTTGCTTGACTTTCACAATATTTGGGGGGGCAGGTTTCAAGGCAGGGTTTCTCTGTGTGATAGCTCTGGCTATCCTGGAACTCTGTAGACCAGGCTAGCCTAGAACTCACAGAGATCCACCTGCCTCTCCCTCCAGAGTACTGGCATTACAAGCATGTGCCACCACCACTCAGCCACAGTATCACATTTTTCTACCTAGGTAAGACACGCTAATATTTATAAACCTATTTTCCTCAATTAAAAAAATTGAAATTATATATAATTATATCATCTCATCTCCCCCCCTTTCCTCCCTCAAACCCCACTTTATGTCTCTCCCTGCTGGCTCCCTCTCAAATTCGCAGCCTCTTTTGATTTAATTGTTATTATGTGTATACTCAGACATGCATAATTTGAATGGAGTCATGCCACCTGAGCTGACAATGCCCTCCCTCCCCTGGTCAAGAGCCATAGACCCTCGCCCTATTTTATAAATCTCAGCTCCTAGCCGCACAGTGGTGGCGCATGCCTTTATTCCGAGCACTCGGGAGGCAGAGCCAGGCTGATCTCTGTGAGTTCGAGACCAGCCTGGTCTACAGAATGAGTTCCAGGAAAGGCACAAAGCTACACAGAGAAACCCTGTTTTGAAAAACAAAAACAACAACAACAACAACAAAAATCTCAGCTCCTTTAGGAAGATGCAAACCTGAGGCAACGCCATGAAGTTTTGAATGGTGGTGACTATGGGTTAAGACACTAGACTTCCTTAAGATGAGATGACAGCTCAGTCTAAGTGGCTAATGTCTTCAAATGTCCCCTCACTACCCCCTCCGCCTGTGTGCTCTGCGATGCCACCCTTGAACCCTTTGTACCACTTTTGTGACTGTGGCCAGAGGAAGAGCCTGGGCCCTGCATTGCAGTTCACTGAGGACATGCCCCTGTTACATCAGACTGTACCCTCTCCAGCAAGTGATCCCTAACATGTCACCTAGAACAGTCTGAGCCATAGAGAAGAAAGAAGGCAGATTCACGTGCCTCCATGGGCTCAGGGTAATGATTTGGCTGAAAGCTGGCTCCCCGGTGAGAAGCAAAGCCTTCTACTTGTGAAAAGTCTTAACAAGGAACTTATTCAAACCAAATTTATCAGTGAAAAAAACATGAGTCTGTTCATGGCTGACAATGAAATGATGCCCTGTATAAATATTACACAGACTCTGTTCTTACTGTTTAGAAAAAAGTAACCCAACTCTCATTCCAAATGTGATCTGTTTTTAAATTTTTTGGAACTGTCTTTTCTCCCACATGTTTGCTTGTATCAAATGTGTTCTTTGAGTGTGGGGAACAACTTTTTAGCAGGCTCAGGGACGGACAACTATTTACACACCCAGGCTCATGGAAGACCTGGAGAAATGAGGCATTGGGACCCCTGGGCTGGCCTGAGAGCAATAGAGACTGAAGTACAGGCTATAAAGCAAAGAGACAAAGGAGAGAGGAGAGAGGAGAGAGGAGAGAGAGAGAGAGAGAGAGAGAGAGAGAGAGAGAGAGAGAGAGAGAGAGAGAGAGAGAGAGCGAGCCAGAGAGCCATGAAGCAGGAAGCAGGCTGGTCACAGATGGGCAGGGGGATTACAAGATCACATTGTGTGGCAAAGCCAGTGCATTCCCACAGGAGCCTGGTAGGTCTAAGGCCAGATGGGATAATTTGTCTTACCCCATGACCCAGACTGTGGAATGCCAGGAACACATTTTTTGACTGGCTCGAAGCCAAGTCATCTCTTGCTTTTCTCATGTGTACTAGGGTGTTCCTTTCTGGTTCTAAATCATCAGAGTAGGTTGACACCCAAGCTGTGGCCCGTGTGCCCAGTGACACCCCCCTACTCTCTATGTATTTAAAAGACAAACGTAGGTTTGGTAGAGTAGGCCCAAATTAGATAATGTGGCCTCTGTTAGTCTTGATCTGAATTTACCAGATTAGAAGTGTTCCTTTGCCTCACTGAGGTCACTGAGAATTTAACAGCAGTCCATCCATTTGCAAAACCCTGGAACCCTGGTGAAATCACAGATGTGATTTAATGCCTGACATGATCCAGCATCCACATCAATGATGGAGAGGTGACAGGGACTTTTGTGCTATAAAGCCAAGTTTGCAAGTCAAGAGGGAACAACAGGGACAGGGACCTTGACTCCATGGGTCACTCCTACTGACAGCAAATGAAGTCATTGTACCAGCTTGGTCTATCCAACAGGTGGCTCTAAGGCACTAAAATGTGACCGTCCACCCCTGTTTTCTTCTACCCACAACCAAAGAAACTCACAGCAAATTTTGGAGGGGGCAGACATCCTCTGAGGGGTTGCTGGTGATAGGCCATGCTTGTGAATCTGAAGACTTAATGTAGCTGAGTTGCCAATGCTCCCCAAATTAACCCATCAGCTAAACCCCACTAAATTTCCATCTTACTTATTTGTGGAAACTGGTACATAAATGCTAAAAGCTATGTGGAGATTCAAGGGATCCAGCATGGCGGAGACAACCGTAAGAGGAAGCAAGGGTAGAATGCTCACCCTTCTCCCAATTTCAAACCTCCTACACAGTCACCATAATCAAGGAAGAATTGTACCTATGTGAGGACAAGCATACAGACCAATGGACCGGACTAGAACATGCAGAAATAGGCTTCACATCTATGGGAAACTGATTTCTGGCAAGGAAGTTAAGACAGCCAGTGGGGGAAAGAACAGTCTTCAAACAACTGTGCTGAGATCACAGGTTATAGAATGAAGTTTGACCCCCTGATCACAGTATATAAAAGATCAACTCAAAGTGAATCAAAAACCTAAGTATAAAAGTTTTAGAAACTTTAGAAGACAACGTAAGAATAAATCTCAGCCGTCCTGTGTTAGACAATGATTTCTTAAAATTAATACAAGAAGCACAAGGGAACAACATTTTAAAGTTAGGCAAGGTAGACATTATCAGAATAAAAACTTCCACTGGAAAAATGCTATGAAAATATCAGGGAGAAAAAAAACAGAAAATGGGAAGGAATGCTTGCAAGTCATGTCTGGTAAAGAACAATAATATAATGTGGTCTTAGAACTCAATGATATAAATAAAAATAACTCAGTTAAAAATTAATGAAGGATCTGAATAGATATTTCTACCAATTTTTACAGGTGGCCAATAATTGTACGGATGATGGATCTTCAGCATCCTCAGCCACCAGAGGAACACAAAACAAAACCTCAAAGAGGTTCTACTTCACACCCACCGATATGGATGCCACCCAAAAGACAAGTGTGTAGTGGGGATATTAAAAACGATCAGATGCTGCTGGTGAGGATGTAAAGCAGTCCTGCAAGAAGAGCGATGTTCTCGCTCATGATTTACAGACTTTGAAGATGGCACTAAATGTCCAAGCAAACCTGAACACCCTGAGTAAAGACATCATTCTTCTTCCGGGACCACTATTCACCTGATAAACTTCTTGGCTGAACTCACGGAGTCACATAAATAAGGAGGAGTTTCTACCCCATGGTTAGAAATTTTGTGCTCAATCATAACATGAATTTACCTTGACTCAAAATTTAAAGGAAATAAAGTTTTCAAACTTTTATTTCCAGGAATGAGATTTAATATTAGTATATGAATCATATTAGTTAATAGTTTTATCTCTATGATGATTCTAATTATAGTCTTGGGACTTATTTTTTTTTCTCTGTCAACACTCAAAATATACCACAGAAATCTTGCTGGCCTACATTCTATCAATGGTATTTAAGCTCAATGAAACTGGCTACCCTTGGTGACTGATTAATCACACCTAACACATAACATTTCATGGACAAAAAAATGTGTCCACTTGCTAGGGACTTTACTGCATTTTTTTTTCTGAAAAAATAACCTGTGTGTTTCTTTGAAGGAGCAGGCAACACCACTAGATACTAAAGCATTGGTTATTTCTTTCAAACACTGGCCCTAAGCTCGTACCTGACCATCCAGGGAGGCAGCGGCAGTGGCCTGTGATGGGGTGGCAGCCATCTGCGTGGCTGCAGTCACAGCGCTCAGCACAGTTTAGCCCATAGGTGCCATCCTGCAAGGAAGGGAACATCAAAGCCGGCGATGACAAACCTGAGCATTCCCATGGCAGCAAACAACAAGGGCCCTGATGCTTCCTGGGAACAGGCATCACATCACCTCTCCCATGATGCAAAATGCAAGCTGGACGGGGAACATTTTAAAATCAACTCTAACTTCAATGACATCAACTCTAACTTATGTTTGATGCAATAGTTGGGAGATGTGCATGGTGAAAGCAAGTATGCCAACAGGAATGTATGATGCATACATACAATAATATAATATAGAATACAATAATATGATATAGTAATAATATAAGCGTGCCAATTGACTAAAAGAGCTTTTTCTTATCATTACCACACTTGTAAAAATATGTTCATTTGTCTCTAATTATTCTCACAACATAGTTCAGTGTTCCCTCCCTATAATTCTCTTCCTTGAGGAAAAAGAAGTCTTTGTCCACATAAAGAAGATGTACATGCATACATATAAACACACACCTACATTAAATAGGTGAATAGATGATAAGTACATAGATACATAGATATGGATACATAGATGTTACACATGTTATATACAAATTAAGTTCATGTCCATCAGCTCTTGTCAGTGGGATACATGACACAGTAAAGAAAATTGAAAATCCGTTGTTATTTTCTCTAATAACTCTCTTCCTTTCCAAGAAAAAGTCTAAACTGTGTATGATGTAAGACTGTAAATAAACATTACATTGGCAGCCTCCTCATCTGCCCCTGGATGTACATGCTACTATCAAGGGGCCCAGTAAAGAGGAGGCTGTTGGTGGATAGGCATGACCAGTTGTTCATGAACAAGAATGGGAATTTTTATTTGTAGAGAAAACTTATTTGCGACCCCAGATCCTAGGAACTGGTATAGGGAACTACAACACCTTTCTGTGTCAACAAAACACTGGGGAAAACAGCCCAGTGACTGCAGCTGGGGACATGGAAGCAGCATTATCAGGCAGCGGGTGTTCGGTGACGTAATCATTTGTCTAGAATTTATTAAGCAAAGAAACCAACTAAACCACTTGTGAGGCTCCACTGAGGTTGGACAGGATTGCACAGCAGTTAGCGCTGTTAGAACGGAAGCCACTGGACTGTCAGATTCCCCTGATTTACTACTACGTCTAATGCAAAACAATGGACGGCTTGCCCTGAGTTTCCACTTTGTCCACAACGGGGAAGCAGAAGACCACCTAACAGTCCCGTGGAGCTTTGTTAATCTGCCCACTGGTCTGAAGAGAGACAGCAAAGATAGCTTAGCTCCGAGGGCCTTGGGGAGCACAGAATAATGCAGGGCTGGGATCCTTTCTCTCTTGGGAAGTGGGTTGTACTTAACAAGAAGGATGCCCAGAGGGGGAAAGAGAAGTCCCGTGGAAGCCCTGTCTATGAAATGGCCCAGTTCAGGGGGCCGCATTGTTATCTGAAGATGTCCTGGGGGAAGAGAACACACACCACCGCTGATAGAATGCTTGCTGGCTCAAGAAGAAAGCATGGGGCACACAGGGAAGACAGCAGTTAAGTGCTTTGGAAAGCAAGCATGCAACAGGTCGCTGCAGAATTCCCTTCCCACTCCACCCTCAGCCAGTCTGCAGCACCTCGAGAGGAGACCTTCCAATGATGCGTGTCTCCAAATTAGGTCAAGGGAAGGGAGTGAGTGCTGAGGAGACTTCTGCGCCTCCAGAAATATTGACATTAACTGAGGTTGTTTCCAAGCCTTCTTTCATCACTTCAATGCACATTTCTGTGACACCAGCCCCCGCCCCCTTTTCAGGCCCCTGTCACTTCCCACCCCAAAGCCCGCAGATTTCCATTATAATGGGAACAAAAATACGCGGAGAGTTGACAGGCATACACTGCTGTTTGACCAATTCTGCTGCCTGGCTGCACCCCAGAGATGAGTGTGTAAGAAACTAAAAATGCTGGAGTGGGGGCTGGGAAAACAGATAGGGATGAAAGGAAAGAAGGGGGCATTCTTTAAGGCCTCCCTAACTGATCTCCACTCTATCCCTTTCCGAGCCTCGGTCCACTTGCACTCTTATAACAGTTACTGAAGATTGGGTCACACTCATTCACCTTCAGTCAGGAGAAACAAACACACCGACAAACAACACATTGCACAAAGAAGTCAACCCTGCTGCACAGTCCTCCGGGCATGGCTACCCAGAGCACACATACCTGGCAGGGAAGTTCACATTTCTCCCCTCGCCATCCGGGGGCACAGGTACAGGTCCCATCCAGGGTGTTGCAGGCACCCCCATTGAGGCACTGACATGTTAGGTTACAGCCAAAGCCCCATGTGCCGCTGGGGCAGCTGATGGAGCAGTCTACCCCGTGCCAGCCTACATGACAAGAACGACAGAGCGTGTGAGAAAAAACAAAGATGACCGGGAGCTTTGCTGAGCCCTTCCAAGCCACATCTCCCTTTAGAGACGTCTTGGAGATGCGTAACAGTGCTGCCTAGCCCCAGGCACAGCAGTGGCAGACAGCCTTGGCTCTGCCACAAAAGGCCTCCACCAGAAATGAAAAGGAACCCCCGAGGAACCAAGCAGCCAATTGTGCCGTGTGATCGGTCAGGGATGCCAACACTGAGAAGCACCCCTGGGCTACTGGGAAGGGATGTGGAGTGAGGTCACCTTTAATGTTGTGTGATGCTCGGGATAGAATGATAAGCTTTGTTTATTTATATGGGAGGAAGTAGAAGGCTTGTTCTTGGAAGAATAACCCCATCTTAGAAGCAGTAGCCATTAACCATGAAAAATGTGTTTCCAAGATCCTGGCTGCATCTATGGAGGGCACACTCTGGGCCACACATAAAATCTGTGCTGGCTGCATTTCTTGTCATGCCTCCAAGTCAGGCCATTTGGGGGCATAGACACGTCTGCGTGTTTACCCTTACCAAAATCATGGACTCAGACTTCAAAAGCTGGCAGCCACTTCAGAGATGACCAAATATGAGTTTCTTTCCTGGACTCGGGAGGGATGAGGGACGATGAGGTCACCCCGATTTTAGTGGCTTTAGAGCTAGAGCCCTCTTCAGTGTGTCCTTGCAGCGACTCTAGGAGGTGACAGGACCAGGATCTAATAAAAGATTCACACATGCATCCTCTTACCTGCCTTACAGATACAAGACCCATCCACAGGAGAACAGACAGCATCATTTTTACAGCCACAGCGAGAGGAACAGTTTATCCCATAGCTTCCCAGAGGACATGGAGTAGAACAGTCAATTCCCTAGATGAGCACAAGCAGCAAAACACAGCTATTTTTCTCCAACTGAAACCAACGCCAGTGCAAACACAAATATACCGCGGCAATGCTAATTGTGCGCTCTCTCTAATTTTAACACTCCATGCTTTTGAAAGTTGCTATGATACCATTCCTCATGCAAATTGTACCTATTCAAGTGCAACACTGGCTGGTCCACGATTGTGATAAAACATTAAATGGGACATGCCCTAAGCCTGCTGACTCTTTTAGATTTGTCTTCCTAACAGAACAACCAAACGAAACTTTCTCCCTTGGTTACGCAAGTAGATATATAAAAATAAGTTACAACTGTGAAATTATCGTCAAAACAAAAATATAAACACAAACTGCACATCATTTCTAAATGCTTCGTGGGCCCCTTTGTAGGATATGTAATGTTGTTAATGGTTGAATCAAAGCAACGCTCAGCCCGCGGTACGATTCAATTTATCCAACAGTAGGAATTAAACACAGAACGGAGCTACCTAAGGTGACTGAGGGATAATAAAGTCCTAGGGACTGCAGGCACAATTCTGCTCTCTTGTTGTACAGGTACATTTGCAGAAGCTACATTCTCAAACGGACTTCAAAACCACGTGCAACTGACTGCAGTGTGCGAATGTATCATAAATGCTAACTGATGCATGTTGTATCTTTAAGTTTTGTGGAATTACAATAGAAACTGTTGAAAATAATAACTAGGCTGGGCAGTGGCGGCATATGCCTTCAATCCCAGCACTCAGGAGGCAGAGACAGGTAGATCTCTGTGAGTTCTAGGCAAGTCTGGTCTACAAAGCAAATTCCAGGATAGCCTAGGCTATTTATTGGACAGAGAAAAGAAAATAATAACTAATAACAACCAATTGGAAAAACTATTTCTATGTCGCTAATAGGTCACAATAAAACAACTACATAAGGAATAATTATAATGGGTCACACTTCCTGATGAGTTCTAATATTAAACATCAATGACACCTTGATGGTTTTATTAGTGTTCTCAGTCATCAATGGAATGGTTAGAATTAACTTTCTCGGAGAGTTCTTCTCTCATGAATGCTATGAATGGTTTAACCACGTTCACTGTACTTGATGGTAGCTCACACAAATTGTGCTGTTGATCTGTTCCACACTGTGTATCCTTCTCCTGCCTCCCAGAGCCCAAGTAACTCACCTTGAATCCAGGAGCACAGGCACACCTTCCAGTCACACTGTCACAGTCTGCCCCGTTCTGGCAGCTACAGATCTCTTGGCAAGCTTCCCCATAGAATCCAGGAGAGCATGTTTCATTACAGTAGAGTCCAGACCAGCCTGGCTTGCAGTCACACTCGCCAGACATGGGATGACAGCTGAGAGACAGAGATGAAAGGAACAAGTCATTCTGGGATAAACATGACACTTCAGCCATGGACAAATGTCACTTTCTCAAGAATCACTAAATGTGCAGGTAATTCCATGAGCATGATTTAAACTTAATTCCTATGGTAGTGTGTTTAATTAATTGGCTGGCACCCAATTGTTACTACAGAACCAGTGAATGAAATCAGCCTCATGTCCTAGTCAAGTGACTATAATCAATAACCATAGCCTTGTGTCTAAAATTCTTTTTAATTGTCTTAAATTGAAAGCACTAACTCCGTAAGAAAGCAGCACTATGAGACACACTGAAGAGTTCCAGGCAATGCCAACTCCACTGTGTGATAGCCAGAGAATTCCAAAAGCAGTGACCTTGCCAACAAGCCTCTCCTCCAAACCCATCTACCTGGTGGTACCGCGGCAGCTGCCACCTGGAACAGTAGTCACATTGACAGGCCAGGCATCCAGCTGTTGCCCCACAGCAAATGGACACATCAGCTGTGCTAAGACGTTCATGCAAGTGAGTGGACACAATACAGCACTCTGTGGTATCCCAGCTTAAAACATGTGTGCTTCTTGACACAGGAAAACCTTGACAATCAAACTCTGCTGACAATAGAAAAGCTGTGTAGAGATGCGCCCTCCTCCCCTCCCCCACCTCCCCATGAAGCCCCAAACCTCCCCTTAAATAGGATAAACAACAAAATCTAATTTCCATCCAGATATTTGCTAAATGGAAATGTCTTTCCTAAAGGACTGTCATAGAATTTGTACTCTTTTTGGGTGGGGGACAGTGAGGGACTTGCAGTGGTGAAGTCAGAATGTAATACTAGTTCTCTTATCTACCAGAGTGACCTTAGGGAAGGCACAGAGCCTCCTACCTAAAATCCCCTAGTAAGTGAGGTCTCAGCCACACACCATAACCTTATTTGTTTTTAATGTAGATGAGTGCTTTGCCTGTGTGTATGTATGAGCACCATATGCATGCCTTGTGCCTGCAGAGGTCAGCAGAAGGCTTTGAACACCCTAGAACTGGAGTTACAGATGGTTGTGAGCCACTGTGTGTGGGTGCCAGAAACCAAACCTAGGTTTTTTGCAAGAACAAGTACTCTCAACCTCTGAGCCATCTCTCCAGCCCCACACCCCCATAACCTGATGTTCTTCATTTCCTCTCTTCTTCAGAAAAAGCCAGGAGACTGGATGCTTTGGTCTTCATTTTCTGAAGTTTTTTTTAAATGTACTTTCAGATTCCTACTATAATTAACTATCCACAGGGGGGGGAAAGCTAGATATTCAGTACAACCATGCTCAGAAAGCATGAAGAAAAACCTAAATACATTTATACAATTGAGGTTTCCTGGGTAGAGAAGGTTTGGATGCAAAAGACCAGGGTTGGAATCTCAGACACACTTAGATCTACATACGTATGAATGTATCTGTTGCCCATCATCCTTGGGCAAATACCTGGCATCTTTGTGGCATCTCAGGCTTATTGTGTCAAAGGCTGAGCCCTGTTCTTCCCTTCTTCTATACCCAGTATCTGCCCTAGTCACCTGTATTTCTGTATGTGGTGCCACCATCCCTCTGTCTGGGGATTGCTCTGTTTCCCATGTTTCTGTCCACTTGCTTGTTCATTGATTCAGGACCTTGCTACGTGGCCCAAGCCGACTTCATAATCAAGATCTTCGGCTCTTGCTAAGATTACAAGCATGAACTACTGGACACAGCTAGGACTTGTTCTCATATTATTTTTAAAAATTATTTTTTTATTATTTATTTATATTTTTAAACTTTTAAAAAATTTTCATGCAATATATTTTAATCATGTTTTCTCCTCTTCCAGTAACTCTCAGATCCTCCTCATCTCTCTACTCACCCAACTTTGTGGGTATTTTTCCTCTCTTTAAAACAAACAAAAAAGAAACACACACGCACACAAACAGAAATCAAAATGAATAGGCAAAAAACATCACAACAAAAAAAATGACCAAACAAAGAAAAATTAGACAAAATGTTTACAAAAATACCATTGAGTTCATTTTTTTTGTTGGTCAATCACTCCTGGGCAACCATCACAACAAAAAAAATGACCAAACAAAGAAAAATTAGACAAAATGTTTACAAAAATACCATTGAGTTCATTTTTTTTTTGTTGGTTAATCACTCCTGGGCATGGGGCCTGCCCCAGAGTGTGGTTAATACACCCAGTGGAAACTCCATTGGAGAAAACTGATTTTTTTCCCTTTGCTAGTGGGTATCAATTTCAAATATTTTCCTTGTTAGGGATGGCACTCCATGTCCACTCTTCCCTCTCAATGCTGGGACCCTATCTGGTTTGAACCTGTACAGATCTTATGTATATTGCTACAGTCTCTCTGAGTTCTTATGTGCATCAGTCCTGCTGTGTCTGGAAGACAGTTTCCATGGAGACATCCATCCCCTCTGGCTCTTACACTCTTTCCTTCTCCTGTTCTAAATAGCTCCTTGAGTCTTGCAGGTAGGAGTCTGATGAAACACCCCATTCCGGACTGAGTGCTCCAAAGTCTCTCACTCTGCACCTTGTCCAGTGGTGGGTCTCTGCATTCATTCCCATTCCCTGCAAGAGGAAACTTCTCTGATGAGGGCAGAGAACTGTTCTTGGTCTCTCCTTCAGCCTCATCTCCCAGCTCTAATTGTTACTAGGACTTAACCATTCCAACTCAAAACTGTATTTTGATTATCCACATCTCCTCTACGTTGTTCTATACTTTGCCAAAGCCTGAACTGAAAAGCCTTCCAACCTTCCTCCCTGTGTCCACACATGCCTTGTCATCCAAAGCATCAATCACACCACAGCTCCTCCTTAAAGCTTGTCAAAGGTTTCCCCGCTAAACAACACTTGGAATAAATCCCATGCTGTTTAACATGCTGACATGACTGTACTATTTGTTACCTAAACCAGGACCTCTTAAGAGTGAAGAGGGAGGGACTAAAACTTACCCAAGACAACAGGCTTCACTAGCTTGTCCTTGTGAAGCCAGATAGAGAGCCACCCTGAGGTAGCCATGAAGCCTCGCCATCGGCCACTGCCATTTCTGCGCCTTCTCCAACCCAACAATGAAAGGCCTGCCATTGCGGTCCTCACTTTATCACTACACTCAGTCACACTGAATTTCCTTCGGCTTACAGAGGTACCCAGAGTTCTATACTTTAAGAGTTTCCATGGGGGCTGCTCCAATGTCCTCAAAGGCACCTCCTCTCCTCTTTACCTCTCTCTCTCTTCATCTTGTCCTCAGTCTCGGCTGAAACAGCCCCTCTTCCTAAAAGCCTTCTCCAACCGCCAAGACTTAATTATGTCTATCCAGTTCCCTTTCCCTACATCCTCCCTTTCTTCAGCTCACCTCTCAGTCTGCCTTGTTGACTTACTCTACCTTGACATCTTTCTTCCCCGCCACACCACAAGATCTAGGAGGACAGGAGTTAAGTCACGTTCCCTGCCCATCCCCAGCACACAGCAGGCTCATGGTAAAAACTGCAGAGTGAAGGATGAAAAGGACATAGCCAACTTCAGATCTGGTTTTCATAGAATCCCTGCTTCTCCCTTGCATCTCTGAGACATGACACAGTACTTGTGTCCACAGGCAGGGCTTCCTCTAAACTCTGTTTCAAAAGTGTTAGTCTTAAGGGGAATTGCCTCCAATCCCAGGGAAATATGTAATATCTGTGAAGTAAATTTAGGTGAATACCAACACTGACAGCTAGCATTTACAGGGCACTGAACTGGTGCCAGCACCCTGCTAAACTATCTATACGCATTATTTACCTCAGTTCCAGTCACCATCTAAAGTGGCAGGCATGGCCCCATTTCATAAATGGGAAACTGAGGCCTGGAAAGGATAAAACTTATTCAGAGACTCACATATGTAGTAGTGGCAGAATCAGACTACAACACAGGATTGTCAGTCCGTTTTGAAACTGAAAGAAAAGGAAGTTTGCTAGCACCCTTCAGGAGAGACTCAATACAAAAAGGAAGTGCTAAAATTTAGGATTTTACACTGTGATTCAAAGTCAGCAAGATAGTGAAATCAAGACAAATTTATATGAGTAAAACCTCATACTTGAGAAAAGGAAATAAAATATTTTATTTTATCTTCAACTGTGACAAAGGAAAGGACATTCTTTGGTAGAAAATGGCTTACAACTAAAAGTCAGAAGTATTATTCATGACATAGACGTTAATGCTGAACCAAATAGATATTACTACATGAATGTGAACTGAGGGGCAGACAGAGTATGTGATATTTAAGGGCCCCCTGTGAGTGGCAGTACAACCCACTGGTTCTCAGAATGGTTGACACTGGATTAGCATTTTGTAATTACACTTAGGACACCAGAGAAGTTTGGAAGTACTCAATGGGCTCTCACTCAGGCAGTTAATGGATAATGAGACCTAGATGTGGAAGGTTTGGAGGTAGAAGGGTGATATGCTTCATATCTGTTTTCTGTCTAAAGAACAAGTAGCTTTACAATGAAAATATAACTATGCACATATGGAAATAGTTGTCATTTTATATATGCATATAATCATAGCTAATTTAAAAGATTAGTTCTTCAATTTAATAGCTAATTTATAACAGGAGTCCAGTTGTACATAATTTTGGCTGAGGCTAGTGACATGGGTCTGTGATCCCAGATACTCAGGAGGATGAGGCAGGAGGATTACGGGTTCCAGGACTGCTTGGGCCATACTGTAAATTCAAGGTCAGCCTGGGTACTTAGTGAGACTCTGTCTCAAGATAAAAAAATTATGAAAAGAGCTGGGACTGCACCAGTAATAAAGTACTTGTCTAGCATGTGTGAGGTCCTGGGTCCAACCCCCAAAAGACATATTTACTAAACATAACAAGTCATTGAATTTCTTTTTATTCACTCCCTTATATGAGGTCTGCACTCAAATGCGATGACAATTGGGTCATCTCCTAGTTAGTTTTGATCGTGAACTTGACACAACCCAGAGTCAACTGGGAAGAGGGAACCCCAACTGAAGAGTTGACTCGATCAGATTGGCCTATGCCTATGTCTGTGAGGGATTTTCTTGATTGGTGACTGATATGGGAGGGACCAGCCCACTGTGGGTGGCACCAATCTCTAGACAAGTGGGTACGGACTATATAACAGAGTTCGGTGAGCATGAAGAGATAGAGCCAGTAAGCACCCTTTCCTCATCATTTCTGCTCCAGGTTCTTGTTTGGATTTCTACCCTGACATTTCTCAGTGACAGACCAACACCTGGAAGTGGAAGCTGAAACACACCTCTTCCTCCCCAAGTCACTTTTAGTCATGGCCTTTATCACCACAACAGGAAAGCAAATTAGAACCGGTGGCACTTACAAAATAAGGCACATACTGATTGCTAACGGCTACTGAATGTCCTTATTAACAAGGGTTAGTATACATATGCTATGTGCGGTCTAATTAAACTCCTTTTATTTTCTTGTTCTAAATCATTTCCACTATGAAAGTTAGTTTTCCACCTGAAGGTCTAGGTCAGCAAAAATGTCTTTGGGTTCAGTAATATTTAAAATATTAATGTTACTTGTAAATATACTTAAATTAATCTCAACTAAATAATGGATTACAAAATAAAATGGCTACAATTTTGGGAGGGACTCTCCTAAAGAAGTGGAGGCCAAGCTAAGGCCAGTCTGGTCTATATAGCAAGTTCCAAGTCCACCAGGGATATACAATGAGACCTTGTGTCAAAGTAATATAAAATAAAGTAGAGCCTACTGAATTTGAGTCTGCTTGTGAGGGTTGATTCATCTTACAAATGAATATTAGGCGATACAACATAACCAAATGCTTAAACGCATTTAGATGTTAGAGACTGCCCTGCTTGTGGTTGCCTTTAGAAGCCAGTTGGCTAAGATGAGCCCAGGCTACCCTTCTACTCCATGTGCCTAGTTACTCTTGTCATGCAGCCCAGTGCCAGACATGGAGTGAGGATTTTCAGGACCAGTCAGTTTCCCATAGATTTACCAGTCAAACCTACAGAAAATAGCAAAAGAGACCCCCAGGCTGAGCCTGGCCCATGCATTAAAAAGTCATCAGCCGCTAAGGCTATTCAATTTGGCATCATGCGTTTGTTGTGATGTAACTAATGCCAGCCTATACTAACTCCTCCTCAAATGTGTGACTCTCAGATGTCAACATATACAGGCACAGAACTAGACACTATGTAAACTAATTTACATTGCATTATATATTATTAATTACATGGAAAGGCTTTTGGATAAATTCATTGCATGAATTATATATAAGGGCAAATCTCTGCTTGCTTTATTAGACGATAAGAGAACAAATTAGGATTTCGACTAAAGCAATAATTCTAAGCCCTTTTTATCTCTGAAGGGCCCCACATTTTAGAGAGATGCTCAAGATATAAGAATTAGTAGATGACTCCAGCTGTATAGCCAATGTGATAGACTCATGTAATCCACATTTAACTAGCTTTAATAGAAATTTGTAAAAAGCTAATCTTTTAAAATAGCTTTCATGAGGAAGGGCATTTAAATTGTTTCTAAATCTTCTGAATATTTGATAGGCATCATTTCAATATTGTTTTGATCTATGTAATTGTCGAACAATCTCATCTACTTCTTTATTGGAGTATATACATTTAGTCTGATGGGGCCTATGTCAAGAGCACCCCAGTCCTGTGATCAAGAGAAAAACAAAAAACACCCTCCACCTGCATCGAGACACCCAGTTCTACCAAAGCCAAGTCTCTATGCTTCTCCAGTTCCTCTCAGAACAGAGTCCACTTTTCTGTAGGTTTGCAGCTTTATTGGGTTTCAGTTGCGTCCACCCACAACAAAGCAGTCCGCGTGTGGTGGTGCTACATGAGACTTGCCTTACTGAAGAGGAAACCAAACTCATGATTTGTGTTTAATCGTGCTAGCTCCTTACATACCAGGGAGTTAAAAATAATAAATCTTTGCAGAGAGCTTATTACCTACATACTTATCTAAATGTTTCATGTAAGAAATAGCAATGTGTTCCAATGAAGGAAGCCCAAAGTTGACCATAACAAAGTTACTTAAATCACTTGGAGAGTACACTTCTTACACACACACACACACACACACACACACACACACACTACAATACAAGTTCAATTTTCTTCTGTTCATAATAATGGCTTAAAAATAGACCAACTGCACACCTGTTTTCCTCCAACTCTTATGTATTTGGGATTTGATGTGGCTAGGTATAAATGAAGTACCATCTGTGTTGAATGCAAATAAAGGTCTGAACTGTTATGTACTATACTACATTTTTGTCCAATTTATCTTTTCCAGAAGTCTGCAAATGGGCTGGGAATTCCAAGTTCTATGTATCTGGTCCTTGGAGAAGGGGAGAGAAAAGAATATGAGGGAAGATACTTTCCAGGGGCAGACAAGTCACAGTAGGGTGGGCAGGAGTGTGATTTCCTGTTTCTAAATTTTTGGAGAGATTTTTAAGCTGAACGATCCCTATGAGGGTTTTTTTTTTTTTCCAGAGAAATCAATTCTGAAAGCTATTCCACATGTGACAGCCTCCTGTGAAGCACTTTCCCAAACCCCGCCCACTTCCTCTCTGCAGCCTTTCTTTTCTTCCACAGATGTGCTGTCAAGTCAAAGATGCTGCAGAGAGCGTGATGGTTTCCCATCTTGCATTTGCCTTAACCTCTGTCTCTCTGTGGTATCTTTGCTTCTAAGGGAATGCCACACAATCCCTCTCTTAGGGAAAAGTTCTGTTCATCTCAGCAAAATCATTTTTACCAGTCCCCATCAATAGATAATACAACTTAATACCCACCAATAACCAATAACCTTAGCCTTTTGAACAGCAGCTTTTAGTCCCTAATGAAAAAGAAGTTGTCCTTCAACTTGATGATTTCTGTCAATGAGAGCCCATTCGTGCCAACTCCTGAATACTAAAGCTAGAACTTCACAATAGAAAAGGTTTCTCCAGGGGCTGCTGGCACTCACCTGTGAGTGTTGTCCAGGTGGCAGGGGCACCGCTTGTCACATTTGATACCATAGAGCCCCTCAGGACACAGGCGCGCCTCACAAAGTTCGCCTGCAAAGCCTGCTTCGCATAGGCATGCCCCGCTCACGTGATAACACTTCCCTCCGTTAACACACCTGCAGGTCTCCGCACAGCGAACTCCATAGGTCCCAACAGGACATTCGTCCTGACACCTATCCAAACAAGAGGCCAACAGTTGGTTCAAAAGGGCCTAACCATGCACAAGTTGAAATGCTTTTTGAACCCATAGTATTTTATGTTTCTTCCATTACAGGCAGAAAAAGTAATGAGATGGACCACTCTGGATAATAGCATTAACAGCCACAGCATGTAAAAAGGAGAATGAAATACAAACAAAGACTCAAGGAGTTCTAGGATTTCAAGATCAGGTGTCCTCCATCCTAGTTTGTAGGTTAGAAGAAGGCTTTGAGTTTTCTAACAATTTTTTTTTTGGCAAGTGAGATATTGTCCTCTGTTGGGAAGAATAGCCAAATGACAAGGGGGAAAAATCAACCCAAAAGTTCACCTTAGTGTTTTTTTAACAAAAAAGAAATGGCATGGAGTGGGAGAGATGCTTAGGTCGGTTGGATAAGGCGGGAAGCTGGTGCTGGAGGACTGAATGGGGTCCTCACTGCTCTGTGGCAAGCATGAGTAGTTATTGGGGCTAGCCAAACCTCTTTTTGGCGAGGTGAGGTGACGCGGAGCGTTCAGCCAAGAAGACAGAGATAACGTCACATCTAGGAGAGCGCTCACCACATGAGGGGGACACTGTCTCAGCAGCCACTTCCCATGCGGCTTTCCAGTCAGGCCAGACTCCGATAAAAAATGTAGGTCAGTATTGCATTTCCCAGATCTAAACAGTGCACGCGGCGAGGCATGCTGAAGAGCAATGGGAGAGGACGTTCCAAGAGAAGCAGCCTCTCCACCAGGCTTGGCATACTTTTAATGATAGGGTGTGGTGAGTGTCAATATTGGAATTCTAAGTATAGAGGGGGAAGCTTGGGCATCTTCTGACATTTTGCTGGTTGACTCTGACTGTAGCATGCGTTAAATATGATGGAGGAAGGGAAAGGGTCTCCTGGTAGTAGGTTTCACTGCTTCTAGACATCTCCAAGTGCACTTGTCAGCATGCCATCACTAACTGCTTAACCACCAAAGAAATTCTGGAGCAGTGGAGTGCGTACTTGAAATAAATTCAAATGTAGACTTCAGAGCTACATATGAACGCATACAGCTACTTTTAGTCCAGAGAGAGTATTTTTTTTATAAAGGCCCTCAATAATTTTTAACATTCAAGATTCTTTAATACACCAAGTCACCCGATTTGTTCCTTTAAAGTGTACATTTTAAGAAAGACTCTGTAAGGTACAATGATTTGAACTCATCCAAGCTATTGCTAAAGGCTGGCAAGAGAGCTTCTCGGTATGTTTGATGGCATGTCCTTGCAACTCAATGTCAATGAAAAAAAAAATACCATTTCCTCACCTTCTTCTGCGAATTTATAAACAAAACAAGATGCTGAACTTTGGGTTGGTGGATGACTCAGGGGGTAAAGATACCCAATGGCCTGAGTTGGATCCCAGAAGCCGCATGACTGCAAGACTGAGCTGTTTTCCAAAGGTTGCTCTCTGACCCCCACACGGATTCCATGCACCACCCCACCCGCAACACGCACAGTAAATACATAAATACTAATCAGAAAAAGGCTGGACCTTGAGTTATCTGCACAGTTTTAATGTGGTTTTTTTTTTTTAAAGCACGCTGTAAAGGCTGTTAGGAGTCTGGGAAAGTTATGGTGCCACCCCATCACAGGGAACTAGCGTGTGGGGGCTCAGTGGGTCTTGGCAAAGTATTTTCTTTCTCTTGGAAAGCCAAATGCATAATAGCTGGTCTTGGTCTGTATTTACCTCTCTAGCCCGTAATTAAACAACTAGTAGTTTCTAGTGTAAATTCAGAACAAATACACTTGGATTTGCTGTCTAAGCAGTCACTGTGGGAGCTGCACCTTCCTGTCAGTGACGGCTGTGCATTTCCACCTGCCAAACCCAAACAGCGGGGCAGCTTTCTAGTGGAGACCTTCCCCATGGCCTCTTTCAAATCACTGTTTTAAGTGTGTACAGATGAACAAGGTACAGTGTGATATTTCAATGCACGGATACAGAACATTTTCTATCTTAAGTGAGCATCACAGAGTGGTGATGGCTTTCTGGTTGGTCTCCAACTTGGGACTATCCCCTTTCATAGCCTTAGGGCTGGTTTGTGATCCCACAAGCAACAGGAAAGGCTACCTCAGGAATCAGTAATGCATTTTCTTAAGATGGCAGAGAAATAACAGACAGTAATAAACCTTGACCAGAGAAGAAATGTAGAAACTGTGGCTTTCTATTAAAAATAAAAGAAGAAAGAAATTTCTAATAGTGTTGTGGAGTTAGGAGAAAGGACAATCACTAAGTAGACATAAACTGATGAAACACTAATTAGTGAGGCACATCCCTACACCGATATCATTCTGGTCACTACTTTGCATCTGATTGTAAACTTAAGGAAGAAGAAGTAAGTGGGGACGGAAGCTCCTCGTCCTTCAGAGCACATCACTTCCTAGAGTGATCAGATAGCTGAGCCAAACTGGGATTGGGTGCAAAGGACCCCCCTTTCTCATCAGACCTGGACGCCGTGGTCCAGCAGCCTGCCTTTGCTAACATCTGGAGCTGCAGTCCTGGAGGAAAGTCAAAGGCACTGAGAAGGAGCCAAATCTTTCCACAGTCACAGCCGGAAGCATGCCCCTTCACTGAAGACCAGTGCTGCGTTCCTCCAGTGCCGAGCCGCAGTTCCCGACCTGGTGCCATCCCCTTTCTCCTGCTTCACTTTCAGAGCCATACAGAGCTGTCTGGGGGTTCACTATATCAGACTCCCTTACTGAGTCATGAACACTCACTGAGCATCCTTTGTAGGCGTGGGCCCGTGCCCTATCATCAAAGTATCACAGAGGAATTCTGTAGCACACCATTAGCACCTTGTAAGGCATCCTCAAGCAGAGCTCTGTGAGGATTCCAGAACTGTCTTCTCTTCGTTTCTTGCTGACTTCACTGTACTGCAACTTCTTACCACAGTACCCTTTGGGTCTTTCCATAAACCTCAAACCCTCCTATTTTTCATCCTTTGTGTAGTCCTGCAAGCCTGCACCATTTGTTTTCCTGTGGTGGGGTGGCGTCCCCACATCCTGGATATATTTGCTGGCAGCTGCCTGTGGTGGCAACCACCACTGTGGAGCAGCCCTCCTAATCATAGTGCTCCAGGCACACCGATGTCTCAAGACAAGTGAAGGGACACTTACGATCCCCACCCTTGGGTCTCCTTCCCATGTCCTGCCACAAACACAGCCACTCACTGTGTTCTTCCATGGAGAAAAAAAAAATGTGCTTTCTGTCATCGCATGGATTGTGTATGTTAATAACTTAAAACAGAGGCTAGCCATGGAAAACAGTGACCACACGTCATCACTGATGCTCCACAAAATCATGGGTAGGACCGCAACCACCCCCACCCCACTTCATTCTGTGATTCTCTTCCCCGGTGTTCCAAGTCAGCTGAGCACAAGCTCGCTGGCCTGGTAGGTGTAATGTTTTTGTGTTGCTTTTAAACTTAACCTTCTAAATGCAGTTGTGTTCTGAAATGTCTCTAGAGCCTAAAACACTATAAAAAATAATCACTCAGGATCCTGCTTGGTTTTGTACCTCTCCTCTTTCCCTGACCCTGTTTTCTGTAGTATAAGGTGCATGGATCAATCAATCATCTAACAACCTTATCCATCCAAAGCACAGCTGAGAACTAGGCTGTGGATCACAAAGTCACATGGAGTAGCCCAGTTCTGCGTTGAACAGCAAATAATTATGATACCTGTAATTCCTACATCAAAACACTCAGTAAACAAAATGGCTTTTAATTAAATTAAGTGGACACTTCTAACAAAAGACCTTATGAAAATAAAGGACTGGGAAAGGGATACTGGGTAACGTAGTAATGAGAAAATGTAGACATAAAATTACCCGAAGCCATTTCCAATACAGCAGAATAAGGCTGGACTTCCCACACTGACCTCTCCTATTTGTCAGAATCAATTCAGAGCTTCAAATCGGTACAATAAGAAAACGAGGTAATCATTAGAAATATTTTTACACCAACTGGCTCATCTTTAGTGGTGGATATTATCATTGGAAAACTAAATAATCCCAGTATTTGCTTAAAATATTTAAATTAATTTAAAAATTGGTAAGGTAAGGAGCAAAGTGAGAAGCAGGAACTGAGAAAGCAAGTTTTCCTTTTTCTAGAAAATACCCAGTTAGAAACCCAAAAAGAATTTTTGTAATTTATAAAATACTGAAAAAACGCCTTTAATAAGAAAAAAACAGATGCTGCCTGGAGATGTGGAGGAGCTTATAGTATCTACTCAAAAGTCATAAAATTAGAGCAGAATTTTGGAAATAAAAAGCATTCTTGAGGCTACTCTGAGAAGGAAACTGTACTTCATATAAGTTCCTAAAGACACGTCCCATTTGAAAACCGGTCTGCCAATGGCCTCGTCCCTTTCCTCATTACCCTGCCATACCTCAAATCCATCTAAAAATACTGAAAATGTAAAGTGGCTTCCTAAATACTCAACACTTCAGAATGACACATTCATGGCAGGTTCTGAATGGCTCGTGTTTTATTGTCTTTTTTCTAATGTTTTCTCTAATTTCCTCCAATTCAATGTTGCTGTCCTGTGACTTGGTTTCTATACATTCAATGAGGATAGAGCTTTTTGAACACTTTAGACTTGATAGATGCTTCTGGAATAGGATATGGTAGTTATAGATGCATGCTGCTGTGCCTGCCCCCTAGACTCTCCAAAGTGTCCTTCTAGCTCATTATGTACAGTCAGAGAAACACTGGTGTGTCCTTACCGTTCCCCTGTGTATCCTGGGCTGCAGTGACATTGGCCTGTGGCAGCATCACACGTCCCTCCGTTGTGGCACTGGCATTCTTGGGAACAGTTCTTTCCAAAGCGACCCTCGGGGCAGGGCTGACCACACACTGTGCCCTGAATTCAAAGAGACTTAGAAAATTAGATGGGCCACAGCCAGAATCATGGAAGGCAGAGGAAGAAAACAGGGACAGCAGAAAGGGAGGAGAGATCTAGGGGACAGGACTGTGAGAAAATTAGATTAAGGGCATTTTAGAGCACAGAATGTTCATCGTCTTTAAAGTATGGGGAATTTCAGGTTGAATTACTGACTTGATATGCCCAAATCTCAAGATACATTCAAAGACAGAAGAATAGTAATCTTAAGAAATTTTTATATTAGAAACTGAATCCTAAAATAAAGTTACATAAAATTATGACAACTTAAGGAATCTATAAATATTCCTAAGCGTTCTTCCCTGTGCCTTACATACACCACAAGTCAACAACACTCACTGAGCATCTGCTACATACGCAGCAATATCCTGTGCACACAAAGCACCCAAATCCTTTCCCAGATGCTGTGCACTGTGTCTCTAGTTTCTTTTCTCAAGATGTAACAAGGCATGAGGTTGAAACGTTGTATACTTGAATTAACAATAACATTACCTAAGAAAGACTTCTACACAAATTAACCGCTGTTTCAGAAGAAAAGGCATATTTTCAAGCAGGTTCAATAAACATTTCTGAGGCAAACTTACTTCCTGGGGAGAAAACCCAAGGAAGTCACTAGGACATTTCTCCTCATCCTAAGAGCAGTCCTTAGTGAGTGCAGTCACGTGTATTCCAATCCTGGGCATGTGACAGTAAGACATGATCTCAAGATCTCAATATATCAATGAAACACCCCACTGTTTTCTCCTTCACTTAGCTATGTAACTTGGGCTTACAGCCTCTGATTTGTTGGAGTTATAATCATTAGAATATTTATTGGAGTCATAATTAGTGCAAACAGCATACCCCACATAACGGGATTTCCCTAATGTTTTTCATTGTCCTCTCTCTCTCAAAAGAGACAGACTGCGAGTACTCCAAACTTGGAACCTAGCTAGAACAGCAGATGGTTTTCTAAATGTTTATTCTGGATAGCGTAAGAAATACATTTTCTCTAACTACTGGCTACCCACAAAGGCAGTTGGTGAGCTAATTAAGTCTCCTCTGGTGGTTTCAAGCTATCCACCAACAAGAAAGATTCTTCCACAGGCTCCTGGAACCATAAAAGCCTTTGAGAGATGATTCAGATTAGTGCTTAACCGAGAATCGTCTACATGCCAGGAATTGCACTAAGTACTGAGATTCAATGATTAGCTGCCTTTGCCTGGCTTGTTCATGGGCGATGAGGAGAGAAGATACAAAAATAGCTCTAATCACTCTGTGCTAGGACATCCTACTGCACTTAGGGGAATATAATAACATTACTGAAGGAATGATGGACCGAGGGCCCGCTAACAGCTGACCAAGGTTCAGTGAGTGGAGGGATCTAGTGCAAACGTTCACTTTCCCAGGGTCTGGTTCTAACGACCTACCATGGTCTCTCTGAATTTCCAGGGATGTTGTTGAAATGTTGGATATGAATAAAGCCTAGTGTAAGCAAGCAGCAGAAAGATGGTAGTGTTGCTATTGGCTGAGATGTGTGTGTGTGTGTGTGTGTGTGTGTGTGTGTGTGTGTGTGTGTGTGAGAGAGAGAGAGGGGGGGGGGAGGGAGGGGAGAGGAGAGAGAGAGAAATGCCAGTTCACCTTTGGAAACATCTAAAATAACGATACAAATAAGATGTTGCAAGGGAGAAATTTGAGTTGGGAATTCAGTTACCCACAGGGGAAAAAAGTGTCTGGAATCTTCTATTAAGAAACATCTGTTGTGGCCTAGAGGAAGTGGTTGAGGGCAGGTTCCAGGGGACCCACAGAGTGGATCCATCTGTCTTTCTCCTGGACTCATAGTCCCAGACTGTGGCTACCACCTTCCCACATCATGACCTCCAGGTGACAAGGGGACATTCCAACCTCAAGATGAGGCAACCTCAAAGTAAAATGCCTACAGTTCTTCACTCAGAGATCTTGGGGGCTCCTTGGACACTGACACTGCAACAAGACTGCTCCCTTGTCATGAAGCCAGCCAGGGCCAGCGTTGGCAGAAGGCTGATACAGGAGCTGAGAGAAGAAAAGGAGTCAAAGATAATCTGACACTTCTACTTGGTCTTCTGAGAAGGGTTGCCCTTGCACTCAGGTCCAAAGCGCTGAAGCATACGGCAAGTTTGTTTCCTAAGATTTGCTTTGCTGGGCCTACAGGAACTACCCCAGTGATTCTTGCACAGCTTCCTTCCACTCCCAGGCCCTCAACAAAAGGCTACACCCCTTAACTCCATTCCTTACCTAGCTCCCACACTTTGCTTCAAGAATCAGACTTCATCTAACCAGTCTCTGGCCTTCACCATGGGTCTGATCAATTCATTGGATGCTTGCTCTAGTGGTCTCCATAAAACTCTCCCTTATGTCATAAGGCCCCTGCCTGTGCCCCTTACAATAAAGAGTAATTCCAGAGCAATTCTACCCCCACATCTGGCCATAGAATGTATAGCTTAGGTGGAGCCCTGACAGTCGGGGACACTGTGACTTCGGGCTTCTAAGGTTGGAGTAACCAACAGGGTAGTTGTGTCACATTTGGACTCAGGGGAGGTAAGATAAGGATCTCAGGAAAGCATCAGATGACTGCTAAAGCCAGTTCCCAGAAAGTGTCCATAGTGAGAAGAGAGATGCCACAGTGGGTGTAGAAAAAGAGGACTCGGAAGAGATCTTTAGTAAGACAAGTGTGAGACAAGGCCACTGAAGAAGTAGAGGACGAAAAGGGCTAAGGCAGAGAGGCAAGTGGTCAAGTGAGTCAAAACTTTGGGGAAACAAATCAGAATAAGAGCAGAAGGGTCTTAGTGGTTCCGACGATAAAGAAGTCACCATAGATGATGAAGAAGTCACCATAGATGATGAAGAAGCTATGCAAGAAGAGTTCCTGGACAGACAAAGTAATGGTCGTGTAAACTGCTCTTGTAAGACATTGTTTTCTTCAAGCAGACATGCATAAAGCAACTCAGAGAAACAGGAACTAATACTGTTTCCTGGCTTCACATGTGTAATTAGCAATTCTTGAACACTGTATCCCATATAGCAGTAAACCTATAGAATTACTAGATAAAGAAAAATCATTATGGTCAGAGGGAGGGAAGCTTTGTAAGTCTGGCTTATTCTCTGGGAAGTTCTACAATTCTTGGTCTGCTTGACCTACTTTGGTGTTTCTTCAGATTTTTATAACAGCCTAATACTTTTGTGTGACATCTTGTTAAGGAGGATGTTATCATAGACAGTAACAATCCATGGATGCAATTGTGAAGGCAGTTATTAAATAATTTCAGCATTTATCGGTTGTTGTTGTTATGTGGGAGATCACATATCTGCCTCATTTTATCTTTGGGGGACATGCAGAGCCATGGTCATTATTATTTCCATGAGAGTTCTTAATACACTTTACGGACAAGTACAGGACAGAATTAGCTCGTGGCTTCTCTGATATGAAGGATTTGTTTTTAAATGGCTGGGTATTTCAGTGTGGGAATCATAGCCCCCATTGCTACTTCCTTTTGTGCTACAGTCTCCATATGATATTCTCTTGTGTGTCTTGGAATGTGTGATTATTGGGGGTGGAAAGACACTTACCATCCAGCCGGAAGGACAAGAGCACTCTCCAGTTACATGATGGCACACGCCTCCGTTTTGGCAAGGACATCTCTGCTCACACTGTGGACCATGTTTGCCAGGGGGACAAAGATCTTCACAACTGAGGGATTTCAGTGAAACAAAAGACACTGTTATCTATCCAAGCATATGATCCTCAGATTCACAGACACAGCATCATCCAGAAACCTAAAATACACAACCTTTCCTCATTCATAACATAATCGGCATTTAGAACAATAATCACATTGGCTGGAAATGTCTTAATGGGTCATTAGGTCCTTCTTTGGGTCCTTCTTTTGGTTTGAGTTCTCTCTCTCTCCGTGTGTGTGTGTGTGTGTGTGTGTGTGTGTGTGTGTGTGTGTGTGTGTGTATCTGTGTGCAGGTTTGTTTGCCCATATGTATGTATGTAGAGGCTGGAGGAGGATGCAGGAGGTCCTCTGCTTGTCTCCACTTATTCCCTTAGACAGTATGTCTCACTGAACTTGGAGCTCACTGACTCCAGCAGGCCCCAGGGATCCCCTGTCTCTTGCCTATTCCCAGCACTAGGGTTACAGGCACCGAAGATCACACTTGGCTCTTCATGTAGGTGCCAGGGATCTGAACTCAGATCCTCAGGGTGCACAGCATGAACTCCCTCCAAGCCATCACCTGGCTCTGGTTTGGGGGGAAATCTCTCCTATTCGAGAGTTCCAGGAAGAGAAGTGGCCACACACTGGTGACAGAAGCTGCCCCCGGAAGTCTTCCTAAGCTCTTGTGCTGGAGTGAAATCTGCATTTCTTTGGAAGTAGAAAGATGTCAGTGTTCACATATTCCCTCCGTGTGCCTCTTCACAGTCAGTTTTCAGCATTCTCATCTCCTGGATGGCAAGCCCCCATCCCCTTAACCCTACTGTCCTTCCACATCCCCCACTAAAGCATCCTGTTTTTTTGCTCTGATGAAATGCCTCCAAGTCTCCCACGGCCCTATTTAATGTCGGCCTTGCTGAAAACCCATAAAAGTGATATTAACAATTAAAACAGTTTGAAACAAACATCTATTCTGAAAACCAGGGCTTTCTAGCTAGTGTGGGGTTTTTTTTTTCTTTAACTCTACTCCACAGACATTAACACTGTCAGCAGGACATATTTACCTAATCAGCTACATTTCCCCAACTATTAGTTCTGTGATTTACGAGTGTAATTTTCCCAGTAAGGGGACAAGATCTCTCTCTCTCTCTCTCTCTCTCTCTCTCTCTCTCTCTCTCTCTCTCTCTCTCTCTCTCTCTCTCTCTCTCTCCCCCCCCCCACCCCCAAATTCTGCCTTTTACTCTGTTAACATAAGCAAACCAAAGAATACTCTTCTCAAAATAAAGTCATGGGGATTGAGGACTTATTTCAATGTTCTCCTGAAAAAAAAAATTAAACTCTTTATGTGCAATGCATCCTAACAGATATGATATATGCACTTTTATTTTGTAAAGAACTACATGTGACCATGAGCACCGAATGACTCAGATATCTTTCACATTATTGTCTTTCATTGTGTACAAACATTTCAGTCTCTTTCATAGGCTCTGGATATATCCAATTAATTGCCACAAAAGCAGAGCCACACAGACCACTATTAACTATTCCTAGATGTGAGTGGAATTGTGGGAAATTTTCAACAGAAACCCATACCTGCCAGGGTAATCCCCAAACACACTCATTCCCACACCATCTGGTGAGCCTGGAGGCTGGTCCTTAAATCTTGGCTAAGTCAAGCAGCAGGAGGCCCTAGTGGCCATCACAGCAGTGCCTGGCCCCTAGACCCCCCGGCCGTGGGTATTGAGAGAGCAATAGAAACCGAGGTACACAGTATCTGGGGTGCTGCTCCAGGGCTCATGCACTTACAAGGCTCCAGTGTATCCCGGTGAACAACGGCACTCCCCAGTGATGTGGTCGCAGGTCGCTCCGTTCTGGCACTGACATCTTTGGTGGCAGTCATTTCCATAGGTGCCCTGTTGGCAGCGGTCTTCGCAGCGCCATCCCCGGTAGCCCGCCGCGCAGTGGCAAGCCCCGGTGATGGGGTTGCACAAGGCTCTGTTTTTGCACTGGCACCGGCTACTGCAGTGAGGCCCCCAGTGATCACCGTCGCAAGCTAGGATGAGGAAAGGAGGAGGGTACCAGAGCGTGAGGGTGGGTCTGGGAAGTTCTTCCACTCTGCTCTGCTTTTGGAGAAAGGTAAGCCTTCAACCTGATCTCACCATTGGTGTTTTTTGTTTGTTTGTTTGTTTCGTTTTGTTTATTTGTTTGTTTATTTTAGATAAGGTTTCTTGTATCCCAGGATGGTCTCAAACTAGCTATAGAGCCACGGATGTCCTTGAACTTCTGATCCTCCTGATTTCACCTCCTGAGGGCTGAGATTTCAGGCAGGAGCCACCACACCACATTTATGCCAGGCTGGGGACTAAACTCAGAGTTTCCCAAATGCTCTAGGCAACCACTCTGCCAACTAAGCTACATCTCCTGCCTGATCACCATTCTTAGGCTGAGCATCCAAGCTCGAGCACCAGCAGCTGCAATGAGCAAGCTGCTGCTCAGGGTACCTGGCACCAACCAGGCACCATCCATGGCATCACTCCACTGCGTAAGCATCACCATATCATTTTCCAGCTGCAGGGCTTCGCTCTTCCTCTTCCCTAAACCCAGAATAAGGAGTTTGGTGTGGCCACAGTAATGGATGGGCTAGTGAAAGCTGAGAAGGGAAATAGCAGGGAAAGGACTCTGGGAGAGAAGCTGGGAATGAGCAGGTTGTACAGAGGTTTTTCTGCTTGCTAAAACGTGGACATCTTTTACATAAGCCATTGCCGCTGAAGGATTTTAAACAAGGAAAGATGGAGCCATCCTTGGTGTGGGGAAAAGGCATCAAGGGGCTGACAAGGAGAAGCAAAGACACAGAGCAGGAAGAACAGCCACTGCTCCAAGGATCAGAGGCACCTGAACCCAACCAGCGACAAAGGAAGAGGGACCGGAAACTGGGTTGTTCAAGATCTGACCCGCCCTTTGGCAGCAGCCTGGGTTTGCAAGATACCAGTCAAAATTTATGTCAATGCTTAAGCCCAGGGACCTCCCAAAGAAAAAAGCCGAATAAAAAAAAAATAGTGGTCTATTTAAAAGTACATCCAACCTAAGACTGAAACCAGACAACTAATAAAAAGATAATAGGCACAAGAAATCATACAAAACAAAAGAAAAAATAGAAATTACAAGGTGTATTCAAAGTAGCAATGTTGAATAGTAGTAAGAACAGCCATTAGATAGAAGTCAGTGAGCAATGGGGGTCAGGGTAGGGGGGTGTCAATGGAAAGAAAAAACCCCAACTCCAACCATCCTGAAACCCATGAGGGATACAAACACACCTTTCTTGGAACACATCCATGTTCATTTGTTTATTAGAAATCACAACCATCACCTGTAGTGTGTACCCCATAAGGCAAATTGCCTTTATCTATAAAAACTATAAGTTCACCAGACCTGAAATAATACTGTGAAGGAAACAATAATTCTCAGCACATGGCAGGCAACTCACCACAAGTGTAGACTCCATCTTCCAACGGCATAATCTACCGTGGATTTCATAATATCAAAAGGTTTAAATGAATAATTCCATTTTTAATCAGCACGGCTTTGGGCTCATTAGTATTTTAATAAACACTCTTTAACAGAATTAAAAACAATGAGCGAGAATTATTGAACTTAAAGCAGATGAGGAAAGCAATTACCTACGAGCTCACAATCTTCCTTCACAAAATAAGATTAGGTGGTAACTCTAAAATGAGATCCAAATCTAATTATTATTCATATCAGTTCATTCCTCTGTTGCCTGTGGTTTAGGACCCTGAATTTTAAAAATTGCCACTTTCAGTCTTAAAAGAAAACCATATCATTTTAAATCTGCACACACATAGTACCTTACTCTCTTAGTTATCTTAGGTGGAGACAAGGGCATCCTGTTTTTAAAGTCTTCTGAATTAAGGTGTGTGGTTCTGTGTAACTCATTCCCTGTCTCATCAATCAACGATAGTGAGAGAAGTCATCATTCTGCCCAAGACAAATCCACCATCCCTTTTTCTAATTCATTTCCTCTGCCTTAATCCCAGGACAGTCAGTGTAGTTGACCCCTATCCTGTTACAAATGATCTTACTCCTGACTCATGAACGTAACCTTGACCCTGTTCTGTGTTCTGTGCACTAGGGCACACACTTTTGTTCAGTGGGGGTCATTCTTTATTTGTGCTACCTTAGTTTTTGAGAAAGAATCTCTCACTGAACCTGGAGCTCAGGAATTGACTAGACTGGCCAGTGAGCCCCCAGATCCCCTCTCTCTCTGTGACCCCAGGCTTAGGAATACAGGCATTCACTGCCGTATCTGACTTCTTACAGGGGCCTGGGGATCTGAACTCAGGTCCTCGTGTTCCCACAGTAAGCACCTTCCTGACTGGGCCATCTCCCCACCTCTCGACCCACTTATTTGGTGAACTACACGCTGCAGCTCAAAGACTCATAGCAATTCTCCAGAATTTTGTATTTGTTTTCCTTTGCTAAACCCTCTCCAAAGTTTTCATAGCTTCCTACATTGTGGGAGCCTCAGCTAAAGGGACTAAATACCTGCCTCCTCTCATGCTCAAAAGAAAATGAGCTGGCAGACACAAAAGGCAGTTTTAGCTTATAATATTATCTTGATAAAAATACCAAGGTTGTATTTAAAAACATTTTTAAAACCTATGATAAATGATTGTAGGGCCTTTTACCCACTGTGACATTGTGATAAGAGTAGGGATAAGCACATGTGCATCACAGAATGTATTTTATAAAAGCACAATAGTCACAAAGTGAAAAGGAGGTGCTGAGGAAACAGGACCCATCTCTCCTCTCCATGAGACTTCCTACATCCCAGTCAACATTTCCCCAGAAAAGCAGGCAGAAAGAAACCAGCTCTCATTTCTTGGAATATGACCAAAAACAGAAAGAAAAAAAAGGAAGGAAAAACTTAAGACATCCCCTTACTATAGAAATGAGTTTATAATAGAAATTAATAATATCACCAGAGGGGAAAAAGAGAGTTTCAGGCTTCCAAAGAAATATTATCACGCCGACATGGTTGATTTCCTGGCTACGTCTCAGCACTGTGGCATGCTTTGAAGCAACAGCCTCCCTGCTTCGGGCTGAGTTTTCCTACAAAGTTTCCACTGAAACACAGGCCCCACAGGGTGAGCACTGGATCAACATGAGCTGCAGATGGGGGCTGAGCCCACACACAGAAGTCCGAAGGCAGAGTGTCCAGAGCACGGAAGTCCAAGCCTAAACACGATCGTGATTTCCTTCCTAAATTTTGTTACACTCGCCTTCAGCACACCTACTCTTACATGTGTCCCAGTGAGTTACACAGTTTCCAACACAAAAGCCAGCTTTCTTCTCTGATGCCTCCTACGTCTAGAGTAAGTTGATGTTGTCTAGACAAGAAACAGAGAGATCTTCCTTACACTGATGCAGAATTTGACCAATTATCTTCAGTTCAAGCGCCGTGTTTGATCACACAGTTTTGGAAAGGTCTAAACAAAAATACCCTTGTGTGTCCACAGTCTCTGCAGACTTGAGACGGATTAACTTAGAGACTCTGAGGAGTAAGTACCACTCTTGTTCCTATTTCATAGATGATCAAGTTGAGATCCAGGGGGGCTTGTTCAAGGTTACAGGCCATGAGACATTGAGCACAGAGTGCTCATCTTCAGAACCTGTGCCCTAAATCATTACATTTTACTCTCCCCAAATTATAATGATGTTTATCTCAGCACTCTCTATAATAAAAAAAATTAGAAATAATCTAATTATCCAGGAACAGGAGACTGGTGGGGAAAAAAACGGATATAATTATACTTCAGAACACTGTGCACAATTAAAAATGATATAGGGAATATTTAATGAACTAGAATCTTGGCAATATCATAATTATAAAAAGTAGATTAAAAACAGTATAAATCATATGATCCAATTTTAGCAGTGAACTAGATGAAACCGCCATTAATTTAAGTTTAAAATGCAAAATATCAGTGGAAGCATTTAGCTGGATGTAATGTCTGGGAGGTGGAAGGCAGGGGAGAGCAGGGGAGCCGGAGAACATAGAGGACACCATAGCAACATGTTACCAGTGGGCACTCCTAGGGCCTGAGATGATGCTGATGGTGTTTCCTGTATTCTGATTCAGCTAGGTTGCCCACATTTTCTAATACATATCTTCTTGGCCATAAGAGAAAAGCAAGCAGCAATACAATGTGTTTTAGGATGTATTTTATTTGTTGTACACTTTACCATCACAGTAAGCTTAGTATCCTTTTTGCATTTATTTGAGTGCACCAAGGATTACTGCACTCAAATAAAGTGTCTAAAAACACCCCAATAATAAGACGGGACATCATTTTTCAAACCCTAGCTGGGATTTCAGTACTCTGGCTACCAGCACCTTTCATGAGGCCATTTTGCCTGTGAAGTTAAAATGGTGTTTTTTAGGTGCACAGAATACTCCACAACTACATTTTATTTAATATAATCCATTGCAGTAGGGCAGATCATTGACAGCCACTATTTAAGAAATTCTTTGGGGCTAATCAACAACTTAGTGTTTAGGAGCACTGTGGCTAGGCAACTGCCTAAACAGTGAGAATGTAGACGATTTCTCAAAGGAAATAAAATGCAGAAGATAGTCAACTTGAGGATCACCTATATGCTGATAATCATTTTACACAAACGAGAAATTGGAAAACTCACTGTGAAAGAATAGTGACATGTGTGCCATAGAAATAAAGAGGCTACTATTTCCAGGGAGAAAGGAAATCAACTACGGGAAGAAGAGGGATGGAAGAAGATACTGGGAATACAATGTAAGAGTAAGGTACAATTACAGTGCATGAAAACGTCATAAGGAAAGCCATTAGCTTGACATAACTAATGAATACTAATTAGTTATTATTTTAAAAACAAAAGAAGATATGAAAACAAAAGGAAACACTTTGGTGTCTATATTTAGGAGCACACAATCCTAAAAACTAGGTCTGCATAACAGCTAACATATGGACCACATTCAAAAACTAGTTGAAATAATGAATGGAAATGATTGTGAATATAAAGAGCTACAACTTCCAAGTTGAGCCGTCCACTAAAGCATTAAAAAAAAATTCTAGGTGCATTATTCTCCCCTAAGCTACCTCAGACTGTCAGTCCAGTTTTCAGGAACAAGAGATGGAGATCATGTTGAGGAATAGGGGGAATTTCTAAGTTCTTAACAGGTACTGGGCATTCCTAGGGGCACTATGGAGGCATTTTATTTAAACCTTACAATCACTCAATTAGATAGTTAGAATTATCCAAGTGGTTCCTCGTGTAATGTAGACTCAGCCAGAAATCTGCCCAAAGTCACTCAGCATTGAACTGTAAGCAAGACTCAATTCAAACCAACAATTGGAAAGCTAGTCTTCTGTCACACCCTGCCCCATGAGCAAAGGGCGCTATTGTGAAACCAGCGTCTCAGAACAAAGGTCTCCCAGCTCTTTACCTGAGGAATAATACTTGGTTTTGTCGGGAATGACAGTTCTCAGGCTTTAGAGCAGCCGCAGCAGGTTCATCAGATTGGTTTTCATAAGAGCTATGCACACCTTTAACCCCAGCATTCAGGAGGCAGAGTCAGGCGGATCTCTGTGAGTTTGAAGCCAGCCTGGTCTATAGAGTGAGTTCCAGGACAGGCACCAAAACTACACAGAGAAACCCTGTCTCAAAAAAACAACAAAAAAAAAAAAAAAAAAAAAAGCTACCCACATATACACATATACACAGTCTCTTATGTATCAAAAATTAGGCAGACATTAGACAAATGTCTTTGAGTGTATAGAGACGCTGTACTTGTCTTGAATCCCTTGTCTTCATGTAGATAAAACACAATGAAAGAATAGGATTAGGGGCAAACGGAAATGCCAAACCGAGAGGTTCTCTGCAGAGGGAATAAGACAATAAGCATTGTCTGATCTCAGAATTTCTTCTGGGGCAGGGAGGACAGGATGAAATCACTTTGCCCTTAGGTGATGTTTATCATCAAGTTCATCTTATTCCAGAAGTCTTCAATCACTGCTTGGCACATGGAGAGGTTATAATCATTTTATATTAGTATGCCTGGGGCCCTGCCTAGACCACATCTACTTATGGGACCTTGCTTGGGCACGCCTTCAGATTTTGTTACATTGAATTTTCTTTTCACAGAATGAAGATAGCAGGAGCACACAACACAAAGGGTACTTCCTGTTATGTTACACAGATTCTAGTAGCAGCCCTCCAATGCCACACATTGGAATACCTGATCCTGGTAATGCGATGCCCTAGGACAGCATCCCCCCCACCCCCTGCACTGGCTTGTATTGCTTTGCAGGAATCATGCACATCCCAAAGGCCAACTTGACTCTCACAATGTAAATTTCAAACATAAATTATCCAGTAACTCTAAAAGCAAGCCTGAAATACGTTCAGGCCTACAAGGAAAAGCAAGTACTGCCTTATAGCTTATTTATCACTGCTAATTAAAAACTGGGTTCACCACTCCACAAGAGGAAACTCATACCTGGTACTGTAAACCTGGTCAAGAGCCCATGACTGGGGAGCTCAAAAATCACAGGCGAGGGACCTACTGCTATGGTTTTGCTAAATGGCCATGATGTCAAGCTGCCTTCTAAACATTCATGTTTATATCCACGGTTATTATGTCCTCTACCTTCATCAGGAAGCATCTTACTGAAGTGGGTAGAAATTAATGCAGGAGCCTATGACCGATGGGACACCTGTCCTTAGACAGGACATCTTTTCACCTCCCCAAAGGCTCAGCGAACATCACAGAAGAGGTGGTGGGAAGAATGTAAGGGCCAAAGGAAGGGGAGATAGGCAGCAAAAAGACATTCTTCTGGACATGGCATACTTGGTGCACCATGAGGACGTCACCACAGCTATGGTTAACTATACAACACCTGGCTTGTGAACATAGCCTCATAGATGGACTATTGGCAGTCAAGGGTTGGGCAAGGGGTGCATTTTCGTAAGTTGCTCATTCTCCAGTGACTTCACACACACACACTACCCCTACAAGCCATTCTAGTTACACTAGATGGGTCACATGCAGAAAGAAGGCATGAAAGGAGGGGGACTGGCTGAGAGGAGGAGCTTCAGTGTGAGGCGAGAATGAGACAGACCAATGGGGCGAAGTGACTGGAAGTCATTACATACATGTATGAAATTGGCAAAGATGAAAAAATAAACACACACACACACACACACACACACACACACCCCACCCACATTTAGACACTTCTTACTCGGTGACTGTATGTTCACCAGTGTAGACTCATACAGGAGTTCCACAAATATAAAAAGGGAGAGAGGCAATTCTCAGTGTAATCTCCATCCTGGCACAAAGGACTGAATCAGCATAAATAAAATCTAGACAATCTCATCAAATTGACAGGTACCAGACAATTCCGCTGACTTGACTTAACCTCTTTGTCTAGGACCCTGGTTCACCAAGAGTGCAGAAGAGACTTTGAAACACATCTTGATCTATAAGGGCCTTCTCTTGGGAAGTTGATTTAGAATTATATTCTGGCAGAAGCATCCAGTGCCATGTGCTTGGGTTACATCCAACAACCCTAAATGAACTGAACCAACTTAAATGTGTGTGTGTGTGAACGTGCGCATTGTGTGTAAAGGCCAGAGGACAACCGTAGATGTTGTCTCAGGTGCCATGCACTTTTTTTTTTGAGCCAAGGTTTTTTATTGGTCTAGAACTTATTAAGTGGGCTAGCTGGTTACTTAATGAACTCAGGTCTAGTGGTCTCCATATCCCCAACATTGAGACTCCAAGCATTCCCCTTGGTGCTTAGCTCCTTTTATGCAGATTCTGTGGACTGAACTCAATTCCTCATGCTGTCAAGGTAAAGGCTTTACCAACTGGCCTATCTCCTCAGCTCCGGGCCAGGATTATTATTTAAGTCTTATTTTAATGCCTCTGCGATCTAAGTGTAATTGTGGGATTGCCTGGGGTCAATCGCCTTGGAGACATGTTTCTACCATACACTTACGGTGTGTGCGTGTGGGGGCGGGGGAACAACATGTTGGCACTTCCAGCACTCACCAAGCTGGAAGATGTCAGCCTGTGCTACACAGCCTGCCACACTAGGATTACTGCTTGAAGTAAGGAGGCCCTAAGGACCCTTAACACGGAAATGTCAAGTATCTATTAAGGCGTAGATTGACTGTGACTTAAATGGTTTTGCAAGAGGATTGGCTGAGGATGCCTTTAGACATGAGAACATGTGTGTGGCCAAAAGAGAAGTTAATAGGGAAGAAAATTCACCAAGCACCTCCTCCATTCATGTGCTCATCTTCTCACATAGAAGCGAAGTACAAATAAGTCACTTTCAAGGAACTATCGCTATGGAATATTTTCCAGAAGAGACCAAAATAATTTCCCTCTGTCTCAAAGGATAGAAAAGCATGGCTCTTGATGAAACGCACACCCTTTCTTCTTAAGCCTCCTCCGTGCCAGGCTTTCATCTTCCTGTGATTTCATTCTGTGTGCTTCAGGCTAACATGACGGTGGGGCACCATTCCCTTTGTTAACGGAGAAGAAAAGATCCTCATTCAAAACATCAAGCGGCTTTCAAAATAAAACAACTTTCTCAAGTGTCTCCATCCATGAAAAAGAACAATAAAAATGCATTTTCCAGGTCCCCCGAAAGTGCTAAACCCTGTGCCCTTCACATGTCAAAAAAAACTCTCCAAGGGCTGACAGAATGCCAGCCATCAGTGTGGACAGCCACCCAGTGCCTCTCAGATTAATTTTACTCACTGGCTGAGAAAGACTCTCCATTATTCTTAAAGATGTTTGTTAAAGGTTAGGCTGTGGTTTTACAAATTCACTGTAGGATTATTTCACATCACAAACCAGAAAAAAAGGGCATGGAATGCTTATATTTTAATGTATATAAACACAAATGTTAGTGTCTTTGTGTGAGAACATCTTGATGACTATACCCACAGTGCAGGAAAACCTCAGGGATATAAAGTGGGGGGGGTATGTAAGATTACACGTGTTCCCTAATGTCAAGAGAATAATAACCATGGGAGCCATTACATGGGCGCATATGCTATAATCTCATGTCATATGTGTGTGTGCCATATATGTATGTATAATGTACTCAAATATATATATGTGTGTATATATATATGTATATATATACATATATATATATAATGTACTCTTTTATTAAGAAATTGTTAGGCATCTTCTACAGCGACCAAGTTCTTGCTATCAAGCCCATGCTACTTACTCCTGACTAAGACAAAAGCTATAGCTAAAATTCATTATATATTGGAAGAGGCTAGACCACAATGAGATTTATCATGTAAGAATATATATGCTTGGTGATAAAAAGCACAGGACGCTGAAGAGAAGGCCTACTTCCATCTACACTTCTTTTCATGGCATCCTTGATCAAAGAGAGAAAGGAAGGGAGGTGAGGTCTACCTGGAGGAGGCGGGACTTGAGGTGAGACTGAAGGATTAAACATTCAGACCCACCATTGTGCAAATACCATCCTTGTTTTAGATATGAGGCTAAGCAGCAGAGGCCTTAAATGATTTGTCTGAAACCCTACAGTAAGAAAACTTGGCCAAGACCATCCATACTGACTGAAGGACTTCAAAGTTTTAATACCATTTCCTCAAGAAAACTTGGTTTCTGACTACTGGAGAAATTGTTAGTACATTAAAATATAACTTTCTTTGATATTGTCCTCATTAGTTTTATGCAGCAGTAATGAATGGTGAAACCATCCAGTTCTTACAGGATCCTAAGCTAAAATGATTTGCTCATCAGCCAAGAACTGTGTTCCTATAATGCCTATTACATAACCCACTGGGCTAGTCTCTGTAAGTAAGATAAATATTCTCCTTTTGTTATTTCCTACCTTCATTAGTTTTATATATCTCAAGCGTCTCTAATCTGTTCCAGGCATAGTCACACATGTTCAGACTCTGAAATCAACTAGGTTTTCCACAAATCAAAAGATTTTTTTTTCTATCAGAAAAGAAAAAAGTGATTATTTTTTAAAGTTTCTTTTCAGACATGTTTCGAGTGTTTAAACAAGGGTTATTTGACAGAGTCACAAACAAGATATTGATTTTAGTCGGGAAATCCACTGTGTTGTAAAACAATCAGAAACATATGATTTCAGTCGACTTACAATACATGCATGAATATATGTGGTTCTACCTGAATCAGCAGTGGCCTAGACAAGAGCAGGAGGCAACAAGCAACCCTACAGGACCATCTGGCATACATTATCACCTCTCCTAAAACTGAGCAGGCAGCTAACACATTACTATGGTCGGGAAATGCTCCTTACAGGTTTACATGAAGGAATTTACAAAGATCTGTGATGAACTAATACTTTTGCTCCCTATCTGAATTTTTTTTTAATGGACAAAGCTATTCCCTGCTACTTATTTGATAAGAGGAAAGTCTAAAATGTTAAGGAAATTCTATTCATTGCTATGTGCTTTGGAATAACTTGTAGCCTGAATGTCTTTGCCTAATTTCTTGCTATTTATACTTCAATTGGATACAGATTAACAGCTAAATTCTATCACCTTTTAGAATCTTCCCCATGAGGAAGAAAATGGCAAAAATTTAGAAAGGGGAATTAGTAGTCATTTTCCATTCACACGAAAGCCGACCTAGCCAGTTTTCTTAGTCGTGGGCCCATCATTCAGAAGTCACATCCCTGCATCAGGAACCCCTGGTGCTCACAATACATCAAGGAGTAGTCATCTCTTTCTGGAAAAGGGAGCACTCCCAGATCCATCCATCTGGTATACCTTCTCTGACTTCTACAGTTGTATTTCAGCTTTCAGTTTACAGGAGGAATCCCCTGCTGTCTCCAAGGACCAGAGTCTACAGTACACACAAGCAATGGTGAATCCTGAAGCCACAGGAGTCTGCACCCCCTAACAGAGCAGAATGAATGACTCCAGGTCATCCTCTATCTCTGACAGACCTTTGGCCATTTTCTTTCTTGACTTCTGAAGATGCCTGTTTTTTCATGGCCTTCAGTCCTTCTACTAAGTTGAAAGAGCCTAGAAAGACACAGAGTGTCATCTCCAATAATCAGGTTTAGCCATTATTACTTCTGGCACATTTATGTCTTTATCCCCTCCATCTACAAGTATTTACTGAACATTACGGCATTCCCAGAACATGCCTAGACAACAGTGAGCTAAATAGCCAAAAACCTGTACTTTCAGTTTTTTCTAAACCTGCATCTTTTTTAAATGAAGCTTATATCCTAGAGGGAAAGATGGACCAAACAACGATCAATAAGTAAATGAGGCAGACATTCTCAGGCAGCACCATATTTTTTTAAATGTTGAAAAGGAAATGTGATCGTAGTAAGAGACACCCTTTGAGTATGCAAAAGCAGAGAGGAAACCAGTATCTTCCAGAACTGGAAGGCAAATGACCTTGGATGGTATATATGGGTGAGGAGCTGGGGAATAGGGCAGGTGATGCAGGCTTGGTGGATCACGGAGTTTATTTGAATTATACCGGCCGAGAAGCACAGAGCTTAGGGATGGTAGCAGCCTGTGCTGAAGTGCGTTTTTACAAGGCCACTGTGGTCTCAAGTCAGGGGATTGATTCTTAGTAGGCCTGAGGGAGAAGTGGGGAAGCCAGCAAGGACACTACTGTAGTCACCCCTGAAGAGAGAGGTTGCCTTGGAAGTGGGTGACAGCCGAAGAAACAGAGTCAAACATTAGACTGTGTAGCTAAGCCAACAAGATCTGCTGGTAAACGGATATTGCACCAAGTTTTTTTATTTTTAATTAACAAATCATGTGGAACTGAGTTAAACAGCATGACAGCTCAGCCTTATCGTGCAACCATTCCATATGAGCTTAGCTAGCATAAGCAGTGTGAACATCTGTAACAGTCTTGTGTCCCGAAGAGGACAAACCAGATGTGCATGTATCTCGTACAGATGACCTTTATCAGAGGTTGGAAACAATGCTAAACAAATAAAATAATAAATTAAAAAAAAAAAAACACCACTCTGGGGCTTCCGTTTCGGGAACATCCTGGCAAGTCATATCGACAGGGGAGTCCTGCTGAAGAGAGGCATGACCTACAGAACAAGATGAGCCGTCAGAAGGGGCTGCTCCATCTGTTGATGGGCCCAAGACCTAGAGAGTATGGAAGTGATGACTGTGTGAAAGCATCGCACGCATCTTTGATTTGTCTTTATGATGATGCCAGGCACAGCATCCATGGAAGTGATGACTGCCACAAAAGCATTGCACGCATCCTTGACTCGCCTTTATGATGATGCCGGGCGCGGTGCTGAAGACAGTGCATTTTCTCATTGTTTAATCCTCACATGACGACAAGAGTAGACAACCTTATTCTTAGTTTAAGGATTAAGGAAGCAACACCCAGAAACACGAGGAAAGGGTAAGACCTAGGGTGGGACGGGGAGAGCTCAGGTGAGGATGCTCAGTTCAGGTAGTGGCTCCTTTTGAAAGACAAAACCAGCAGTTTCTATGTGTGACTCAGATGGTCCATCAGGGAGCCACCTTTGAGGTGGTTCTGATGGACTGTCCTTCTCTTCCCACCTCTCAGCACCCGACCCCCTCACTCAGTGAACCCAGTGATCTCATGCTCTGGCTGCTCCATCAAACTGATTGTTGAAGTGATTCTGACAATGCTAATGAGAATGTTAACAACTGGCTATGGGGACTGGGCTCCTGGGGCTTCCTCTCCTCAGACAATATCGATCCCACCATTGTGTCTGGGTAATAGATCTATACCACAGACTTTGCTAGGGAACATGTCAGCTTTGTGTACTTTACAAACGCTGGCTTGTAATATCTTTCAGACAGACTCCTTCATTCAAATGCCCTGCAGGCAGCATCTTACTGCTCCCCGCTGCACAGCATGCCTACCTAATTCAAAAGGTCCTTAGGGTTCCTGAAAATGTTGCACCTGAAAATGTTGGAGCCAGCCTTGCCTCCAAGGCACATTTTTACTATTTTCGAATACTGAAAATGCCATTAGTGATCAAACAAGACCCCTTCGTGGGTTTTCAGAACCAAAATTAATTTCCAGTTTTGCCTCTCTTTGGTTCTAATCTTGAAATTAAAGAGCTTGAGGGACAAGCTTTTGTATCTTTTTGCTGACTGCTGGCTCATCTGGGACTTTCCTTTGTACCTTGTGGCCAAAGGAGAAATAAATTTCTCAATAGCTGTTTAAAAATTAACAGGAGGATCCCATAGGTTCAGACAACAAATGTGTGGTTACTCCTCCCAGTAAAGGTAAAGGGTTTATAACACAGAGAAAGAAAGGGCTTCAGGAACTACATAAGCACACTCATTGAGGACTCCGGGAGAGAGCTGGGCAATTAAGAACAGGATCCTTGTCAGGGTCCTAAGTTCAGTTCTCCGCACCCATGACTGGTGGCTCACAGCTACCTGTAACTCCAGCTACAGAGGAGCCAATACCCTCTGCTTGCAGTCACAGGTACACGCGCGCACACACACACACACACACACACACACACACACATCAGAGCTGGGATCCCGTCCCAATCCTATCGGCCATCTGGAGTCATCTTCCCCTAACTGGTTTTCTTTCTCAACTGAGTCCCCAGCCTCAGAGCCCCTGAGAAAGTCAACAAAGCCTTTTCTTGAATGTACAATTACTTCTTCGTTTCTTTGCTCTTTCTCTATGGCTTCTCAGAGAAGTTTCTGGAAGAGGAGTCTATACTCAGTCATCCTTTCATGTTCTATGGTGATCTGCATTCTGTTCCTGGCACAGTTTTTAACAGCCCCCCCCCCCCAACCGCCTCTGTCCTTTCAGAATCCTCCTTACTTTATCCAACTCCAATCATCTTTTCTTGGTCTATAATTTTACCTTTCTCCAAAGCTATGATGTCTGTGAGATCAGTAATCATTCATCATTATTTTCCGTTATCCCCAGCATCCAATACAATGCTCTGCACACTGTAATCATTCAGAGTAAGTCCTCAAAATGAACACATGAATGACCGACCTTCTCAGAACCATACAATTCATTCAGTCTCATAATTTCAGCCACATGCCAAATATAACGGAGATTAACAATATCAATAACACCTGGATCCTGCCTCCAGAAGTTACCACCCAGTGGGAGGGGCAGAGGAACAGAGGATTGATGCTTAGACAGATAGATAGATGGGGGAAGAAAGAGGAGAGGGAAAGTGGAGGACGGTGAAACAGATTAGTGTCACTCAGTCATAGAGGCAGGGGGTACACATTCGGATGCCAATAAAAGAGAAATATGTGAGGGCTTTTTCAAAAAAATCATTTTAATCAAGTTTTAAAAGAAGCAGTATGTCAAATAAATCATGATTTCATTCAGAGGGAACCAACTTGGCACAGTTGGTTCCCTCTGACTGCATCTCCGACTGCACACTGACTGCATCTCAGAGGTGAGGCCCTCCTTCTGCCGACATGGTAAACAGTCCTATCCGATCTGTAGCAAAGGGTTGAAAACCTCCCATTTGAAAATGTCAGTCTCTTAGTTTCCTATGTCATTGGGGAAGAAAGAAAAAAAAGATAGCTGCGTGTGATCGTTATCAGTTTATTGTCACCTGATCCTAATTATCAAAGGGGAACTGGATTTGCTGCTAGACATGGAGTCTGCAGGGCAGTTTCCCTGGGTGGAACACAGGGAATGGGCAGAGCGTATCTCATGCACCCATGCCTGGTGGTATAGAAATATACCACTCTATTTGTATATAAATGCAGAATAATGAATACATATATATTATATTCATTAGGTATATATAAATATAGGGTGATAGAAAATGACGTCAAACAAATGGAGAGCCGGGGACAAAAGGGAACATAACCCTCTCAGCAATGAAGTCTTGAACCATTCCTCCAGGGAACAAATCTCTCAAGCAGCTGAGGTTCTGGTTGAGAGAGACGGAAATAAAGAACAGGAAGGGAAGACACCGTGACTGGGCCTCTGCGGCCAATGGCTGAGAAAAGACATGTAGCAGCTTTCAGTATTTTTCTGTTTGCCGTATCCTTGTCCACGTGTTCATTTTTAAGCTACCCATTATTATTTTATTTTTAAGTACAAAGTGCTGCAAGTTAACTGCAGTATTTGGGGGATGCTCCTCGGAACTGTGACTAACTTTGGAAAGGTATCGAATTAAGTAGCAATGGATACAACACTCTCCTTATTTGGAGAAGGAAGTGGAAACATTCTTGTTTGTGAAATGGGGGCTCTGTCAAATTAGAAGGGGGGGCAGAATCGTTGTGTGGCTGTGGAGGAATTCAAGTGTGAAGAAAAGGGAACGCAGTAGCTGGGTAAACCAAGGAGCTACCAATGCACCACCTCCCCGTTTAAAATGTCTCCCTCACTGGCTGTTCCACAAAAATGGGCGTGAGTCTTTTACCTACTCTTCCTCTGCTCTCTGGCTGAATATCAAGCATTTTCAGTAGAGGGCACTGGAGAGACACTGAAGAAGGGAAGGAGGCTTTGACTCTTGGCCCCAGGGTGTTGACCCAGCTGACCCCCGCCCCCCACGGCTTCTCTAGCACCTGCAGCTCCTTCCGAGTCATGGGCAGCAATAAGCTCTTGTAGCATGGGCAGCTTCCCTGGCATCTTCCTACCCTTTGTAGCAGAATGGTATTAGGACACTGCTCAGTGCACAGGCTTGAGTTCTATAGGGCAGATTTCTAGAAGGTTCTGCCAGAACAGTACCACCCTCGCTTTTCCCGGGCCGCTCTGTGACCTGTGGCTGTGCCTCTCCTACAGGGTCCAGTGCGCATGGCTCTGGGACTTCTTCGGGACTTTTTTTTTTTGTCTCAGTCCTGGGGGAGTGGCTCTTGTCATGTGCTGTTTCTATATTCTTCACCTTCAACTTGCCTATAGTCAACCCCTCACCACCCCAACCACCTGTTCTACTCATTCATTCTTTCTGTGTTCTGGTGAAAGTTTCCCCTTTTGACCCACTCCATGGCCCCAGAGCAGTGAGCACTTCCAGCAGGGAGCACTCCCAGGAGGGAGCACTTCCAGCACTTGACTTCTAAATATCGTTCTACACTAAAGCAAACCAGACTCCTTTGAGAAATTCTCCATTCGAGGGCTAGGGAAGGAAAAGCACAAGATACATCTGGAGTATTTTATAGTACCAGAAAGTAAGGAGATGCTCAAAAATCAAAAGGGTTGGCCATATCTAAAACATAAATTTGGCTACAATATCCACATTGAAGTAAGTAACTATGCAAAGTCTCCCTCATGGATCTTAGTGTTGGCCTTAACCCGGAGTGGAGGCTAGGATCAGGTACTTGCTTCCAAGGTAATGCAGGGGAAGACAACAACTATGTGAAGAAACCAAGTGCTGGCCTCCTGGGGGACAGCCTGCCCGTTCCTGCTGATATGAGGAGAGCAAGCTGACTCTGAAGTCTACGTGTGACAAATCACCAGGGACATAGACCGGGGCCTGGCAGCCCTGTGGGATTCTCTCTGTCCTTCTCTAGACAAACAAGGAAAGACCAAGAAGTCCACACAGACAGAAGAAAGCATGAAGACAACAGAGTGCAGTGTGGCTCCCAGAGCATCTGGAGCAGAACGAGGAGAAAAATCCATCACTATCACACACTGATACCTTTTTTATTTTTCCTGAGACCCATGGGAGATTGACAAGGGACATCCGGGATTTGCTTGATACCAATGTACTAATATCCATTTCTCAGTCCTGCCAAACTCACCGGGTACTTAAGGGGTTAAGGACAGAGGATTCTGAGAGTGCACACATGAGAAGTCTCCAGGTATCTTTGCCACTTTCCTTCAAATCTCTAATTGTTCCAGAAGCAAAGGTTCACTAAAAATAACTAGAATGATTTTGGCCTTCTGACTGGCCCTTAGCTGGTACAAAAATGTCAGCCCAATCATTTCAAGCAATCATTGTATGGATCCAACACAGGAACGCTTAAACACAGCTATAGCCAGAGTGAAGGGAAAACAGGAAACGTCGGAAACTTTTTAACTCTGGAAGGCTAGTACATGCATTCTGTTTCCAGAATTATCTGTCCAAGACTAGACAAACACATTTCCTGAGATGAAACCCAGGTAGCAGTTTTGGCCTTGTGTGCTGCTCCGGTCTTAACAGCATTCTATTCTGTGCTTTTTGGTATTTATTTTAAAGATTTATTTGTGTGCATTCGTGCATGCATGTGTGCATAATTGTGTGTGTGTGTGCGCGCGCGCACGCGTGCGTGCATGTGTTCCTGCATGCATAAATGTATGTGTGTGTGTGTCTGTCTGTCTGTCTGTCTCTGGGTTTGTGCATTTGAGTGCAGGTCCCCATGGAGGCCACAAGAGGGCATCAGATCCCCTGGAGCTGTAGTTATCGGTAGTTGTGAAATGGGTTCTGGGAACCAAACTCCTGCCTTCTGGCAGAGCAGCTTGTGCTCTTAGCCTCTTTATGGAGTGGGTTTAATAAGTGTCAGGAATGTTATTCTTAGAGCAACTTTAAAGACTTCAGGTATCTGTTCACATGTATTTATTACACAGCCCAAACGTGAATTGCAGAGAATAAACTAAAAGTTGCTTAATTATCATATTCTATTGTTGTTAGAACATACAATCTCAAAATACCGGAGTCTTCGTTGGAGTCAGAAAGCTCTAACGTAGAGAGCAACCCTTTATTTCTCAAAGGCTCAAATCAGCTTTAGAGTCTGAAGTCCTTGTGGGCTTTTGTTTTGTGCACAAATGCCCTTTAGTCTGAGCTCTGAACTTGAGGTAGTCTCCAAATTTTAGGAGACCAAGTATGAATACAGCTGAAATCATTTCACAGCCTCTTGCCCTAAATTGAGTAAGAAACTCATTTTCTTTTTTTTTTTTTTTTTTTTTTTGGTTTTTATTATTATTATTATTATTATTATTTTACAACACCATTCAGTTCAACATAATAGCCACAGAATCCCCTGTTCTCCCCCTCGCCCACCCCTCCCCCCAGCCCACCCCCCATTCCCACCTCCTCCAGATCAAGGTCTCCCCCGAGGACCGGGGTTGACCTGGTAGACTCAGTCCAGGCAGGTCCATTCCCCCCTCCCAGACCGAGCCAAGTGTCCCTGCAAGAAACTCATTTTCAAATAAAGAATACATCCATTTTCCCCTTTCCCACTTTACAATAATATTTTTTTTCAAAATGTCTAGGTTTTAAAGCTGGAAAAGTTAATGAAAGCAGTGTTGTATTTGTGGTCAGTCGGCCAGGAAAATGAACACAAGCCAAATCCCACATCCCAAACATTCTGCTTCAATAGCATGTGAACAGAATGCCCAGCTCACTCCCTGCCCTCAAACAGAAGTGGAACAAGACTCTGAAATACAGTTACCCACGGAATAGAGCTACCTAACAGAAACAGACTCACACACATTCACATCTGCCCTCACACTCATACACATACACATACACACACACCACACACACACACATACACATATACACACATTCACATATGCTCTCACACTCATACACATACACACACACATACACACATTCACACATGCCCTCACACTCATACACACACACATTCACATATGCCCTCACACTCATAAACACACACACACACACATTCACATATGCCCTCACACTCATACACATATGTGGGGCGTTTACCCACCAACCCCACAGCTCCCCAGAGTTTTCTTGAGTGTGAGCAGCAGGAAATATTAGATAGAAGGATTTATTGCAGAGAATATTGTGGAGATAAACAGACAGAAAATAAAGGATAGCCTCGAGAGGGCCTGGAACCTATTCCAACGGGCCCTGACTGTCTCTGGCCCAGGGTTTTTATAGAGACGCCAAGGGGTGGAGCAAAAGACCTCCTCCCCCAGCACAGCCAAGTGCGGACCATCTCAGACACCTGCACTCAGGCCCGTGGTCCTGATCATCCTCTATTCGGACCTGCTGGGTAAAGCCACGAGGAACCCGAAAACGGGCTCCCACAGCACATACACACATTCACATATGCCCTCACACTCATACATACACACACAATTACACATTCACATATGCACTTATAATCTCATACAGACACACATTCGAATATACCCTCACACTCATACACATACACACATTTACATATGCCCTCACACTCATACACACATACAGATTCACATATACCCTCACACTCATACACACACACTTACACACACATTCACATATGCCCTCACACACACACACATTTACATATGCTCTCACATCCTCATACACACACACATACACTGACACTTGTCCACCATTGCCCTCACACTCTCTTATACACACACTCACATACATTCACATATATCCTCACACATATACACATACATACACATATGCCCTCACACACACATTCACATATGTTCTCACACTCTCTCACACACACTAACACACATCCACTATTGCCCTTAAATCCCCATACACACACACTAACACACATCCACCATTGCCCTTACATCCCCATACACACACACACATGCTCTTACACTCTCTCTCACACACACATTCACGTATGCTCTCACACTCTCTCACACACACACACATGCTCTCACACTCTCTCTCTCACACACCTCACAGTCTCTATCAGTTACAATAAGAAGGCTCTTCCTACTGAGTGTTCTGTGCACAAAGGCCTCCCCAGGAGATGTGTCTTCAGGGGCAGCCCAGAAATCCTAAGTGTAAAGGTGTTTTTAGCAAAATAAGAAAGAATCTTCACAATTCCAAAGAAAGCGAGTAAAAGCCTTAGAAGCCAGCTTATCTGGGCAACTTAAAATTCTTTCAGACTAGTCTCAAAAATGCAGTTGGTAACAACAGAGACTCTTTGGGCTGTCAGAGGAACTGGCTCAATTTTGGAAAAGTTATTTCTCTTGGATGAGTTTAATGATTTAGTCATTGCAATATAGTATTGAATTTCCATTTCCTCTCACATTTTTAAGGTCATAAAAAAAAGGCACAATTTTGCATGCAGCAACAAGTTGCGAGAACACTGAAATTTTAGCTGCAAAACGTACGAAAGTAACTGTATCCTATGGCATTCCATCATTCCAACTTCATGATGCTGAAGATGGGGGCCTCGAGCGATGCCTTCTTAGAATCTAGAAGACACCGCTTTAGAATTGTAACTCTTTCATAATGAAGACAGTCATACGGTATGTTGTAACACTGTTAACCACGCATCAAAAAGTTCATGAATTTTTATTGCAGATTTATTTCCCCAAAGTTATCTCAGCATGCACTCATCATTCTCACCTCAGAGTACAGAGGCAAGTGGACAGGTTAGGATCACACCATTCTATTTCTGAATTAAATTCAACATGTGACACATTTTAATCACCAAGAAAGTAGCTTACCTAATTAAGTTAGAAATAGAAGTTAGACCATCACGGCTCTGTCACCGCAATGGCCTTCCCTCAGTGGGAAACTAAACTCTGGCTCCTACTCTGATACTGACAGAGGTGTGGGTAGCAGATTGCCCAACTTTTCTTTCTACTCCCTTAACATCAGTGCTTTCGGCAACACAGCCATGGATTTAGGAGGAACCGTTTGAACGAGTTAGATTTGCAATCCACACCGTCCTCTGCTTGGGATGAAGACAGAAACTTTGGCTCAGAGGAACCCATAGACAAGGGGCCCCACGACAACCCCCGGAGACAGACAACAGCAGATGGGACTTACCGCTGGAGCAGTTGGTCCCCCCCCAGCCAGGCTCACACTGACAGGTGTTTGGAGCAATGCAGCGGCCATGGACACATTTATCAGCACAGTGAGCTGTCAGAGAGAAAAAAAATCAATCAAACCAAGAAAGTTGGCACAAGAAAAAAACCAACAACAACACAGCTGTTGTGCTGCCCAGGCTCACATGTCACCTAAAAACAACACGCATGCCTCATAATTGTCTTCAGTCCTTTCCTCAGCCCTTTCAAAGTCGACTGGAGAGCCAAACAATTCCCCTCTTATTTCGATATCTCCGAGTAAATTCCTCCATTTCTACTGTTTAATTCTACTTCACACTAAATTAGGGAAGCGATGTCAAGGAGAATTGTCTAGTCCATACTTTAAGAGCTGTTGCAATGGGTCCCAAATACATCTTCTTTGTGCTGGGAAGAGTGTATGTGCAGAAACAAACCACAAAGCAAGATATGAGTATTCCACAGTGACAGCATAGACCAAGAGGTCATTTCCTGTATATGATATATTCACCAGAAACAATGGTCACCTTTCTTCGTGATTGCATTCATGTCCTGACACAGCAGAGTCAAGGATACATTGTGCTGGACCTCAGTGCTTCACAGGCACATTATGTATTCTCTAAAATACCCAGATATGTAAATTATTGTGAGAGCTAACTGAAAGAACTTGGAGTTACAACATTTTACTTAAGGATGGAGTAAAGTGCCTTGACTTAGATGTGTTTTTTAATCTGTGCTTATTATTAAAGAGAAGCACATTAACTGCCCAACCTCATAAAATATTAGTACATAAGTAAGCCTCACCTCCAGTTGTACACACTAGCAGCATTTTTTCTGCTTGTTTCAGTATTTTTTTATTTTTTATACTGTGTGTTTTTCTCATCATAAAAAATAGAACCATAGTAATTTTTAAATTGCTTTTCCACCCAACATAATGAGAAGCATGTCATTAAATATTCTTTTATGTACTTTATTTACCATTATCGGTATAATGTATCTATAGTACATATGTATAAATACATATGAATAATTATGAATCTGTAGTAGATGACCATTATGAATATATAAGACTCACAATGATAGTCATTTGGAAAGTCTTGACCTTAGACATGAAGAGACACAGGGGAAGTTATTTGGGATGAAGAGAAAGCAAACACCAGTGATCAAAACAAAGACCAATGGGAACGAGTTTTGTTTGTTGCAGGATCGGGGACAGCAGGGCAGATGAGAGAGACTTTGAACCAAGCTGATGTGTCAGCACCTCACTCAGAATTAGCAAGGAAAAGTCCAAATGAAGCTCAAACCGATAGACAGAGGACCACAGAAGGACTTGCTGCCACCAGAGCACGTTTTAACACGTTAGTGACTTAGTAGCTGGGATATCAGACCTGTTGAGAATGAGATTCTGACCTATGATACAGTTTCCTGACACGAGAATTCCAAGGAAGCCCTTGGTAATTCTGTAAATATTGACTGAGAATATTACCCCTTTAATTGTAATAAAAAGCAGAAACCACCCATAGCTTATGAATATACCAGCCCCACAATATGTCACTTACACTGTCACGTTAAGTCAATGTGTGCTGACCTCAGTCTCCTTCTATTTCTATGCACGTGCGTGACCTCACAGGTGGCATTCATTTGTAAGGCCACAGAGCTCTCTCCTGTTAGCTGTTTAACTGTAGGTATGGACATACTTGAAGCCAACGACTTGCCATATGCAAACACGCAAGATTCAGTTAAATGCGACAGGAGGTGGGATGACAGCGAAGATCGCACTCTCTGCTGCACACACTGTGTCACAGGGTAGCATGTCCAGAGGACTGTCACTTTCTGAGAGCACTGGTACCTGTCATAAGCATGCCACCATGAGAGGGCTTTGTCTGACCTGCCTCATGGACTGATGGCATTCAGGTTCCAAGCACATGGCTGCTTAGCAATTTTTCCTCCTTCAGGGTACTAAAGCTATTTCAAATTATGTTTTTATATCTTGAGACATTTTAGAAAGTAGATGCTATTTACTTTTAAGGTGAAACAGGGCTTCTTTATTACAAATGAAGAAAAAAATGATCCCGTGGTGGCAATTTTAAACTCTGGATTATTTTAAGAAATCTCTTGAGCTACCATTACACCCAAGTCTGAAACAAAATGTGGATGGATTATTGATATAGAAACCAATTCATCTGAAAGCTAATTAGGAGTGGGTGTGGAGGGGTGGGGTCTTAATTAAAACTCAATCTAATGGAATCACCTTTGAGTATTGCCTCCTGAAATAATGATCCAAGTGATGAAGATAATGGTCTACAGTCCATTCCTTGTGTAGAAGCCTCACACAGTATTCGACTCTGTCATCCAAATTCCTTCTCTTCTCTGTGCTCTTTCCCAGCATCTCTGACTCTCCAAATCCAATAACAGCCATGTACAAGTGCTCACAGATGGTCAGGGGCAAAGGGAAGCAGTGGGGCTGCTATAAAATGCACAAAGTGCTCTGTGACCTAAGATGCCACAGCCTACAGAGACACTAAGTATGACAGCTTGTGATGCAGCGACAGCAACTGACTCTGGGTGATCAACTGAACCTGTCCTCAGTTTCCCCAGACAGCTTTAGCTGTCACCCACTCTAGGTACTAAGTGTACAGGACTAACCCCACAAGGGAAAACAAGGAGATTCAAGATGTGAATTAGCCATGCATATCCTGCCAAAGCGTCTAGCTGGGAAGAAAGGGAAGAACATTCAGCTTAGCAAGTGTTCAATGATTTGGGTCTCAAGCATAGGCAGAAAGAATCATTATAAGGTCTCACCCACAGGAAAAGGAAGTCATTATTACTTATCCATGCCCTTTCTTCTTATCTTTAAAGGGGGTAGTTAACTAAGAAAACATGGAGCTCGTGGGACAGCTCAGTGAGTACAATGTTTGTAAGCATGAGGACCTGAGTTCAACCTACAAGTTAGAAGACAAAGATGTGATGAAGACAATGGTGGATGAGGACTCAATAAAGATGAAGGAGAAGAAGAGTAAGGGGAGAGGAGAAGGAGGACAAGGATAAGGAGGAGGAAGAGGAGGAGGAGGAGGAGGAGGAGGAGGAGGAGGAGGAGGAGGAGGAGGAGGAGGAGGAGGAGGAGAAGAAGAAGAAGAAGAAGAAGAAGAAGAAGAAGAAGAAGAAGAAGAAGAAGAAGAAGAAGAAGAAGAAGAAGAAGAAGAAGAAGAAGAAACAACAGTGGCACTCACTTGCTGACTTGTAATCCTGGCAATGGGGAGATAGGAAAAGGCAGATCTCTGGGGCTTGGTGACCAGTCAGTCAAGCTGGATCCATGGGCTTTAGGCCAATAAAGACCCTGTTTCAAAAAACAAGGTGGATAGCTCCTGAGGAATGACACCTAAGGTTGTTCTGTGGCCTCTGCACTCACATTGTATACACACACACACACAGAGAGAGAGAGAGAGAGAGAGAGAGAGAGAGAGAGAGAGAGAAACCCTAGCACAAACTTTCTATGCAACAAGGTATTTTTTTCTCATCCCTTTAAAAGGAAATAGTTAAGTACATGTTCTATGTTTTTAGCAGCTTTTCTCTGAGGCTGGACAGAAGCTGAACCTCTACCCACAATCTGGACCCAGCTGGAGGGACAGTAGACTGCAAGGCTCAGCCAAGGCCACTTCTCCCCTAGGAGTAGAGGGGCAAGAAACACAGACAAGACAAACAGGCCGAGTCTTTGAAGTGGGAGCTGTGGACAGCCTGTCTGTTGGTGGACAGGTGGAGACTGACATGATGACCCTGGAATCTTCTAATTAGGGTCCTATTTCAGCCTCAGTTCCTAAATCCATTTAAATCCCATCACTAATGCCATGGGCCTCATCCCTTTCCCTTGTAAATGCTGAGTGACATTAGCTGTAATGTAATTTCTCTTTTTCCACATGCATTTCCCTGTGGATTGACTCTTAGGGATGGAGAAAAGGTGGCAGACAAGAAGAGTGGGCAGACTAAAGACGCCTGCACAGCCCAAATGCGCCTGTACAAGCAAGGCATCCATTGCTCGAAAGGCAATGATGCAATCAACTCATTTAAATTAAGAAAACGTATCTCTTAAAAATGACTGCCCATAGTTTACCATCTTTGTGTCCCTTTCCTTTCTGCAAACAAACACAGAAGAACAGGATACCATGTAATGTTCGGAATCAGGAAAATAGAATGGATCTGCAAACTAGGAACTCAGTCTGGAGGGGAAGGAGCCACAGAAGCGTGAGTAGGAGATTGTGAGGGGATATTGGATCACTTATTCATATGAAATATCCAAATAGGATACTCCATACAAAAAAAAAAAATACAGGCCGGGTGGTGGTGGTGCATGCCTTTAATCCCAGTACTCAGGAGGTAGAGCCAGGCAGATTCTGTGAGTTCGAGGCCAGCCTGGTCTACAGAGTGAGATCCGGGACAGGCACCAAAACTACATGGAGAAACCCTGTCTCAACCCCCCCCCCCAAAAAATAAACCCCGAAAAATACATTAATGAGTGACATAATGCAGGTTTTTTGAGATGAAGAAAATATTTAAAATTTTGTCTCGTGATTTTGTACAACTCTGAATATACTAAAACTAGCCTGAATGTCATAATTTAACTATAAATTATACAGTAATGTGAATTATATCTCCAAATGTTATCATAAAAAATACTGTGGGAACTAGGGGACGGTATTAATTAATTCCAATTGGGGTTAGATCAAGGAAGATCTCATGACAGAGAAGACATCTGAGCTAATGAAGTGGACACTTTTAGAATAGCTACCTATTCTAAATAGTACCCCACCCTCCTACCCCATCCCACAGCCACATAACTTACTCCATAGCCATCAAAAGACTTTATGCATAGTGGCCCTAGATGGATAGCCATTGTGGAGAAAGCAAGAGCACATTAGGCAACTAGAACTCTGGATGCAATAAATATAATGGGGAAACATATGCAAAATTCCTCTCTGCCCATTCTTACAGGGTCTTCGCGTCTCTTAATGGCGCGATCTACAGAGTTATTGCTAGCAGTGTGTTCTGCAGACATTGATAATTAATGCCTCCTCCTCTTTTATTAGCAGAGTCCCAGTCATGCCAGACACACTAGAGCGACCACCACATTTCTCGGCTTTCGTTCTAGAATGATGTGCCCATGTGGAAAACAAGGCAAACAGACTCGGTGGTCAGTCCAGCTTCCCCTCCTCCCTGAAACCTTGAGTAACAAATAGCAGGATTTTCAGAATGTAGATGACAATCCTAGGAAAAGAAGCAAGGGGACCTTGGGACTCTTTACTCTGAATTCTTCCCACAGATGAATGAGCACCATCAGCCATCTGCAAGACACTTACAAACCCTCGTTGCTTGGGTTTCTGTTATACACCTGTTTTCTTCTCAGCATCACTCCAAACTAATGCATTGGCCTTTTGAGAGACCTGCCAGGTGAGTGTTACAAAGTGGCTATATTAGCAGAGTGAATTGAAGGCCCGTTTCTGTTAGAAAGATATTCAAGGGCTCTGAGTTTCTCCTAGACTTTGAGGCAAATGGATCACAAGAGCCTATATAGGCTGATCAAATGCTGTGAGGGAAATTAAAAACACTGCCACAAAGTACATGCCCCGCCCTCTCTCTAAAGTATAATTTAAACTTAGAGTATAAGAAGAGTTAAATAATGTGGATGCTGTCAGCCTTAAAACAAACAAAACAGCAAAACTGTTGTAGTTAATAAACTAAAAAAAAGAGGGTAGACTAGTGTGGAAAGTATCCAACAAAAAAGAAGAAGAGGCTGAGAACAGAGGACGGGTGGATCGCAGAAAGCAAACCTAATAACATCAGTAATTACATCAAGTGAAATGGCCGAAACATCTCCCTTAACAGGCTGAAGCTTTTAAAAAAAGCAAGAAACTATTATGTTTATGAAAATTACATGTGAAATGTAATAACAAAACACATGAAATATAAAATAGTTTAAAATGACACACTAACTCTCTTATCTGTGTTTATTATTGCTGTGATAAAATGCCATGACCAAAAGCAATGTGGGGGAGGAAAGCGTGTATTTCAGCTTACAACTGTTAGGTCACACTCCATCACTGAGCCAAAGCAGGAACCTGGAAGCAGGAATTGAGGCAGAAGACACAGAGGAGTGCTGCTCATTGGCTTACTCTCCATGGCCTGCTCAGTCTACTTTCTTCTACAACTCAGGACCACTAGCCCACTGGTGGTACCATTCACTGTGGGCTGGGCTCTGCCACATCAATCATTCATCAAGAAAATGCCCTACAGACTTGCCAAAAAGCAATCTAATGAAGACATTCTCTTGATTGAGATTCTTCTTCTCAGATAGCTCAAGCTTGTGTCAAGTTAACCAAAAACCAATCAAGATACAATGGTGATCAAAACTTGCTTTATATTATTACGATAATTTTAGAGGAAAGACTGTTTTCAGAGGTAATGAAGGCCATTTAACAATAATAATGTGTGCATCAAAATAAGAAAGAACTGTCTCAAAATGGTTATGGACATTTGGGTTGTTTCCAGTTTTGAGCTATATCACAAAGAAAGCAGATTTGAATACCTGTGTCCAAATGTCAAACAATTCTTCCACTCTATTCCAGATACTACCTAAGAGAAGTGTAAGCCATATAAACACTTGTACATCAGTTCTCCAGGCAGCTTTTTTTTTTATAATGGTAAGATGGAAAATATCTAAGTATCCATAAATATGTGAAAATGTAAATAAATTGTAGAGTATACACATATAAAAATATCATTCAGAAACAAATAGAAACAAACTAATGATGTACACAAAAACATAGATGAATCTCAAATTCATTGTGCCTTATAAAAGAAATGAGACATCAGAGAGAATACAGTACTCTAGAAAATGCACCCTAGCCTGGAGCCACAGAATCAGAGTGATGCTTGCCTGAGGAAGAGTGAAAAGGGAAGAGAAGATGGAGGAAGTTTTGAGTAGGTTTGTTGGAAAGGGAAGAGTGAATGGAAGTTATGAGTAGGCTCATTGGAAAGGGAAGAGTGAATGAAAGTTATGAGTAGGCTCATTGGAAAGGGAAGAGTGAATGGAGGAAGTTATGAGTAGGCTCATTGGAAAGGGAGGAGCGGATGGAGGAAGTTGTGAGTAGGCTCATTGGAAAGGGAGGAGTGGATGGAGGAAGTTGTGAGTAGGCTCACTATCATGAGTGCGGTAAGGATTTTACGGTTTTGTACATACGCCAATTCTTACCAATTTTTACACTTAACTATGTACAGTTCATTTTATGTAAACTGAGCTGTTTAAAAAAACAGCTGAATGTGAAGAGAACATTCTAAAGGGAATCAAATAACTTTATATACCAAGGGGATGGGGAGGAACAGAACATCTGAACTGTTATTAAAATACTGTACATACTTTACAAGATTCTTTTTAAATCTTCTTTTTCTGTGATGCCAAAGATTGAACACATACTAGGCAAGCACTCTGACACTGAGCTACCTTCCCAGGCCTGAAATTTCAGCAAGAGCCTGTGGACTCTGCAAATGCTTTTGAAGGCATTGCTTTGAATCCTCTCAAGAAATGTATTTGGAGAAGTGTCAATACATTTTTTAAAAAATCACAATGTGATGCTCCCCTGAGATTTTCCTCAGTGAAGCAAATAACTTAAATTGGGAAAACAAAACCAAAAATGTGTGTGGAGATAGAGAGCTGCAATGGAGCCCATATAAGGAATAGGAATGCCATCTGTGGAGCACATAATCCCATTCATTGCTTGAAAGTGGAGTTTCGTTTAATTCTGAACTTACACGGGCATTATGGATTTTGGCCACAGCCCTCACATCGGTCTCTTTAGGTTCAATCAGATTTAAGGAACTCCAGTAATATGATCATAATGAGCCACCATTGCAGAATGGTAAAGGCGCCGGAATAAACTCTAGTTTCCTACATGGAAATGTTTAACAATTCGGCTTCTGGCATGTCTGATGACACAACCTACTCTGACTCATTCTGAACAGGATATAAAATTTCTTCCCTGACAATTTAGAGATGGGACCAGAGGAAGCTGCGTTCACCCGAGATGGATTAGTCCCTGCTGGCCTGGTCTCATCTATGTCTATAAGAAAAGTGTGAGGGTGCCACAGGAAGGGCCTGCCAGCCTCTCTTGTTCTTAGAAAGGCATCTCTCCTGGTCTGACCTCTCACTATGGGGCCATGGGGTCATTTCAGAACTGTTTTCTACCACATGGCATGCGCCCTAGTTTACCTGACTGAGAGATGTGCTCCCAGCCTCTGCATCAGAATCACATATTCATAATGAAAGCCAGTCCTGAGGAAAGCTAAGAGGACAGTTACACTTCTTCCACTCCATGCCCTTGCCCTTTTACCCCTTGATGGTGATTTGTAGACACTTCCTTTTGGACTCTGAGACCCATGCACCCTTTCGACTCTCCTTATACATCTATAGCTTCTAGGAACAAGTCAAATCATCATGCCCAAGAGTCAAGGACTAATAGACACATCTGTTGCTGTCCTTGTCTAGAACCTTTGCTTCATAGTATGGACACCTCAAGGAAAATGTATAGATTAAGCAATTTAATTTATTCCAAAAGGAGAAAGCAAAGCTGTAGGATTTGGCTACTAGAATGTTAAAAAAAAAAAGGAAGGAAGGAAGGAAGGTAAAAGGGAAGAAAGGAAGGAAGGAAGGAAAGAAGAAAGCAGGGACTGAGGGAGGGGAAGGAAGGAAAGAAGGATGGAGGGAAGAAAGGATGGAGGGAGGTGGGAAGAAAGAAGGGAAAGAAGGAGGGAAGGAAGGAGGGAGGAAGGAAGGAAAGAAGGAAGGAAGGAGGGAAGGAAGGAGGGAGGAAGGAAAGAAGGAAGGAAGGAGGGAAGGAAGAAGGGAGGGAGGAAAGAAGGAGGGAATAAAGGAGGGAGGGAGGAAAGAAGGAGGGAAGGAAGGAGGGAGGGAGGAAAAAAGGAAGGAAAGGAGGGAGGGAGGAAAAAAGGAAGGAGGGAGGAAGGGGGAGGGAAAGAAGGAAGGAGGAAGGAAGGAAGGAAGGAAGGAAGGAAGGAAGGAAGGAAGGAAGGAAGGAAGGAAGGAAGGAAAGAAGGAAGGAAGTCCATAGAACAACTAATATGTCTTTGGGGACCAGACATATGGAGACTATATATTAGAGGAATACAAAAGTAGGGCATGACCTAGGGAACTTGGGAGCTACAGTAGCCTTCAGTATCCTTTGTCACTTAGGAACATCAAGCAGTGTTACTAATCCCCTGGCTTTTCCAAGTTGCTATGAAAACATGTTAAAATCAAAGACAAGTACAGACCTAACCAGACTTGATTGTATACCACAAGCTAAGTACAGTGGTATGCCTTTGCAGTCCCAGCAACATAAGAGGCTGAGGCAGGAGGTTCCCTGAGAGTGTGAGTTCAAGGCCAGACTAGGAAATACATCAAGATGCTGTATTAAAAAATAAAATAGGGGGCCAGCCAGTAGGGAAATAAAGGTGCTTGCTGTACAAGTCTAGGGACCTAAGTTTGAACCCAGGACCCGTATGGGAAGGAAAGAACCAACTCCCAAAAGTTGTCCTCTGACCTCCATATGGAAGTCATGGCACATGCACATAGTGGCAACCCCTACACACACACACACACACACACACACACACACACACACACACACACACACCAAATATAAAAATAAATAAATATAAAAAAGTAAAGTCTAAAACTTGAATATATGTCAGACCATCTGGATTTGCTACTCAGACAACTTTACAGCACATCAGCAAAGATCCAAAAAGAACAAATAAAGGGCCAGGTGGTGGTGGCACATGCCTTTAATCCCAGCATTTGGGAGGCAGAGTCAGGCAGATCTCTGTGAGTTCGAGGCCAGCCTGGGCTACAGAGTCAGTTCCAGGAAAGGCTCCAAAGCCACACAGAGAAACCCTCTCTTGAAAAACCAAAAATAAATAAATAAATACATAAATAAAATGAAGGGGACTTTATGTTCCTTGAAGGTCACATTTTAAATTTAACTGCTATTTTCCCCTTAATTTTAAATTTAATCCTACAAGATCTGTCATTTTTATGGCTATTCAGATTTTTACATTTTATATGCATATGTGTTGACATCTTTACTTCTTGATAAATAATGGTTGGCCATGACATACCTCCAGTGATAATGGTTAAATTGTTGAGAGAAAGACCCAGACAACACTGTTCCCAACAGTGAAGCCAGTGTAATAGACCCCTCCTCCATGCTGTAGGAGGGATATGTCTGCTACACCTGTGGAATCTGCTGTGGAATGATGTAGTGGGTAGCCATTCCAGCTTGGATCTGGAAGCTCCAACCCCCATTGAGACTCTGGCAACTGTCACGCCTACGAGGCGGGGCAAGGGGAGGTGCTGGAAACCTGAGAGCTGGATGGGCAAGCGCTCGCTCGGGGCGCGCTCTCTGCGCCTGGACCCTGGATGGTGGAGATTGATTGTGCAGAGCTCCAGAGAACACCGCTGGATTGCTAGTCGCCTTCCCCAGACCCCCGCGACCTATCCATTCTTTCATTTGTAAGTCATCCACTAAATAAATCTTCCTTTTAACTACGTGGAGTGGCCTTTATAATTTTCTCCAATAGAATATCTTTCTGTACAGTGTGAATATGTGTTGCTACCATTGGTTAATAAAGAAGTTGTTCTGGCCTACAGCAAGACAGGTTATAGCCAGGCAGGAAATCCAAGTAAAGATACAGAAAGAAGGAAGACAGAGTCAGGGAGATGCTGAGTGCTGCTGGGGGAGCAAGATGTAACTGAACACAGGTAAAGCCACGAGACACATGTCGATACAAAGAATAACAGAAATGGGTTAACCTAAGATAAAAGAGCTAGTTAGCAGTAAGCCTGAGCCATAGACCAAACAGTTTTAGTTAATACAAGCCTTTGTGTGTTTACTTGGGACAGAGCAGCTTCGGGACACAGGAAAACTTCCGACTACAGGATTCAGCTAAAACCTTTCCTTTCTTGGGTTGTTTGATGTGGGAGGGAGGTTCATGGCAAAAAATAAAGTTTGAGACACGCCTTTTGCTCCAAGCATTCCCAGAGCATCTAATAAGCTAATGTAGTCCTTAAGAAAGGGTATCTACTAACCCACCTGGAAAAACATACCCACTGGTACAATCATGGTATGACTGTTGTAGGGGTAACAAACTGCCCTCTGATTGGAGTTTCAGCCCACTCCACAAGAGGGAATTCATACCAGGTAGTGTAAACCTAGTTTAAAAACCTATGACCAAGGAGGACTCATGGTCTAGGAGAGATTTTACTATGGTTGTTTGGCTAAATTGACATGGCCCCAAACTGAGCCTGTCAACAGTCAACCATGGATAGGGGAGGGTTTCCTGGAAATCTACCATCTCCTGTTGAACTACTGGCTCCTGATGGGTTCTTGGGGAGAAACAGCTATTGTCTTCAGTTGTCTACTTACTGATGAACCCACAAGGCTCCAATGAATAGCACTAAATCACAGATGGTTCTTATCAAACAGAAACAGGTCACACAGCAAAAGAAATTAATGTAGGGATGGGATTTGAGGAAGGGGGAGGATCTGAAAGAGGGGAAAGGCAGATAAGGTGGGGTGACAGGATCAGAATGATCTATATATGTATGAAATTGTCAAAGAACAAATTTAATAAAGGTTACAGCAAATGGTAGAGAGAAAGAGTATTGAACCAATGGCATTTCCCCAAATACCTTCATAATGTAGCAATAAACTCTACAGGAGAAGCATTCCATCATTCAAATGAGAGGCATGTGACTACAGATGGTACCCAAGACCCAGTTTTGGGAAGCCAGTTTTCTCCTAGGAGAGTTCTATCTCTGGCAACTTCCCTCTTTTTATGCCCACAGTTCCACACAAGCATTCCACACAAGTATAACTCAGCTGCTCTTTTGAAGGATAAGCATCCACTGGACCTCTGTCCTCATTTAACTGTCCATTAGGATATTGGTCACTCCTGTGACCCAGCTGATTAGGGAGACCCATCTCAGCCTAAGGGGTCCTCAGGGGGACCTGGTAGAGAAGTTTCTTTTACCAACTGAAAATTCTCTACGAGTTCTGAGTTCTCTCAAGCCTTTTATGGACTCATTTGTCTTGAAAACAGAGTAAGTCTACAACTTCAGATATTCTTAATGCTACAGCTGAAGAACACAAAACTGTTTCTGCAGTGTGTGTGGCTCAGACGGATGCCTTAGGTTTACCACTGGATTATCTGTACAAACGCTGGCAGTCACTATGCCAGACTGGGGGGGGGGGGGCGGGGAATGCAAGCCTGCCACCTGGCCATGCCAATGTTCTTCACTTAGATCAAAATGTGTTTTTCTATTATTTTAAATTACCTTATCCTAAAAAGGTTGGAACAGCAGTCCAGTTCAAATTGCTTCTCAGTTCCAGGCTTTTACATTAGCGATTATCAGTCCCTGTAAGGACGCTGCATGAATTATTAGGCCTGTGGACATGCTAACCATCCTGAAAAGACTGCAGTTTCAGAGACTTGCTTCCTGGAGGTGAGGCAAGTTTCCATTGTTTCTGTTAGTCTAGTCTCCCTGGGATCCTAAAGTCAGGCCTGCTTTGGCAGAAAGAGCAGCAGCAAGATTTCCATCAGAATTGCACTGAGCCTATCTGAAATTCATAGTGGAATTCTTCAAGATTAAATTCAGAGTTCCTATTTATAACATTCTACCTACCAGGGAAGGAGCGACAATCAGGAAAGCAACAAACACCCACTGCATCATGTGTAAGATCATATCTGCACTCCTAGCAGCGCCCAGCATCCCCAACTGGAAAACCCAAGAGGGCGTGTGGGAAAATTGGAATTTCTGCTGGTGCAGTGTATGGACAAAAGGCTTCCCCTGCACTTTCTGGTAGGTGCCTCTGAACCAAGTAGGACTCCATAGCAACGGAGAACAGGGTCCCTATGGAAACATGAAAAAATCCAGCGCCTGTGCGGGAGGGGCACTATTGGGTAGTTACACTGAGGGACATACCATTGCATTCTTGTCTCTGGCCAGCCTAACGGGATTGTCTCACTTTTATCTCTACTCAAAAGGGTGTGCTCAAGAGTCTAAAGACAACAGATTTTTTTTGGAAATGCTTGACAAGCTCGTAACTGCAAATTAAACAAGCCTGTGAGACTCCGACAAACTCAGAGTAGGAAGCTCCGGCTGCCTTGAACTTCAAAAAGAGGCTTTCCCACTCCTTCAGGTCTTGCCTACCAACCAGGGAAGCTCTTCTCTCCCTTAAACAGCACTCTGCCAAATGCTGAGTCTCCACAGCGCCCCCCCCCCAAAAAAAAAATTGAGAGGTCTCGCCAGCAACTCATGTTCTAAAAAATCTGGATTCAAAACTCTTCAAAAAAAAAAAAAAAAGACTTGAGTCACACAAAACCTGGATAAAAGGCAAAACTGTGTCATTCACTGTCACCAAGGGCATGGGAGGTGAGTCAGCATCTCAGCCAGCTCTTTCCCCAGGCCTTACCCAGTTGGTCAACATACTCATGCTTGCTGTCTCTCTCCCAGGGCGATCCTTCTTAGGTTGACACTGAGACAGAATGTGGATGTCTCCATCCACTTGACAAAAGTGTAGACAGGGTTCTGCTGAGTGAGTCTGGCAAATGTTCCGACTTTCCCAGAAGCAGCCAGTTTGTCCTGGAGACAAGAGCTGGTATAGTGGATGGCATGACCATCAGTTAAGTGGCAGAGATGGGTCTAACGGGGGCCTGTGACAGGTGATTTAGGGACCATGATGATTAACCGGAACAACTAATATCTCCACGACATCTCTCCAAGAGATCAAAACTCCCTTAGGATGCTGGATAATTTCAGGGACAGAAAATATGGAGCATGCAGGCCACCCACTGCAACCCTGGGTCACCCATTAATGACCGGTGCTTCCTCTCATCCCGGGCTTAGCCTCAGACTCTTTCTAAATACCATGTTCCGGACAGCTGCTTCCAAGAGAAGCACCTATTCTCCCCAAGAGGAGCATTTTTGTTAATTCCAGTCTAATATAACTTAATATCCAAAGACAAAGGAAGAGGCTGGGGGTATGGGGGAGAGAATTATGTGTCACATGACGAACAGCCTCCCGTGGCTCTCTAAAGTACAGTATATCTGTCTCTTGGAAAGAAATGAATCTTGACTAAGTAAGCTGCAGATGTAGCCCTTGCCCCAGTATTTCAGGTTAAAGTCCATTGCCTGTTTTATTTTACTTCATATAAAATATGGTTTTATTTTTCCAATCAAAGTATGAACTATTTTTTTACCATAGCAGTTTCTAAACATAAACATTTTTACCTAGATTCTGTAAAGAAAACTGATTCATCATAAAAACATACATATAGAAAGTACTAAACAATTTAAAACATGTATATTTTTTGTTTTCTTTTTTAAGCAGGACATCTGAATTAGAACAGAGTTCTCATCTTCAGAGTTATTTTCAGATACGAACATCAACAACAGTTCTAGCTCCCTGTTTGCCTACAGCCAGTTCAGTTTTACATGAAGTTGGCCAAGTTAAAATCAGCTGTGAATATTTATTCACCGCTCTGGTAATCAATTGTCACACTCCCCTCTGCTAAGAACAGGAAATCATATAGGGATCAGTGTGTGGGAGTTGGGGCCTTTTATTTACGGTTCCCAGGTTCTCTCAACAAGTGCCAAAGACAAGAGGGCACATCCATGGGAACTGATCCTCCAGCGCTGGCCTGCAAGCTAAAGGGGGGAGAAGCCAGATCTCAGACCTTTCCCTTCAAATCCCCTGCAAGCCCGGGAGTCCCCATTAGAGCTTTAACTCAAGTTAACATTGAACTTCCAGCTAAGGAGGACAGGATAGCTGCCTTTAAGTTTCCCCCAGAGGAAAGGATCCTCAGAAGGGTCCCTTCCTTTGCAGCAGCACCCAGCAGAGGGATGCAAGGCATCTGGAGGAGCACAGAGAATGGGAAGTGAGTTTGGAAGAGACCCTGGGCATTTCCTTTGTGAGTCTGCTGCAGGCTGCCTGGCTTACAATGATCTGCTTGCTGTCATTAGCCAAAAGGAAGCCAAGGACAACATCTGATTGATGTATGTCTGATTTCACCAGTTCCCTTCCACTGAGGGGTAGCTGACCAACACCCTACTTGTGAGCTTCTCCAAGTGCCCCCTCCCGCCCCATAACCAGATCCCTAGGCAATCCCCAGCTCACTAAAGGCCAGATCCTAAAGAAGTGTTTAGAGATCAGTTGTGTGTAGCAACAAGCATATTTTCCCAGAATTACAATGTAGATGACGATTAGGTCCTTGGTATAATTTCAAAGGTTTCTTTACTCCAAAATGACCCTGAAAGAGCTACAGTACTCTGGGGACCACAACTCTGGCATCTTTCACGTGAGTTACGAATTTGTGTTTCTGCTGGACCAAGAGCTCCCCTCCCCTCCCTGCCATGGGATCATAGATCATCCCTCTCCTTGGGGGAGAGAGCATGGGAAAGAGACAGGAGACTGCTCTGAGTACTCGTTGATAGAGGAACAGCAAATATTCCAGGTGTTGGGAGGGGAGGCTCTCTGGAAGGTTGGGGTACACAGACAATGTGTGTCCATTAAGTTGAAGGATTAAAGGACATTGAAGAACCTAGTGGTTCTGCTGGCTCCACCTCTGGGCATGTGTTTGTCAGTTCTTAGTCTCCAGCTGTCGCTGTCACCAGCCCCCAAAACCATCCTAGCCCCCTTTCCTTCCGCACCCACCCCAGTTGTGCTCATTTCTCTTTCTATGACTCTCTAAAAGACAAAGTCTCTCTTTGTCTCCCATTCTGCTCTAGTCCATTAAGTCAAAAAAACAAATAGATAATAACAAATAATTCTTAAGAGATTAGCATCACTGGCAAATTTGAAATGCAAAATAAAACACGGTCTTTATTTTTTTCACCTAACAGAACTTTAAAAAAACAGTAATACTTAGTGTTGGTGTTGTGGGACATGTAGTGTGAAGGTGGGCACCCTCATGCATTATTGGTGGAGGAAGCATATAAACCATATAACTCATCCAGACAGCAATTTGGCAGTATATATGAAAACACATTAGTATTTAATGTGCGGGTAAGATCATTCTTGTCCTTGTCTTTCAAAATCCATTATCCCCTCCCCACAAATGTCCTTGCAGCTGGATGAACCCATTTTACTAAGGCCTGACCATGAGTATGTAAGAGGAAATGGAACATGCTCACTTCCATGACCTTGGGAAGTTGCATTGCCATGTGATTTTCTTCTCATGCCACTTCCATTGGCTTTGGGAACTGGATTGATATATGGAGCTCAGTTGTAATATATGAAAATAAAGACCACTCCCCCTAGAGATGGTAGATGGAAAAGGTGGAAATAATTTTGTCCCCTATTGGTTTGGCCACCGTTGGGTACCTCACAGCCAAATCAAATCCCAAATCACGCAATATGCACACATTTTCCTGTGCTTTGGATTGTAATCATTGTGCATCCCTCCCCACAAAGGGGCTACATATTGGAAGTTTGATCCTAAAGATGCCAGTTCTGGGTGATGATGTAGATCTTTAAGCTATAGAGCTTAATGGGAGGTCCTTGTAATGATCAGAGTGTGTCTTAAGGAAGATTATTTCTTGTGGGACCCTGGTTAGTTCTCCTGGGTGATTTTATATAGATATATATATCACAATTGTTATAAAAGTTCAGCATCTCTGATACCTGTCTGGTCTACCTGCATCCTCCCCACATCATGTAACACAGCCAAGAGACTACTGACCAGTATAGAAACCATGTCATACTCTTGAACCTGCCGAACCATGAGCTAAATAAGCCTCTCTTCTTTATAAAGCAGCCTGGCTCGGGTATTTCGCTACAATAACACAAAATAAACTTGTATGTTCTTTGTTCTAGAAATTCTGCTCAGCATAATTTGTCTTATGAATCACTCATGTCTGCAAAAAGATTTATGAAATGATGCCTATTATTTTAGTAGCTAACAATAATACATATCAATACAACATTATTTGGCATTAAATGATTAATTTATTAGTCATGTAAATTAATGACTAAATTGCTAGATTTGATTTACTTATCGGAAATATATCCATGATATAACACAAATGAATAAAACTATTCAAAAAAGTGTTTACATAGTATAAATCTATAAATTTGTTTTAAATTTAAAGAACAGGCAAAATATCTATAGTGCTCTATACTAAAAATGGCAACATATGAGTGACTATTTTCTCTCTAGTGTTCCATAAAGACAAAAAAAAATACTTCACTGTGAAAAATAATTTGAGAAAAAATTTAAAGATACAACAAATTATTGTCTCTGAAGTAGTTTAGGTCTTTTATTTCTAGTAAACAAAATGGTCCAGTTGAGAAGGGAGGATCAAATGGTCTGTCTGTCCTCTCTCCAATCGGTACCACACTGCTACCTTTCAACATAGACAAAGTCCTGAAGGACATCAACAGTGGTTGGCTGTTTCTTCGATCTCTAACATAACAACTCAAAAGTTGAGATTTCAGTTCCAAAACAGTCATGAGTTTTCAAAATGGAACTGATATCATTTTAACTTACAAGACATGTGTGGTCAGAGAAGACAAGAAATGAATGAGAAGAATCCATCATTGAGTCATTTATCATGGTTATTAGACAAAAAAAAAATCTGTCTCTTGAGAAGGAATTAGAAAATTCAAAGAACTGAGATAACCAATGTATAAAATTGGAAACAAAGTAGGAAGTAATGTGTCTACATTCTAAGGCTTCTGAGATAAGCCATAGTGAAAGCAATGGACTTGACATGTTCCATCAAGGTAGCAACATGTACCGTACTCTCTGGAGTTTAAAATTTTCAACAAGCAATGAAAAATAAACATGTAGCCTTACGGAGGAGGAAATCCTGACATGAGCTGCAACACATATAGTTCATATAGTTATGAACCTTGGGGTTCATAACTTTAACGCCCACACATACATTAACACCAGTGTATGAAAGCAGCATATTAACCAACCTAACGTAAAGAACCACAGAAAACAACAGTAACCCCAACATGAATATTGGTGTGTGTTAATAAAAACATATTGGCATATGTTTGAGTGAGTGTGTAGTTAGGTACAAGAGCCTGGCACTTTAATCAATAGCATTTTTATAAGACATCAATTATGTGGCTTTAAAAATCACATATATATATATATATATATATATATATATATATATATATAAACACATATGCAAACACACACAGACATATACACATAGTTCTACGTACACACATACACAAACACACACACACACACACACACACACACACACATACATTAAAACTATTTTCATCCCCTGGGCATTTCTTCATTAAGAGGAAGATTTTTCCATATCAAAAATAGCTAGATATCAGAGCAGACAAACCCAATCCAAGAATGAATGAACTTAGGGTTCATCATGATTTATAAACAGAGTAAAATCTCAGTGTCACAAATAATCTTCATGCCCTAGTAATACTTTCTTGGTGAAAATTGTTCCTATCTCTTCTTTTTCCCAACCAGATTCTTAGAAAAGACTTCTACTTACACCTTCCTCTCCTTTGCGGGCCCAATAACATTCATCTGTCTCCTAGCAGAAGCCTAGCTGTTCAAGTGTGTTCTATGGACCTGTGGCTTCTGCAGTCTTGAACCTTCAGTAGAAATACATAGATCTGTGCCCAGTCCAGACCAACTGAGCTGGGAGTCTGCATGTCACCATGCCCTCAGAGGGTCTGCCCATTTATTCCTGTCTCAAGCAGAGAAGGTCTCCTCACTGTGCTCCAAACACAAGAAGAACATGGTGTCGTTCTCCAGGGATCTCTCCCTGCAGCTGGCAGAATTAAAAAGTGTATTTCAGCATCTTCTGCTGCCTCCATGGTGGGAAACATGGGAGGAAGGCCACATCTTGAGAGACCTTTTGTGAGAATCTCCACAAAGACTGAGCTCCAGACCTTCCCTGCTTTGAATATGAAATGTAAAAGTTTCTGGGTCTTTCTGAACTCCTACTCTTATCCTCAGAAACCCCAAAGTATTAAACAGGAGGAGCAGCAGCCAAGGCTCCCTCGCTAGCTGAAAGGTCCACCCCACCCCCAGGTACACCTCTGTCTCCACAGGCAGCCGCCCGGCTCATGCAGATGGAATCACCACATTTGCTATCTGTCTAAACACTCTCTATAAAGCTCTTTGTTTTCAGAAACCTTTTCAAAGGCCAACTTCGAAAGAGAAAGTGTTTGCCCATTTTAGTCACTTTAAAGAGAGATGAGCATAAAAACAGAATGAAATTTGTGAATTGAATGAAGCGACTTTGTTTTCAAAAGCAAAATTGTCTGATATCAGCTCCATTGATATCTCTGTGGTCATGTAACCGTGATGCCCCTGAGCTATTCTTGAGAAATACAGTGTGGCAGGAGCTAGGTGGTGCTTCTCCATCTACCAGCTGTTCTGCCACTTCCTTGTGCTTGGATGAAGTCTCTCATCCCACATTCAGAATATATACGGCACCATTCCTCACCACTCACCCCCACCTGACCAGTTTCCTCATCTACAAAATGCACAGGATCGTATCTGTCTCACAGTGAGGTTGGGAGGAATTAGTGTGATGATGTGTATGCCTGGCGAAGAATAAACACTTGGTCACGACAACTACTAATCTGTTCTTGTTTTGCGGACATTAAAAACTACTTAGGGTAAACTCCTTGGAGGAAAGGAGCAGAGCTCTCCCAGATAAGCATGTAATCACAGAGCCCAGCCTTGGGTTTTATACCATAGACAAACAATCAGTGCACGTTAGCTTTGATTGTACTGAATCCTCTTTACTGAACCTGAATTTTTTTTTCCTATGAAGAAGAGGAGGAAATGATTTGGGGAAAAACAAACAACAAACAAACAAAAAAAACAAAACAATGAATTCCTTTACATGGAAAACTAGAATACAAAATGCCTTTTAAGGACTGCGGATGTAGCTCAGTTGACAGTGATGGTCTAACATCTGTGAAGCCCTGGTTTTGATACTGTAACAATGTGTAAACCACATACACTGGGCATGGCAGCACAGGTCTGTGATCTCAGCGTTCAGAATGTAGTCAGGAGGATCAGAAGTTCAAGTCATCAAGGCTTCCTGGCAAGTTCAAGGCCAGCCTGGGATACCTGAGACCATTTCTCCTGGGGGAGATTTTTTCAGCTACTTGAAAGAAATTTGACTACAAATAGAGAGGAAAACATTCTTTTCTGCCTTTTCAGGAAATTGGTCATCAATGATTAACTTGAGCTGAGGGCCACCGATTCCTATTTCTGCTCCTTTCTGTAACTGGAAACAGTTAAAAAATCATGACCATGCTCCCCGCTTGGCAGCAAAGCCTGTTGGGAAAAGATTACAAAAGCAGCATCATGAACACTCCCTGCCCTCTCCACAGTGGTACCTAGCTAGCCCAGAGATCATAGAATGCAGAATACCGAAAAGCATCCCCCATCACAATCAAGAGAGAAGTCAGCTCTTTTCAGGGCATTGAGCACTGAAATAAGACATCACAGCTGATAAATGCAAACTGCCCTAAAAAAGCCAAATAGCTCCCAGGCTGGTGAGAGCAGACAGTAAGCTGATTAAATACATTAACATATCTAAAAGGAAAAAGAGAACTTTTTTTTCTGTCTATAGGGACCGTGGATAAGCTAAGAAGGCCCAGAAAAAAAGAATTTTAGAAGCAATTGCTAAAGGTGTCATTCACATAGCCTGGGGAACACATTTTAATAGTCAAGTGGAAGAAGAAGGTTGATATTTTGCCAATGTAATTCCGGGCGAGATGAACTAGTAGATCTGCAGCTGTGGTCATGGAACACTGAGTTGCGCTCTCTAACTGCTCCTGCTTGGGTCCATACTGTCCACACTCACTGGCCTGTTGGATCTCATTTCCTCCATGCAGGCATTCCAGGAGGGGAGGTATGGCCAGAGAAGGCCCAAGCAACCCCAAGCCCTGAGTAATAATAAATAGTATTGTGGCTTTCTTCATGAGTCCTATGATCTGGGGACAGAAGTACTCTCTCAGTGTGGGTTGACAGTTGTGTTTGTTAGGCTGAACCCTAGCCAAGGGCATCAAAATCATGTCACCCACATCCCTAGAGAATGGCCAGCCCAGCCAGTGAAGCCTCCATCACCACCACCCCCCACTGTGTTCCCAGTCTTTCTTTCTTCTGACAGCTTCTCATAAGCTGAGGCCACTGAGATCAATCAGTTCCTGATTATTCTGTTTGATTACAAACATGTGATTTTTTTTTCTTATCCGCCATCCTCATTAGTCAGAGACATGCAAATTCAGAACAAAACTTGTCACAGGGATAAGCTAAGAGGCATTCTCACTTCCTGGGCCTATCTCTATACCTATATACTGGAAGCCCTCCAGGTGTGTACATCTCTGGCCTAGCAATTCTACCTCTAGGAATTTAGACTTAACTGATTTAGGAAGTGAACAATTATTTAAGCACAAGGACAGCTTGTGAAGCAGTTCATAATAGAGGCAACTTAGAAACTGTGTACATATTCACCCTAGTTTAATTTAGAAACATCTATAGTACAACCGTGCACTGCTGGTCTCAGAAGACATTTACTGGCTGCACGAGCTATTCACTGTGTATTTTTGTTTCCTTTTTATTAATTCCATATTGTATTTTTTTTGTTTGTTTTCTATGCTCATCTGTCAGTAGACATAGTGGTAGTTTGGAACCAAAGTTGGGCAGTTGCTGATGTCGGCATGAAGATTGACAGGCACAGATTTAACTCCCCACCACCACCCTCTGAGCCAACAAGAAGCCTCCTAGAGGTACAGTTGATGGATCTGAGGCCACCCAGCTGAGTGGTTGGTGGAGCTAGTACTGTCAATGTAGACCCATCAGGCATGTCCATTGCCTCCAGATTACAGCAGAACCTTGTCTCTGCTCTCCCCAATATCAGTGCCGCAGCTCAGAAGTGGGGGTTGCCATACAGCTGTTAAATAGTTAAATAACAACTATGTTAAATAACATACTTGAGTTAAATAGTTTTTCATGCTCTCTTTTCTAAATGACTTATACAAAATAATACTATGAAACCAGCACTGCAACAGCATCCTGTAATATCTAGAGTCTTCTGAGTATGTTATAAACTCTAGGCTTCTCCCGAGATGCCTCAGGATCAGGTGGGGGATATGCTGCAGGGAAGTATAAAACACCAGTAAAAATGCACCTTGTGCCCTGAACCCATCCCATCATGCTTCTGTGACCATAAAAAAAAAGCACACTGGCCCCTCAGAAGCTAGCTGCAGCAGGAGAGCGATGTTCTCTTCTATGACCTCAGCCCAGTGACTCCTAACCAATTTCCAGCTGAAATGGCAGTTGACAAGGCCACATCCGGCCTTGCATCATCTTCTTCACAGCTGTTTTTCCTCAAGAAATGCTCATCTGGAGAGTTTTGATAGGACTTGGGTACAATGTTAATGCTTTTTTACAGGACATGATCCAAAAGCCCAACAGCCAGGAGCAGAGGGGAGCATTCCAACTGCCCTGTCTCCAAAGTCCCCAGCTCAGCTGCCACCCCCAGAGGCAGACCAGCACTGGACATGCAAGAACAGCACAAAGGATGGACACCTTACTTACGGACACACATGTCCCGGCTTTCATAAAATCCGGGGCAACACTGTGATTTGCGCCTATACATGGTTTTTTCCCCATGGCGGTAGGCTGTCCGGTAACTGATTCTGTATGAAAGAAAAAGATGGTGCTGTTAGTTCTGATTGACAAGCTAACAAGGAATGATTTCTACTTTGATAAAAATAGCTATCAGCTATAATAAGGTATGAAAAGCAAAGTGTCCCAAAACAAGAAGGAACACAGAATATAGGTTTGACCAAGATTATAACAGTTCATTATTAAGATGCTAAAGAGGATTCCCAACTCCAGCCAATTTGAACTTTATTTTAAGGCATCAAAAATGTTATTTCTCTACTTCAACTACCTGGAAATAAGGTGCAAAGTATTGATTAATTTCATGTATGATACCTATCTAGGCATCATTGACTTATGTTTCAAAGGAAGAATTCATGGACTTCTTTTTTAAATTCAACATAGTGTCATCCTACTATAAAAAAGGAGACTAATTTTATCATCCGATTTAACTGAAGCACCATTCATTCAGTGATTCCAAAATTTCATGCATTTCTTAAGCATTTAGCATATTGCAGGCACTATTTAGGCACCAAGGAATGAATGGCAGCAAGAAAAACAGTACAAAGACTTCCTTTGTATTTCTCTTACCAGAATTTACACTTATAGTAGAAGATAAAGTGGTAAAAATTTATTTAATAAAGAAACATGTTAAACAAATAACCAGATCACAATGACAAGTATCACACTCAATCCATAATTTATGATATTGTAAATATTTATATACCCTAAGTACATAAGTATCCTAAGAGAATAAGGGTATCAGAGTTCCCTTCATTACAAGTACTGATGTTTTGGGTTCTGTGTTCTCATGGACCATAGATAGCCTATCTTATTTAAAGATTAAATTCCAACATAAACCGAGTCAAATGTCCAACTAGAAACAGACACTGAGGCACGAGTTTCTTGGTATCTGGTGATGGACAAGGGAAAATGTCTCCAGTTTGTGCTGGCAAACTTGTCCAGAGCATGGCACCTGCCTTAGAGTACAGTTGGCATACCCAGGGTCAATGCATGTAAGGCAGCTGATTTTCCCTCTCTCAGCAGATATGATCTGCAAATAGCTTCTTGTTTGGGGTGGAACTTTGTGCTGACTTCTGCTCCTCTTTGCTGGGATTTCATCTGGCTTGAGCCTGTACAGGTCTTATGCATGTCCATTGGACTCCATGTTTTTTAGTGGATCTTCCCCCCCTTTTTTGTTTGTTTTTTTTTTAAGAGAGAGAAATAACATTAAGTTGGTTAGATGCTGTCTAAGGGGGAATAGAGGATGGGAAAATATGGTAAAAACATGCTGTATAAAATTCTCAAAGAATAAATAAAAGGAAAACAAAAGAGTGTCTCCTCCAGTCAACCTCTATACAAGAGCTGGATAAGGTTTTTCTAATCACAGCAAGGACAACAGATATGTCACCTGTAGTTAGACTGTTAGTTCACAAAGGTCATGAACTATGTCACCCCTTGGTTGCCCCCTGAGCTTGGGATCAAAGCCCTCAACAACTGCTCTCTGGGTGCATGGATGCTCTTTCTCAAGTCATTGGTATCTCCAACTGTATCAGATTCCATTTCCACTCAGTCAAGCTCATAAACACATCCACGCCTCCATTACCTGTGCCGTGTACATTTAAACCAGTTCAGGATGTCTGTGCAGCTGGTGTAGTAAACCTGATCAAAGGGATGGGGGTATGACTCCTGTACGGTCACTGAGTAGCTGAAGAGAAAAGAGAAAAACAAAAAAACAGGGATCAGCATTCCTCTACATTACTTTTTACATTAGTGATATGATCCTCACATTAAAAAAAGAAACAAAACAAAACAAAAAGAGGCTAAACGATCTTCATTTGCAGCCCCACACTGATTCCCCCCCGCTTTGGCCATACCAGGAATTGAACTCACGCCTTGAACCTACATGCCCACCTCCCACACTGGCTTTTAACAGAATATTCCTGTTTATGTAGGTTTTCGATTGAACTAGCACAACCCAAAGGCAAATATTAGCAATAAAGTAAAAGACAAGGGTCCACATTACACATTTCAACAGAAATCCTTTTCCTCTCCACACTACGATAATGTTCCCAAACTTCAAAACATATCACTGTGTCTTTCTGTACTTAAGTCACGGCTCTCATCCCAGGATTCCATGCACAACAAAGACCTTTCATGAAAAGTTCTCACCGTCAGTCATCAAAGAACAAGGTCAATAAGCAGAGATACAATCCCAGTATTCAGAGCTGACTCCATTTCACTGATTATTTTGAAAAAATCAGAACAATTGGAGCACTTGGCTTTCATATGCTGACCCAACTTCCCAGGCAGCAGGAGAGTGTACAGTACACAAAAATGAAGGCTACCATGAGTTCTTTACACTCAGTTCTAAATACATAAATAGGCAGAGATGATCAGCCTGTAACAGTCATGTCAGCAGCTCGCTACACTCTAAACATTCTGTTCTCCATTACACTCCACTAATGCCTTCTTGGTAGAGTGGAAAAGTGGGATCCTGTGGCCTGGGAAAGTGAAATACAGAGAACACTCAACACTCAATTCTATACTTGTTAACTTGAAGCCTTTTGCACGCTCCAGCATATAATGTCTGCCTACAAGAAAATCACGAGAATTTTCTTTTTCAAAAATTTGCTTTAAGTCACCATTAAAATCTACACAAAAACAAAATGGGGCAGCATCACTGACTTATTTGCAGGGAAATCAATAGTCTAAGTTCATTAACAAAAACTATCAATAGGAAAACAGACAAGAGGAAGAAGTTATAACATGAAACTGGTCTTGGTGATTATTTAATACCTGCATGTCAATGGTAGATACATGGAATAATTATAATGTTTGATATATATATTTATATAATATTTGATATATATTTCATTTTTTGGCATACTGCAATGTAGTACCTAGGGACATTTAAAGATCCCCAAGAAATATTAGGCAGAAATAACAGGCCCTCTGAGAAGATCACTGTGTTAGAAGAAGGCAAGTTTGTAATTCTGAGAAAGCAGATGACCTTCCTCAGAATATCTCGCTGCCCTGGGCTTTGGTTATCACATTTTTAAACAGATAAACAGAGCTAGAATCTCTCACATACATGTAGGTGACTATTTCTTTTCTGTATCATCAGAGAGGTCCTGCTACTTCCCAAAGGCACAGATTCAGGTACAAGCGAGCCCCTGTTGGCATGAGGTGATTCATTTTGTGCAAAGCAAGAGACCTCTGCCAAAATATCAATGCTCTCAAAATGACATGTCACATCAAGCTACTAGTGTTTTCTTCAGCGCCCAGCAGCATCTTGAGGTCCGCATAGGTGCAAGTGCTGAGACTTCCTTGACAGTCCGTCTGCTCTCCTAGCCAGTTGCTTGTAAATAACGGAATCTTGAAGTCACATTATTGTATCCCTGCTCCATCCCTCTGGGATCAGACCCATGCCATAACTATGGACCTGCATCACCTACAAGAAAAATGAGTCACTTCCCACATGCGCTTTGAAATAAAAATGAATAGAAAAGAAAAAAACAAACAAAACAAAGCAAATCCTTGCTCTAGCAGGCCCTACCATATGAATTTTGTTGAACTAAATTAGTTTGTAAGGATTGGACATGACACAGGGTTCCCAGACACTTGCAAAGGACATGCTACAAAACTCAGCTTTGTACCTGCTGGAGAGCAAAGCTGCTTATTTGTGCACTTGTGGGTTCATGTGCCTTTGTGTTCCAGTGCATGTGTGTGTCCAGGTGCGTGTGGAAGCAGAGGTTAATGTAAAGGCTTGCTTCTCAGGATCCATCCACCTTGTCTTTTAAGACAGGGTCTCTCATAGGCTCGGTTGGCTGGCCAGTGAGCCCAGGGATCCTCTTGTCTCTGCCTCCCCAGTTCTGGGCTTACAAATGTCAACAAGCATCTTGGAATGAAGCTATCCACATGGGCTGATTGACTGATTAAAACATTGCTGACTGTAGAAATTGTAATTAGGCTCTTGGGCTACCACTAGCCCCATAAAAAGCCATTCATTGCCCACCTCTGTCAGACCTAAGATCCTGATAAACACATAAAAACCTTCGGAATTTAGTAACTTAACAAAGCACTACTCTCCCCCAGTGGAAGAGCTAAGAATGTTTTCTACAATATCCAAGGTCTATAGTTGAGATCCTCCACCTGGCTGTAACCCACCTCTCTGATATTTCTTTTTTTTTTTTTTTTTTTTTTTTTGGTTTTTCGAGACAGGGTTTCTCTGTGTAGCTTTGCGCCTTTCCTGGAAATCACTTGGTAGCCCAGGCTGGCCTCGAACTCACAAAGATCCGCCTGCCTCTGCCTCCCGAGTGCTGGGATTAAAGGCGTGCGCCACCACCGCCCGGCTGATATTTCTACCAATATATTTTTAAAATGCCCTGATTTGTGTTTTATTTTGTTCTATTACAATAAAAAAAAAGTTCATGAAACTGCTTTCACCTTGGAACAATGAAATTCGGGAACCTAAATCTGTGTTGTTCCTGGGCCATGATCACTCAGATTTGGCTCCAAAATAAACTCTTTTCCCCTTTGAGGTGAAAGCTGTGTGGGTGTGTCCACACAAGCATGGTCACCATGCCGTGCTTCTTACATGGGTGTTGGGAGCTAGCTAGCTCAGGCCTGTGCAGCACCCTTCACTGACTGAGCTCTCTCACCCCTTCCTCTTTCAGTTTTAAGGAAATTCTAAAGCACACCATGAAATTTGGCACACAAGCTTTTTAAATTAGAATAAGAGAATTCTGCAGCAACTCTGTACCCACAGACAGCACGCTGCTGTTCTTTGTGGTCTTTGGGGTTTAGTTTGAGGGTTTGGGGTTTTTCTTACATTATAATGACACAATGCATACACTTTTGAAACCTGAGACCACATTGTGAACTTTTTCCCATTGTCACAAATAGTCTTTGTCAGTGACTACACCTAACTCACTTAGTATCTGTCATTGGACAATTAGGCTGCTACTTCTCGATGGGCCCACTGGCTGGAAGCTGTATGTTGACATCAGGAAGGAGAATGTCTAAACCTGGCCCCCCTCTCCCAACACCTGCCTCATCACTGTGCCTTGGTCAATGTCCAGCTACTGTCTGAACCATGTTATCTCCTCTGATAGCAGTCTAGGCCACCACACTGACCAGGAGCTGCTCCTTAAAGGCCTGAAAGGTGACAGTGGCCAAGTCTGCATTGTCTAGTACATTTCCATCTAATCTACCGTAGCTGTAGCTATCTCCAGTCCTGCCCAGGCCAGCAGCCTCTCAGACTCAAATAAACACACAGATGCTTTTATTATTTAAACTGTATGGCCTAATGGCTCAGGCTTCTTGTTAGCTGTTCTTACATCTTAAACTAACCTATTTCTATTAATCTATAAGTTGCCACATGGCTCGTGGCTTACTGGTACTTTACATGTTGCTTCTCATCACAGCGGCTGGCAGCATCTCCCTGCCTCAGCTTTCTACTTCCCCAAATTCTCCTCCCTCTTTGTTCCACCTATACTTCCTGCCTGGCTACTGGCCAATCAGTGTTCTATTTATCAATCAATCATCCACAGCAATCTACTTCCCATCACAAGTACATTTCCATCTAGTCTACTTCCCATCACAAGTATGCTTCCATCTAGTCTACTTCCCATCACAAGTACACTTCCATCTAGTCTACTTCCCATCACAAGTACACTTCCATCTAGACTACTTCTCATCACTAGTATACTTCCATCTAGACTACTTCCCATCACAAGCACGCTTCCATCTAGACGACTTCCCATCACAAGTTACATGAGCTTCCAATGCTGGTGAGCCAGTCAGGAGTCAGCACTAACAACTGACATCAGGCCTTGACAAATCCTGCCCCTCTCACATTGCCCCTTCTCAGATGTCACCCCAGAACACTCCACACTTCAAACCCAAGTAGTGAGCAAGAAAGCCCCTCTGCTAAAGGGATTCGATCCTTCTGCTTTCTGTGGCTTGTTTGTTTAATCTCCTCAAACACACAGAAACATATCATCATGATTTTAACCTATTAAGCCTCACAAGGGAGAAACCCCAGCAGGAATTAATTTAAGGTCACAGAACAGGAGGGAGCAAGCCATCATCACTTGGGCACATTCCAAAGTGGTTAATTACATTTTATCTGCCTGAATTATCTTGTTACTTTAATCAGATATGGTAATAATCATCATTTCTTCTCTCAGCTCGCTTCAGGACTGCTGATTCAATTACTACCACTTCTGTACTACTAATTGGGGGTTTGGGAAAGGAGCCATTTCTTCGCTTTCATGCCATCTTGATAAGAATCTAGTTGAAAGAGCTGGAATTCCTGAAGCACAGGGATGGGAAGGAGCCAAGGGCTTCAGAGTTGCTCGCTTTCCAAAAGGATGCTGCAGAGGATTCCTTCGCTCACAGGCTCCCCCCGCACATTTTTCAGGATTTAATTTTCTGTCCTTTTGTTTTATGTGCAATGTCCTAAAACCACAGTTGCTGCAGTAAAAAGGATGGCGCGATCTGAAAGTAAATGTTCCAAGATCAGTGGAGATGCAGCTAGCAGGGCCTGACGCAGGGTTTGTGTTTGTGCTTCTCCAAAGGGAAGGTCTATCTACACATACACATGCATCTTGTTAAGATGCAGATTTTGACACTGTAGGGCTGGTGAAGCCCGAGAGCACATCTTCCACAAGGTCACTCTGGGAAAGCAGGTTCCATTTCCTGGCTCTAAACCTCAGGGTACAGGTGGTTTTCACTGGAAAACAGTCTACCATGTGCCCCACTCTAGCTTTGCTACCTAGACCATGTCCTTGGAACTAGTCTCCTCTTTGCGTTTTTTTAAATATATGTACTACCTGCACCTTTATGAATTTTTACATGTATATATGAATATAGAATGTATGTGTGTATGTGCATGTGTGTGTGTTGTGTGTATATGTGTATGTATGTGTGCACATGTGTGAGCTTGTGTGTATGTGTGTGTGTGTGTGTGTGTGTGTGTGAGAGAGAGAGAGAGAGAGAGAGAGAGAGAGAGAGAGAGAGAAGGTGTGTGTGTATGTAAGTGTGTGTGTATGTATGTGTAAGAGAGAGTGTGTGTGTATGAATATGGGGTTCAGAGGACAGATTATGGGGATTGATTTTCTCCTTTCACCGTGTGGATTCTAGGGGTTGACCCCAGGTCTTTAGGCTTGGCAGCAAGTGCCCTTAGCCACTAAGCCATCTCAGATCCCTTCATTTGGTCATTTTAAATTGATCTAACCTTTTTTATTTTATCAAAGCACTTTGGTTTTTTATACCTTTTCTAGGAATCATCATCTTGAAAGAAACCACTTATCAACAAGGAGGTTGTGACTTTTGTCTTCTCTCTCGTAGCAGGTAGAAAACCCATATCCCTGGGGGCTCCTATCATCTCCTTCCCTCTCAGTGATTATTTCAGGATCGACTCCAGATTCTACTAGGTGTAGAGTGCTGTGGCCTGTCTCTCTCACTGTGTATGCCCATATCCATATTTGGCCATCTCATTCACAATCAGAACATCGGTCCACTTTTCGATAATCGTCTACTGAATACATGCCACACACAATGTCCCAGAAAGTGGGAATTACCCCTGGTGAACAAGACAAGACAGTGGAGTGTTGACAGCTTTGCTCAAATGTAGGTAAGGAATCCAGTCAAATCTGCTATTCCACACGGTTCTGGTTGGAAGATCCCACATTCCTTCTGGTCCTCCCCTCGGCAACTTCCTATCTCATCATGCTGAACTTTCCCAATGCTAAATTCCCAGCCACGCCCAGGCACGGGTTTCTGCCTGATTGCCTAAGCCCAACGCCATCAAACCACACAAACCCATGTGCTCTTCACTCAACTCCCCTCTCCTGGTTTTCCACATGGGCAACGATACACGCTGCAGGCTCTAAGTTCTGGTGGACCAGTTTCACATCACAGTCAATACATTTTCAAGATCCAGTGATCTACCTCTCAGCATCTCACAAGCTTAACTGTTCCTCACACCTAAAGCCACCAACCACCAAGATGTTTAACTTGCAGTTAGTCCCTTGTGGTTCTAAGTTTGATACGATGCACATTCACACACACACACACACACACCTGCATTCCAGACTCATTCCTACTCTTTCAGTATTTATTGCATACTTCCCTTCTGAAATGTCTTAGGAAGGCACTATTAAGATAATAAAGGTAATTAGTAGGTGCCTATTCCTTTCATTCTATATGACACTGTTGCTACCATAAGTTCATACAACCTTATGTTACCTATTTTCTCTATGGCATGAAGTTTCATGATCTGTAACTTCACTTAATTGATAAAGTAATCGTGTTTTGTTACCCAGATTCTATGCTGCCAACAGAGGTGGCAACGAGCTCTGGTTCCAAAGTGTAACGTGAGGTGGGAGACACCTGTATGTCCCCAGCACTCTGCTATGTGTTAATCGTGGTGCTGATGGTAACATAAAAACACCACTGAGAACTGGTGTGATTGTGCTTCAGCCCACACAGATGCACATCATGGTCTAAGTACTGGACACGGTTTGCTTGGTTAAACCTTTTGATGGAAGGTTACTTTGGGGTAACGATCGTGATCATTCTCGAGGCCCCCAGGCAGCTCCTGAGAGCAGTGCAGCCTGCCCCTGCCACACTGCACCAGCACAGGGCAGGCTTGGGCTGGCGGGTTCCGCTTCAGCAGCAACTAGGGGATCCCTAAGGGTGGCCTCTTGCTTTGTGCGTTTTGCATATTTCCTACTGTGAATTGCCCACCTGGATCCTCCATCTTCTGTCCTCACATACTCTACCTGGTGTTACCTTCTCCAATGCCCCACTGACTGTTCTGATTGCAGTTCTGAGTGATCTGCAAGACACCAGTTCTAAGCTATCTTCTATCTGTAGAAGAAACCTCACCCCACTCCCCACCCCCAAACTGCTATCCACTCACATCTTCCAGAGCACCTCAGGGGGTACTACCTCCATGTCTCCATGTGTTCTTCCCTGTTCATCTGAAAATCAGGCCTCAGTTTGTTTGATGCTTGGGATTTAACCTGAGACAAGTGCTCTATGAGTTACAGTCCTGCCCCACATTAACCTCACTCCCATTTTGGGACTAGGTCTTGTTAAATTGCCGACTCTGACTTTAAACTGATTCTGCAGTGATGGCAGATCTTGCCTGAACTTGTGATCCTCCTACTTCAGCCTTGTAAGGAGCTGAGATTGCAGTACTGTGCCATACCAGGCCTGGACAAGGCCTGGCTCAGACCAGCAAGCTACCCACAGCACAACTGTCTTAATCCCATGCAGTTCAATGTGTTAGTATAATGTTACCCCACGCTACATCCCACTGTTCACTCAACAACCTCAAGCATGGGTCCAGCTCCTCAAATCACCACCTCTGGATAAGTGCTTACAGACTTCCACCCAAACTCTAGTTGAGCTACTAATGTTTCCCTCCATCTTACAACTGTACCCATGCTAGAACCAGATGTTCATACACACACACACACACACACACACACACACACACACACACACACACAATATGCATTCCAAGGGCAGTAACATGACTCAATTTATTAAATTGATTTTTCACAGGAAAGTTATTTCAAAGTGTCTTCTCAAATTTCTATTCTATGCATCAGGCCTGTGGTGATAACAGAATAGACTGCTCTGGCTGCTTTCCGAACAGTTACCTTTCCCAGTGGCTGCACACATTGGGGTCTTCCAGGTTCAGAGAGGATGCTGCCCTCACCCAACAGCACAACAATGAGCAGAGGAGGCCCAGGCAGGAGTTTGAGAAAATGGCCATTTTCTTTGAAGAGCAATCTGCAGGAAGAAAAACAATGGAGTTGCATTAAAGTCACCAAACAGAATTGTTTCCAGGGGACTCAGTGCCAGTTGTCACTAGGTCTGAAACACACACACAAGCCACCTACTGAAAAAGCTGGGTCACCAGATTGTTCCTGCTGGGAGAGAGAGGCGTTTCTTATGTGGTGCAGTGTGCCGGCCATTTTGTAAGTGACTAAAATGTGCAGATCATCGTTTGACAAAAGCTCTTCTGATCTACGCCAGCTGACGTTAAAGAAACCCACCAGAGCAACACAGCTTCTCTTGCCAGGCATAGTTCCTTCTGGAAGAAGAGGGCCTGCAGAGGAATCTGGCCTCCTTTGTCCCAAGAGCGCATGATAAAACAGAGGCTCCTTTGAGTGTGCCTAGAGAAAGGCACCTCAGCCTTGGGCTGTGATGCCTAAAGCAATTCATTCCACGTGCAAGGAGCGCCACTCAATCCTGGGCACAACAAAAATGCAGATATCCAAAACTGCACAGCTAGTACCCTTTCCTGCCCAGTGAGGTGCTTGGTGACACAAGTTTCTTCACAGAGTGCTTCAGTTTTTCCATCTTTTGAATGAAAACCAAATCAACTATCTTACAGCAGTTTCTGAAAATGCGGACACCTGGGGAAAGTGTAAATCCGTTTAGACACAGTGTTGAAGAGAATAAAGCTCAAGCTTATGACAGCAACATATATGGAAACCTGGAAAAGAGAGATGCCGGTAGGAGGCAGGAAAAGATACAGGTTCTAAGAAAGGGGTAAAGAAGTGAGAGAGGGTAAAGAGGTGTATTTAGGGAGCTCAGTTAATTCATGTAGGAGAAAGACAATAGCTAGAGAGAGAGAAGAGAGAGAGAGAGAGAGAGAGAGAGAGAGAGAGAGAGAGAGAGAGAGAGAGAGAGAGAGAGGCAGGCTATGGGCATATCACAGTGGTTCTGTAAGCTATTGTAAAGAGTGAGGCTTTGTTCAAGCACAACAAGAAGCTACTTGTCATGCCCAAAGGGAAGTCTGGACCAATGGCTAACGGTGGTGCCTGCTAGCATACCAAAATGCAAGCTGACCTCCAGGCTCTCTCAGCATCACAAATACATGTTCCAGAGTCCATGGGGCATCCTAGCTCTTCTCATCCCACCCCTGCCCTAAATATCTCCAGCCCATGGGCTTCCCTTCTCCCTCCCCCCCCTCCCCCGGCTTCTCATTCCCATGTAACCCTGTCATTTTGGCCATGTGCTGTCCTGGTCCTCCCTTTTGACTTTCTCTCTTGGTCTCCTTTGTCTGCACACACTCCCTTATCTTCTTCTTTCTCTCTCGCTCTCCCCACCCCTCTCTCATGGAGTGGTCCAGCCTGCTGGCCATGTTTAGTCTACTGCTTTCTCTCCCTGCTCTGAACTCTTCCAGATGTCTCTAGTTGTACTCTCCCTCATATCTACAATAAAAACCTTCCCCTCAACCATACCTCCGAGAGGTCGTGTCCTCACTTTATACACTACTCAAGTGTGCAGAAAGAGTGACTCCTTCCACATCTGTCAAGGAGCGGGCAGACAGACCACCGGGAGTGAACTGGAAAGCAACATTGGTTACCAGGGACATGAGTGACTCTGGAAGTGTTTTAGCAGATGGAATCAACATGTCCTGGTCACTGTATGTAGGAATAATCAAGGAGGAAGACTTGGGATTTGGCCCTCGGGGACCCAGTCAACATACTACTGGGTTCAGCTTGGATATCCTAAGATTGAGGCTCCAATTGGGTATTCAAGCAAAGCCACCAACGAGCATTTATCAGCCTTGCACTCTGCAGACACTGCACCAGGCATGAGTGTTTCGGAGCTGTAGTGGCATGCAATAGGAAATCACATGCACTCCTTCCCTGGCTACAACTCAATACAAAAGGCTTCCTTAGTGCCCTGTGTCATCAACACATCATAGAAGTGGACATGGAACTAGAAATCGCTGACCCATTACAGGTTATGAGGAAGATAAGCATTGTCTTACCTACAGAAAACTAGCAACAAGAGACCAGATTATCTGATCAAAGCAGTTGTTTTCTGGGTGACAGCTGTCATCTTGAGAAGTTATATGAACTTTTCACACCACAAGAAGTTTTCATGCAGGGAATCAAGTGTGCTAAATAATAACTTGGTGGTTTGAAAAGATTCATCATTTTGTTGCTGTTGTTTGTCATTATTAGTTTGTTTGATGATTCTGGGGGTTGTAGCTGGGGTCTCATGCATACCAGGTAGAGCTCTCTGCCCCTAAGCCCTAAGCTACACTCCCAGCATGGTTTTAACTTGAAAAAAAAAATTGTGAAAGGCTCTTGATAAAGTGCCAAGACTGGTCTTGACCCAATTCTGAAGACGATGCAGGCTTTGAACTTGCAACCTTCCTGCCTTAGCCTCCCAAGTAGCTGAAATTGCAGACTTGAGTAGTCATCAGGGTTGATAATGTTACTTAATAAATAAATAATAAGCATAGCAGAAAAAATTAAAAACTGAGATAGGATAGAACCTTCAGATTCAAGAGGACAGATGGGATGAAGGATATTAAATTCTTCAAGGTCAAGACTGGCCTCAAGGACACATGCTTTAAGTACCTTCTGTTCTAGCAAGTTACCCATCTCTGACACCACAAGAGAGAAATCGAGTGGAAATACTTAAGGATGAAGGAAAACATCACAAATTTGCAGGATAATTAAACACAGTGTAAGCCATCAAGAGAGGCTGTGAAATCTTTTAAAAGGGTAGTCACTAAATAATTCCAATATTTGAAGCCTAATTAGGTAGCCCAACTATGACTTGTGAATCAGTGCAAACTAATGATACTTCTCACTGTCTCACATTATGAGCAGTGGGCTTTGCAGCTCAATGTCATATCATCTAAGAAGCTCTTCTATGGAGAATGGGATGATAACCCATGCTGAACAAGACAGCCACCATGTCCTCTCTGCTACCGTAGGCTACACACAGCACAGGCCTGTATGCCAATGACGTCATCTTCACATTAACTTGCCCAGGAAGCAGGGGCTCCAACTGTCCCCATTTTACAGCTGAAGACGTGGTTAGTGTTTCCCTCACCCACCAGAAAAAGAAAACCTTGAGTCTAACAAATAAGCAGAGAGAGGTTTTTTCTTTTTTTTCTGTTCCATAGCTTCTCTTTGTCAGGAGAAGTATTTTCCTTCAATGAAGTGTGAAATATGCACACTCGATTTCATTTTTTCCCTCAAAGACAAAGTGAAGGCTGGTTAACGGTAATCTGCCAACGACTCATAAACAATTACCCCATATTGTGAAGTGTATCTCCTGAGCCACCATTTCAAATCAAACCATCCATTTACTAATTAGAACTGTTTAGTCTGTAAACTCAGAAACTGCTGCATGCTAACCGAACTGCCAAGAAGAAGAAAGACTCTGTGTGTTCTCTTTTAATGTATAACTTGTGTCATGAATCGTCCAGTTTCTTTCCTTTGCACCCGAGGCAAATAATCTCTGGGAGGGGCTGGCCGACGAGGCAGACTGCAGTCATCTTTTCCTTGCTTTGCTCTCTTTACTTGAGTTATTTTGTTGTTGTTGTTGTTGTTGTTGTTGTTGTTGTTTACTTGCTTGTGGATAGGTGTGGTGAGTGTCTGTCTGTCTGTCTACAGGTCAACCTCAGTGTTGGTTTCATCAGGCATGGTTCCTATGGCCCCCTGAGGTGACAGGCCACAGACATCAACACAGACCCCAGCTACAGCTGGACCACAGACCCAGACATGGCCCTCGGCAATAGCTCAGGCCCAGACAACATCCTGGCTCTGCCTGGAAGCACTCAGATCAGGATGGCCCTACCAGCAGTATGGCTCCCAGGCACCACCAAGGTCTCAGGTTGTGACCCCAACCCCAGGCTTCAGTGTGACTTTTGTTGGCATCACCAGCTTTGGACTTCAACACAGACCCCAGCCACAGTAGGACCACGGACCCAGACATGGTCCTCAGCAGCTGCTGCATCTGGACACTAGGATTGTTAACGCACGTCTTCATGTCTGAACAGTAACTGATTCACCAGTCAAGCTACTGCCTCAGTTGCTCTTTGCTTTTAAAATTCAGCACCCAGAACTATCAAAGGCATGGTGCAGGTGACATTTGCGTAAGGGAAAATATCAGTACATTAAAAGGTCTGTATGAGGATGCAGGCACACACTCATACATATGATTAAATTAAAAAATGATCTAAAAATGACTAAAGACAAAATAAATACTTAAAAATGGTATGACAAAAGCATTATATATGAGTTCGCTGAAACAAAACCTTGTAAAATTAAAATATTATTTTCAAAAAGATTTGTTTGTGTCTGTGTGTTCGTGTATATAAAAATGTGGCTTCTTCATCTCAAAGCATTTTCCTAATTAAAATCAGAACACCAGCTGATTTCCAGGATAATCTGTGTCCCAGAGTAAAATGTCTAAAGCCAGGACAATTGGTGGATCAAGGTGCAGGAAATCACACAAACGCACCTAGCTGGTGAAAACTCTCTGAGAAATCGTTCAAATGTTTTAGGTACAGTGGAGAGAGAAGAGATCTCATAAATATGCTAATAAACTAGAGATTACTATAGAAACATGAGATTTCACTGCAGTCAGAAACCTGGGTTACCCTTTATTCTGACTTATTTACTGAAAGCGCTGGTCTACAATCTTAAGGAGATGTTAACAGAACGTTGCATATGCTTTCAGTATTTTATTTATTTTTCTATAGATTGGGAAATGGCTGTGAGCACCTTTTTCCTTTCTGCCTATTTCGAAGGAGGAAAAGTTCAATACATTTTCTCCTTATTTTTCCTATCTGTGTCATCAACCTATACTAAAATTTCCCAATATTTTCTCTTTCAAAATTAAAAAAAAATACATTTTATAAACAGCACTATTTACATTGAAAGGGTAACCAAGTGGTGAGTGTTTCATTAAAACAGACATTTTAAGTACACTTAAAACTCTAAATTGGGTGTTAAGTCACCCTCACCCACTCGGTCTTCGTTTTCGAATAACTTTCTTTACAATTCCATTTAACAAAATTTTAAATGTAGAAAAAAAAAATAAGTCATTTGCATGAACCCCCTAGTGCCAAACTTGATTGCATCTCAGATCATTCACTTAATTATTCTGGAAAAATCAAAACAGAAAATCAGTACAGCTGATTAGCATTGCTAAAACGCTACTATTAGGGTGAGGAAACAGCCTGCAGAGTTAACTCTTGCTGCCTGGAAGCTTTGCTCGTTCAAACACAGAAGCCATCATAAATAATCAGGGTGAATAAAACCCATGCACCGAGTGGGTATGGGTTCTAATAATAGGTGGCGCTTCTTTATCAGTGTGTCATGGAGAAATAATGGGGTGTTGACTTGCTAATTTATGTTTGTAACAACAGAGGAATAAATGATTCTAGATAACCCTTCCTGGCTCTAAAATCTATCACTGCCCTAGAATTATTAAGTTTGCATGTAGAAATAAGCTCTTGAACCAAGCTTCTGATCCTAAACTAATTTCTTGATTAATATGTTTATTTTCAGCCAGGCGGTGGTGGCACACAACTTTAATCCCAGCACTCGGGAGGCAGAGGCAGGCGGATCTTTGTGAGTTTGAGGCCAGCCTGGGCTACCAAGTGAGTCCCAGGAAAGGCGCAAAGCCACACAGAGAAACCCTGTCTCGAAAAAACAAAAACAAAAACAAAAACAAAAAAAAAAGTTTATTTTCCCACCACCAGTTGCCCCCTCCTTGCCAACCCCGATAGTAAGATCCACTCATTTCACTTGACCTTTCAATCATTTTCTTTACTAATCATCTGCGGTTAGATCTCATATGATGCAGATGGAAATGCGCAATGTGTCTCACGGCCTGTAAGCCCACGGACAGAGTACCCACGGACCAGCTTCAATGTGTTGATACTAAGCTGGTAATGTTGGCTGGCTGTCCTAAGAACAAGCGCAGATGAGGACCTCCACGGAAATACAGCCAGGCAGACAAAAAGGAATATGGAAGTCACCGTCATGAGTCCTAGTTTCACCACTCAAGGTTGATCAACATGGCAAAGGAAAGGGTTGCTTTGGCTTGGAGATTTGGAGGCTTCAGTTAATAACTGATAATTAGCCTCTTAGGCCTTCGGCAGCATAGTGCCTCATGGCTGGAGCACATAGCAGAGGGTACTCACCTCATAGCATGGCTTGAAAGGAAGAGACATCAGGGTCCCACATCCCTCTCAAGGATGCACCCCCAATAACGAGGCCTCGTCCCTCAAAAGTTCTGCTGCTTCTTCATGGTGTCACATTTAAGAATAAGCCTTTATGACATGGGCCTTTAGGGGACATTTAAGATCTAAAGGATAGCACAAAGCTAGTTATGCTGACAGTATATTCTGTTGCCCAAGCATAACTGCTCTTTTAAGTTCTATATTTGCTATGTCTAATTTTTTTTGGTAGAGAAGGGGTTATTATTTGTATTAGCTTGCTAAAATCAAATCCTGTGACTTAACACAGGTATTCTAAATAAGATTCACAAGTTCTATGGTAGTCAAACAGTATACCTAGAATGGCTGTGAGAAGGGCAGCTAAATGTTTATAGCCACCAACATTAGTAAAAGGAAGCTATCATTATCAAACCTTACTTCAGAAACATAATTCAGTAACAAGTACCCTCGAGCCCCTACATATAAGTACAAAGGAAGTATTTAATCATGGTTTCAATATTTCTTAGGGACTTTGAACAAAACGGGACAAGGCTTTGATGACCCAGGTTGTGATGCAGCTCACAACCCACACAGAAAAGGCCACAAACTGAACACCACAGCCTGGTGCAGGCTGTGGTTAGGACAGGAATAGGCTGTTATGGGAACTGTGGGTTACAGCTCCATCTACTTAACCAGCCAACCCCACAATTAAGGAACAGTTTGGAGAAGATCCTGGCGGCCCACCAATCATCAACCTTAGGAAGCCTTCTACAGTGTTCCTAGGGACCCCTCACTCACAATACAGGGGGGGAATTCATAAATAATAATCATTCAGGCCCATATTCAGAAAAGTATGGGAACTTTTGTGACCTGTAAGGAAGTCATGGCCTCTGCCCTTAGAACCTCAAATTCATTAAAGAGGAAAGTGATAAGAAATATATGGCTATTTGCCCAACAAATCAAGTTAGAAGTGGTTTCCCAGGACTTAAAAAGGAAGGGAGATCAATGTAAGCTGTGAAGGCTCATGAGAGAGGTTAAACTGAGCATTGGTTTTAGAAAGAAAAGAAACTAGGGATCCTTGGGTGGTACCTCACACACAGTCTCAGTGGCTCTGGGGTGGGTCTGTTACATCCATAAGGAGAGCACTGAGATTAAATGTCTCCCATGGAAGCCAGACAATTAAGACAGAGCAGAGTTGACTGCAACACCTATGACCTGACAGGTCCTCAGCACCACACCTGATAAAAGAAGCCTTTGGATAAATGAAAATCCCAGGAAGGGTCACAGGTCACAGAGAGAAAGGTGTGAGCCAACCCTTGGGGTAGAAAAGAGAAGGTTTTGGAAGGGATTTGTGGAGAGTTAGGAAGGGGGCAGTGCTGGATGGTGGAGTCTTGAGCTGTTTACCAGGTTAACCATGGTGCTCCTGTCACTCTATTTTGGTCTAACTCACTTGAAGTCTTTGAGCAGGAGCATAGTTGAAGAATGAGGTGTTAGGGAAATGAATAGAGAGCACTGGTAAGCCTCACCAAGGGAGCAAATCCTCTGGAGGTGAGGAATGGATGGAGGCTATTGCAAGTCAGCGTGAGGTCAAATGACCTTCCTGGGGTAAGCCTCCAGAACAGAAAGTGAAAAAATGGTGAAAGAAAGAAGGATAGCCAGGGGAAATAATGAAATTATAGTCAATGTAACAGAGAGCTGTTTTGAGGTTTTAACCATTCTGAATCCTGGTTATACTTTCTAGGATTCAGGGTATCTCATGCTAACAAACAAAACACATCTCTTCTTTATTAGAATAGGAAATTTTAGATATTCGTTCTCATTCCAGAATTTAGTAAGTAAAATCAAACTTACTTTCTCAAACTTCTCATAATCGAATATACCCCAATGACATTCCTACCCATTCTTCTCAACTAGAATCATTATTTTTATACACTAAAAAAAGAAAAATCTCTCCTATCTCTTTATAGAAGTGACTCTGTTTTTCAACTGTGCTCTAACTATAATCAATATTTGTTGTTATATTTTGCCTCCATGGTACCCCCCTATGGTCCCTACATTGAATAACCCCCCCAACACACACACACACACACACACACACACACACACACACACACACACACACACGTATATTTGTATAATCAATAGGTGATTGAAAGAGGACAGTAAAACTTTAAAATGTATGCCATAAAGACACTGACCTTTCATCTTGCTTCCTGGATCTCAGTTTCTTGAGAAACAAATGGTCTCATCTTTAGGATACTCAAGCAGCCTAAAGGAACACTGACATGCTAAAGATTGTGTAACAAGCCTTTAGGACCAACCCCTAGACCTTAGTACAATTGGCTCCATGATGAAAGTATCATTCAGGCCATAAAACTCAGCATGTACACAGTTCCACCTGCCAAAATGAAAACAAATACCTACTCCATCAGAGTCCACAGTTCTGAGAAAGTTTCTAAATGTACTAACTTTGCTTTATGGCTTCTGCAGTTCTACTTCTGGCTAACTGTTCTTTTTATTGAAGTATGTCAACCCAAAACATGAGTTTGTGCTTAAAAACTCACTGTGAGAAAGGCTGAGGGCTACACTGGGGTCCCAAACACCTAGTGTAGTCACTGGCCAGCTAATAAAGACTTTCTGTTGGCTTAAATTCATGTCCAAGCAGTCTTCTCTGGTGGATACCCCACAACAGAATGGAGGCCTCCTGCAAACAGCAGCTTGCATATTCACCCAGGATGTGGAATGCCCATTGGGCCCTCACATGACTGTAGCCTTTGCCTACATACTGACTACAACATCATGAGACCTTGAACCAGAACTGCCAGCTCAGCTACCCCAAATTCCTGGCCCTTAGCAGCTAGGAGGTCATAGATGTTTGTTATTTTAAGCAACTGAGTTTGAGGTAATGTTATGCTGTAAGAGTTAACCAATAAGACTATTTTTGAGTATTTCCATAGTAAAATTGCTTTGTCTTCTGTCTGAAATACTTCCCAATAATGTCTACCATGTTGCCAACAACTTTAGTAGCAGTAGTGAACAGAAGAAACTACCCATGATGGTTCTGAAAATTTTTTTCCTACATTCTAACTCCTGGCAAAGGCCCATCATCTTCTAATTATGATCTGTTATTTTGTGCCCACAGGGATGACTTCAGCAATGACTGTGTTTTGAGGCACATCTGCTGTTTTTTCACACAAAGCACTGTCCCAGATTACCCAACCATTTAACACTAACCATTTAATATGTGTTGATACAAAAAAGATGTTAACACAACTTATAAGAATTTGGAGTGTTCCTCGTGTTTTCTGTACTATAGATTATTTATAGAATACTGAATAATGGATTCCAAGGTCTTATTTAATTTTTATCTACAAAATAAAGCTTCTTTTATTTTCCTGAGTTTGAAGGAATTGCCAACTATTATTAGTAGTCATATTAATATTCCTTGATTGAGCAATATATAAAGCTTTGAATAGTGGGGGATTTTTACACCCCACTTTTAGCAATGAATAGATCATCCACACACACACAAAAAAATGTAGAGTTACATTGTATCCTAGACCAAATGGACTTTTGTTGGAGTCCACAGAGGATTCCTAGTGAGATCTGAGCTTGCTTTGACCAACAGGGCTGCATAAGGGAATGGATTGACCACATGCATGGTTACCAGGTGTTTGGAAGGGGCTGCACTTGACTGTGCTAGGGGGAGGTCTTTTGCTTCACTCCTTGGCATTTCTATAAACAGTCCTTTAGCAGAGACAGAAGGGGCTGGTAGAGTAGCTTTTGACCCAGGCCCTCCTGAGGCTATCCTGTGTTTCTGTCTCTCTCTTCTATAATTCTATCTATCTAAATATTCCTCACTTCTCTCTACTCAAGAGTACCCTGGGGGAAAAAGTGGGGGCAGGTCCCCCACAGATGGTACCAGAAACAGGGACTTGGCAAAAGCTGGGGAGTTGGCCCTGCAGGAAGTAGTTGGACATGTCCAGTTTTGCAGTGAAAGTGGAGGCAGGGACTTTTATTCTTCGGAGTTAAAGTGAGGCAGTGGAATGCCAAAGATAGTAGTAAGGCTGCGGCAAGTACCTCTCTCTATCTAGGTTTCTTTCTTTCTCTCTCTGTTAATTTCTGTCTATAAAAATTAGAAAAAAAATTAGGGTAAAAAGGGAAAATGTAAAGTAGAATATAGAAATATAGTGTAAGGAAAAACATGGATAAGATATGCAACAAGACAGAGAAACCATGTCCTTGATTTCCAGCTACGGGACTGTGAGCGCAAAATCCTAGGGCAAAAATCAGAGAAAAAAAAACTATCAAAGATGGGAAAAACAGGCAGAAAAAGATTCCTCTGGAAGCTCTGACCTGTGGACAGCTGAAATTCTAAGTCCCAAGTGGCAGATGAAAGAAATTTTCCCTGAGGTGGATGTGAATGAAACAAAACTCTCCACTCTGCCAGTAGTGCCTGAGAACACTTGTACAACATTGTACCATCAGAATTAACTTCCTCTTGGCCATGAAGCCAAAAGTTTAGAGAACAGAAGTCTTGGGAAAACTTGGTGATCTTTTTCTCTCAAAAATTGAAAGCTTTCTTGGAAAAAAATTAGCAATATATCTCTCTAAAAGACTAAAAAGCTTTTCAAGTCTTCACTTCTCAGATTTTTTTTTTCTCTTTCTATAAGGGCAAAAATTTAACTCACCTGGAAACAACATTATCAGTATGGGAAAATTGCCTGTAATGGCTCTTAGAAAAAACAAACCTCTTGGATATGGCAAATCCTCTCTACTAGTCCTGTCCTCTCCTTCAAGCTGGTATTAGAAAAACAGCAGATACTCTGGACCCGAGCCAGAAGTCCCCTGAGGCTAAAGCCTAGCTCTAGATGTTCAGGAAAGTGTAGGCAGAAAGCCGAAGCAAGGACAGCTTCCCCAAAAGGTGGAGCAATGGGGAGGGGCTATTGGCATGGAGAAAGCAGTGGGGCCTTTAAAAACCCTCCCTGCAAAGAGGAAGGCAGGCCTTGAGTTCCCAAAATTCTCTCTGAAAAAGCTCTCTTTTCTATCAGGGAAAAGACCTTTCTGAAAAAGCTTTGCTTTAAGTACTTTCATTTTCTTTCACTGACCTGGTAAAGGTGGAAAGCAACCCCAGAGGGTTTTTGCTTCTGGCACCAAAATGCCTGTCCAAATGCATGCAGGTGGGTGGGTGTGACCTCACTCTGGGGACAATGTCAGGTGAAGGAAATACATCTATCAATGGCGGCTCAAGGAGAACAGAAATCTCCCATGGTAAAAAAAAAAAAAAAAAAGCAAAATCTTGACTCAAAATCCTCCCATGTTAAAAGCAAAAGTACGAAAACAAACCATGTAAGGGAAACCAAAGCACCCAAAAGGCATCCTGGGAAATGCAATGCACAGAAGCAAGACAGCATAGGCAAGCCAGCACAGAGAAAAGGCAAAAAAAAGGGACAAAAACCTTCACATGCTGCCCCAAAAATTCAGCTTAAAACATTTTTTCCCAAGTGCTGCTAGAAAGCTTAGCTTTATTTCCCCAACACTAAGAACAAACAATCAGCTTGCCTCTCAGGAGATAGTTAAAACAGTAATACTATTTATCAACAAATTACTTTAAAACCCTTTAGAAAACAAGGGAAAATGGTCCTTACACTGGGAGACGGCTTTGGGTATGGAAAAAACTTATGGGATTGAGTTATGCTTAAGATACAAGAGGGAAACGCTGGCATCATTAAAAGAACTCATGGTAATCTTACAAAGAAGCTTTAAAAAATTAAGAAGAGGGAAATTTGTATCCCAGAAACTTGCTGGTGGCCTGAGTTTAGAAAAAAGGGATATTGGTTCCAATGATGCTCCTCCAGAAGAAATGGAGTAAAAGAGCAGTGGAACTGATGTTCCTGACATTGAGGTTCCATCTTGGAGTCTAGAGATAGTAGGAGACTAAGGAGACCTCCAGACGGCTGAGGAGTTTGGGTAACAGGACAACCACTAGTTAGAAACTGTCTGCCGCTGAGCGCATTTCTGCCATTTGCGGAATGGCTGAGAAAGCCTGGCGGAGAAAGGTGACTTTGGGGGAGTGGCATTGTCCTGAGTGTTACAACCCCCTAGTTGAAAGTGTTACAACTCCATAGCAACAGCACTCATCAAATCACAGGGTTAAGGGAGCCATTGTCAAATTAGGCTCTGGTTTCAACTGTCAGAAGAACTTTAAGGAGGTTATCAAGACTGACTGTGAACTTCAGAAATGAACAGTTTTGAGTTCACCTGCAATTTTAACTGTGGTGATTCTCGATTTATGTACTCTGTCTTGTTGGAAGATAATGTAAATAGTTCTTTTAAAAAATCATTTCTAGATGTGTGATAAAGTTTGTAAACTGGTACTATAGAGTTGCCTTTTGAATTAAACTTGTAAAAAGAGTAAATATGTATAGTGATAATTTAGTTAAGAAATATCTTCTAGCCCGGGCACCAGTGGTGGTGCATGCCTTTAATCCCAGCACTCAGGAGGCAGAGCCAGATGGATCTCTGTGAGTTCAAGGCCAGCTTGGGCTACAGAGTGAGTTCCAGGACAGGCACCAAAACTACACAGAGAAACCTTGTCTTGAAAAAACAATATATATATCTTCTAGATGTTAAGGAATCTCTTCTAGATGTTAGTTAAGAAATCTCTTCTTGATGTTTGCCAAGGTTTATAAAGTAATCCTATAGAATGTAAGTTTAAATATGTATAGTGATGTAGGTTTGTAAGAAGTGTAAATACATATAGTAAATAGTCATGATAGTTGTAAATGTGTATAGTACTGTTCATACTAGAATTATATTGATATTAATGAACCAGAGTTTGGTGAAGCTAAGGGAATCTTTAAGTTTAATGTAGTTTATTTGATGCAGTTTGCATCAAGAATTTATTGATTTAAAAAAAAAAAAGGGCTTGGCACAGTTAAGGCTGTGATCACCTTAGACCAGTTCCACAAAAAAGGAATTTCATCTTTATTATCCTCTACTCCTTTACTGGGAGGTGCGGCCGCTATGGAGATTGCTGTGGATGGTTGTAAGATCAATAGAAACCCGGGCCAGAGCTGAGTTAAGCTCAGTAACCCCTCTTGCCAGAGATTGAGAGTCAAAGACAGGCAATGGTCTTCTTTCCAGCTTCCCAACCTAAGCCAGAGGGGACTTGATGGAAAGTGTACCTCCAAGACGGGTAAGAGTTGTCTGGCTGAAGGGGATGACCTAAGACAGATTGAATTTATCTGAAGGGCCTGGGGGGGGGGGCTCTTCAAATTATTAAGAAGAGGGAATTGTTGGGGTCTACAGTGTTTTCCTAGTGAGATCTGAGCTTACTTTACCTAGCAGGACTGCATAAGGGGATGGATTGACCATGTGCATGGTTACCAAGTGTTCTGAAGTGTCTGTACTTGGCTGTGCTGGGGGAGATCTTTTGTTCCACCCCTTGGCATTTCTATAAATAACCCTTTAGCAGAGACAGAAGGTCCTTCTGAGGCTATCTTGTGTTTCTATTTGTCTTTCTCCTCTATATTTCTATCTAAATATTTCTCACTTTTCCCTACTCAAGATTACCCTGGGAGAAAAAGTGAGGCTGAGTCCCCCACAGACTTTATCCATATCTATACAGCATTCATCAGCACTGCAGAATACACATTCTTCTCAGCAGCATATAGAACATTTTCTAGATAGACCAAAGGCTAGACCACAAAATAAGTTTCAAAACTTTCTAAAAGCTGAAATCATTGACTAGAAATATAGCTCAATGGAAAAGTGCTTGCCAGACACACATGAAGTCTTAAGCTTGATTCCAGCACTTAAAAAGAAAGAAATACAGTATCTTCTCTGACAACAATACAATAATTAGAAGTAAAAAAAAAATTGAAAGAATTCAGCCCATTCTTGAAGAATCAATGGATCAAGGAAGAAATAAATATGAAAATTAGAATTTTAAGAAATAAATAGGAACACAACATACTAAAATATGAGACATGGCAAAACTAAGAGGGAAATTCACAACCACATCAAAAAAGCAACTGGTCATAGGGGCACACGCCTTTAATCCCAGCACTCAGGAGGTAGAGGCAGACAGATCTCTGTGAGTTCAAGGCCAGCCTGGTCTACATAGTGAGTTCCAGGACAGCCAGAACTACGTAGGGAGACTGTGTTTAAAAAAAAAAAAGAAGGTAGAAAGATCATAGATAAACAAGTTATCATTACATCTTAAGAAACTAGGAAAATGCCTACAAGATGTGCTGGGGTAAAGGAGCCAACCAGTGATTGGTCCAGACTGAGGCTCATGCCACCAGTGGGAGTCCATCCCTGACACTGCCTGAAATATCAGGACCCAGAGGCTAGATATCCTAGAGACCTAGGATAGAACCAAATACAACTGGCCAACAAAATAACAAAATGTCAATATAATGACTCCTAATGATATTCCGCTATCCTCCCAATTGTCATCAGAAAGGCTTCATTGAGCAACTGATGGAAACAGATACAGAGACCCTCACCGATGAGGCAAAACTCAGTGAATCCTACAGAGGGGGAGGAAGGATTGTAGGAGCTAGAGAAGCCAAGGACACCACAAGAAAACTCACAGAATCAACTCACCTGGGCTCATAGGGCACTCACAGAGACTGACCCAACAACCAAGGAGTCTGCATGGGACTGACCTAGACCCTCTGCATGTATGTTATGGGACTCCTAACAGTGGGAGGAGGGACTGTCTCTGACTCTTTTTGGCTACTTATGGGACCCCTTTTCTCCTACTTGGTTGCCTGGTCCAGCCTTGATATGAGGGGAGGTGCCTAGTCTTCCTGCATCTTGATATGTCATGTTTGGTTGATATCCACAGGAGGCCTGCCCTTTTCTGAAGGGAAAGGAGGAGGAATGGACGAGGTATGGGGAGGGACTGGGAGGAGAGGAAAGAGGGGAAACTGTGGTTGGGATGTAGAATAACAGTACTAACAATAGTAATAATCATTAAGAAAGGAAGAAATAAAGTAGGAAAAGGAGGGAAATGGTGGAAGAAAAAAATGATAAAAATCAGAGCCAAAACTAATGAGATATTGAAAACAACAGAAAAAAAAGTAAAGCAAAGGTCTGGGTCTTTTAAAAGATCCAGAACTCAGAGGCTTTAATCTAGACCAAGAAAAAGAAATTTAAAAAGGAAAGAGGTTTTTGTCTTTTTTAAGAGTAATTACAGCTGACACCACGGAAATCAGAGGGTCAATAGAGATGACTGTGGATAATCATGTTGCCAACAAATTTCCTGACCTAGGAGAAATAAGGAGTTCCTAGAGAGATGCACCTGGCAAAGATTGGACTGTGCCCAGAGATGCAAGGCTGTTACATTATGCAATTCAAACAAGATGTACTTCATCACAGAAATATACATCAGCTGAGTGGATTAAAAATGTGTGGTCATCTTAGAAGATATAGAAGCAACATTTCATTAAACTTGGCATCTCTTTATAATAAAATTTCTGAACCAATTAGATATATGACTTAATACATGTACACTTCAAAATAACAAAGGCCATATGTAGCAAGCTCATTTCTACTAACACACTGAAATGGGTAGGCTAATCAAACATAACAGAGAGCCTAGAAATACCTACAACTAACTGATTTCAGTAATAGTGCTAAGACCTGAACTAGTGAAAAGGGTGTTAATAAAGGTGTTGGAAAAAATGGTATACTCATGTGCAGAAGAGGGAACCAGACCCCCATATCTCACCAGTTAACAGAAAACAACAAAATAAGTTAGAGTGAAGGACTGGGAAGAGGGTATGAGACTGAAACTATGAAACTACTAGAAGAAAACATCAGGGAAATGTTTCACTCAGGACATTGGAATCAGCAAGGGCTTTTTGTTGTGTTTTGGTTTGGTTTTTGGACAAGCCTCTTAAAGTTACAGGAAACAAAAGTTAAAATAGACCAATGAAGTCTCAGAAAATTAAAAGGCAGTGAATAATCAACAGAATGTGGAGCTGACCCTCAGAACAGTGACAATGTCAGCAAACTGTCCACCTGAGAAATGTTTGCCATCCAGAACTCATAGGGCGCTCTGAAACCTCAGCAGCAAAGAAAACCAAACAGTCAGAATATGAGCAACTTTATGTACCCTGTTTAATATTTTAAAATTATTTTTAACTTTTTATTTTGAAATAATTTCAAGGCAACTCAAAAGCTATAAAAATGGAATGAAGAATATCTAGCTATAATCACGTAGCACTTCATGGCTATTTCTAATCTTCTGAAAAAGAGACTTACATAAGTCATGACCACTAACCTCCAAATATTTCTGTGCATATTTTCTAAAATTGTGATTTCATGTATATAGCTAGAGCCCGATGAGAACAAGCATCTAAATGAGTGAATTAGATAGTTACACAATTACACCAGAGAAGATATAAACTTAATCCACATTTCAATTGTTAACAAGTTTTAAGGGTTAGAGATACAGCCCAGTGGTAGAGCACTGGCCCAGCATACAGGAGGCTCTAGTTTCAATCCTCAACGCCACCTCACACATACCAAAAACAGTGGAAAATTTCAAAGCCTTTAGTAAAGCATAAATATTCATCATTTTAATTAGCCCATCTTGGTGAAGGCCATCTTCAGTCCTCTAGGACTTTACAAGCGAATACAAGTATAATATCTTGTATGACAAAGTGATATAACATGATTGGGGTCAAAAAGGGTTTCAAAATACATATGTGGGTTTAAACTGTACTTCTAAGTCCTCAGTAGGACAAAAAGAAAGGAAAGAAGGAAGGAAGGAAGGAAGGAAGGAAGAAAAGAAAAGAAAAGAAAAGAAAAGAAAAGAAAAGAAAAGAAAAGAAAAGAAAAGAAAAGAAAAGAAAAGAAAAGAAAAGAAAAGAAAAGAAGAAAGAGAAAGGAAGAGAAAGGAAGAAAAAGAGGTAGGTAGATAGGGAGGGAGGGAAAGAAAGAGAGGAAATAAAAAAAGAAGGAAGGAAGGAAAGAAGGAAGGAAGGAAGGAAGGAAGGAAGGAAGGAAGGAAGGAAGGAAGGAAAGAAGGAAGGAAGAGGAAAAGCTTTGGAGAGCCCTTGGCTGTCCAGATAGAGCAGAATAGATCATGGACAGGGGAACCAGAAAGAGCAAGCACAAGGCAAAACAGCCTCTTAGAGGAAAGCAAATGGCAAGGTTGTTTGGGACACGGAGTGGAGAAGGAAGTGAGTGGGAGAGGGAATGTGATGTCTAATTATGGAAAAGGCACCAAGGACGTTGCTTAAGTTTTACTGAAGGAAAACACCCAAACAGGAAACCTCATCTCAGGTGAGCCAAGAGTAGAAGGACCTGAAAAATACCAACACGAAATGGAACTTAACCTACTACAAAAAGGCTATTTTTCCACCAGTCAGCTAAAAAAAAAAAAAAAATGTAGATTGGAGAAACTAAAACATTTCAAGTTTGATGGATTCTCTAAAACAACATGAAACATTTAATCACAGCGGCAGAATGGCGTGGACATTGGGGAACATGGCTTTGTTTATGGTGTCAATGCCAACATCACGAAGGACGCTCTGGATTTTATCCTCAGCGCTGCACAGACTAAGTGTGGTGGTCCAGGCCCGTAATTCCAGCATTGGGAGGTGGAGACAGTAGGACCAGAAGTTAAAATTCATTCTGTGTACACAGTGTGAAGCCAGACTGGACTCTATGACACTGTCACAAAAGATAAAAAGGAACAATGGAAGAAGGCAACGTCTGTCTCTCTTTACGAAGGAAAAGTCAAACTGTGCTAAGGAAAAGAAGAGACATAAGAGTCTTTGGTGTTCAGTGGGACACTTGAGTGTCACCTAAATCTTAGGTATTTGTACATGGCAAAAGAACACAGGATAGTGATGAGAAGGCTAAGTGTATGCCTTCTGATGCTGCTGCTCGCAGCCCGATGTGAAGAGGGAAGCTTCCCAACTAGGGGAGTGAGCTTGCACTGTAGACTTAACATGATGAATATCCTTCTAGGGTGTTATCAAGCATTCTGCCTCCATCATGGGCATGACCATGGGCACCGTGTTACCTGCTCTCCTACATCTAGATCAATAAGCTGTATTGAGAGTTTGTTTGATGTTTCTAGTGGGAGACTCCAACTGAAAAAAGGTTTACCCTCTTCAAATTAGCATGCAGTTTCAAGAGGGACACATATGGAGCCAAGAGGGAAGAAAAGGACACCCACTTGGCCTGCCAGATCAGCAGAATCAATTCCAGAGATCCATGGGGTGACATGTTATGGTCAGATCCCTTCTCGTCACCAGTTAACCTCTAAGTACTGAGATTCTCATTAGTGAGGCTCAGTGGAGTACTCCAAGTAAAGCCCTCAGCACAAGTACACAGGAATATGTGAACACAAAAGAATGCTCACATACACATCACACACACACACACACACACACACACACAATATACCTCTTAATGATACATAGCATTTATGCTTTTCATATCCATTTGGCTCCCCAGCAGTTTTAAAGCATGCCATACACATTGCGTTCTGCAAAGCCTTGTGCTAAGAAATAGAAGAACAGAAGATTTGAGTGGAAAGCCTTAATGGGACCCCAATCAAAATCTGAATGAAATAACCGAGGCCCCAGGTGAACACAATCCACCAAAATCACAATGCTAGTTTGTGGGTAGAATACACCGGAACCAGAACCTGGGTCTATCAACTTGGAGTTTTGTCATCTGCCCACGAGGAGAAACAGTCATTCTAAAATAACATTCCACTTGTGCACTAGAGTGCCAAATGCTCCCTACATTTCATACAAATCAAATCCATCAAATGTCAGACTCTCCACGTGACTAAGCCACTCACCCGCCTAAACAAAGAATGAGAATGAGAAAGTCCACAAAGTATTCCCACATTTATGCTACCCAGATGTCTCAAGTAACCAGTGACATTGGTGACTCAACCGCCATTCTGCACCAAGGACACAGTACTGAACCACTAACCCAGACCAGGACGGAGAGTGACCACAGGTATCTCTTGCTTCAGGCATTACCGAAAGAGAGTCTCAGTAATTTTCCCCGGGGTGGTTTTAAACCCACATGTTCAAATGCTTTGAAGACTTCAGACAAAATATGGAGAGACAGCTGAGGAAGGGTAGTGGCTGGAAGAAGGTCATAAGCCAAAGCTGTGTCTGGTCAGGACTCCGGAACAAAACGCTGGGCAGCCTGCTTTCCATGGCTTCCTCACAAAATACATATACATGAAAATATACGAAGCCACAGCCCAAACCCCCAACTTGATGGCTCTTAAAATAAGGCTTTGTCTTGAGAGATAAAGAGCCACAAGCTGAATCATCAACACCACTTCCTGTGGTGTCCAGACAGACCTTTTATTCAAGAAGTGACCCTGTCTGGCCCTGCATAATAGTCAGAGAACAATATCGCATTGACAGGAAAATTAAGAGCCATTTTCCTTGGCACTTCCTTCATTGACATTATCTGTAATTCTCACTTTTGATTGCCCTGCGACTCCCAATTTGTCCCACTGTGTATTTGTGGTGCTTAAGGAATATGGAATCTGGTTTGGCAGAGGTGGGAACGTAGAGTAATGGGCCACACTTTCCAGCCTGGCTCAATATCGAGTTCATCTCTGGCAAGTCACTAGCTCTCTCCTCTACTTCCTTTTCAGACACACCAGCCTGGCACACAGCTTGGACAGCAATCGAATTTATGGGTATGTATGCATGGTGTATGAGTACTATGTGTGTGTGTGGTACCCATAGAACTAGAGCTATAGAGGACTGTGAGCCACCATAGAGGTGCTGGGAACAAAACCAGGGTCCTCTGAAGGAACAGCAAGTGCTCTTAATCACGGAGCCATCTCTCCAGCCCAAACTCATAGACATTAGCAAGAGAGCTGGTCCAGTAGTCTGGTTCTCAGGCAGTGATGCTGTGGTCCAGAGAAGTTTAGTGTAAACAGGGGCCACAAAGCTGTTTTCTAAATATTTCCTCCTTGTGCTGGATCTGGGCCAAAATTCAAGATCCTGTCAGTTTGTTTCAACTAACAATACAAATTGCTATGCACAAAGATCATAAAGATATGATTATTGTGTTATGTGTGGCTAATGTTACCCTTAAAAGAGAATAAATATAGAAACAATAGGCCCTAGAGTGTTTATAAAAATTTAACACTAAAATCATCTTTAATGAGGCAACTTATGAATGTTCCTTTTTATTTCTGAGTTGATAAGCTCAAAAAGAATTAGGTTTATGCCATTCATGATCAAAGTAGCACAGAAGACGCAGGCCTGGCAGAAGAGTTACTTCTACCACCAGAAGGAACTTGTGGAAGGGGAATTGATGCCTCCCAGTCTCCCCAGCGTGATGAGGACATTTTAGTTCACAGCAGTACCCTTGATAAGTGGAGGGAGGAAGAAAGGAAAGAAAGGAAGGGAGGGAAGGAGGGGAAACATAAAGGGAGGGAAGAAGGGAGGGAGGGAGGGAGGGAGGGAGGGAGGGAGGGAGGGAGGGAGGGAGGAAGGGGAGGGAGGAAGGGAGGAAGGGAGGAAGGTGAGGAAGGAAGGAAGGAAGGAAGGGAGGGAGGGAGAGAGGGAGGGAGGGAGGGAGGGAGGGAGGAAGGGAGGGAGGGAGGAAGGTGAGGAAGGAAGGAAGGAAGGAAGGAAGGAAGGAAGGAAGGAAGGAAGGAAGGAAGGAAAGGAGGGAGGGAGGGAGGGAGGGAGGGAGGGAGGGAGGAAGGTGAGGAAGGAAGGAAGGAAGGAAGGAAGGAAGGAAGGAAGGAAGGAAGGAAGGAAGGAAGGAAAGGAGGGAGGGAGGGAGGGAGGAAGGTGAGGAAGGAAGGAAGGAAGGAAGGAAGGAAGGGATGGAGGAAGGTGAGGAAGGAAAAAAGGCTCGTTGGTTATTTATGAATTCTTGGAGCTAGAATATCAAGGATCAAAGTGTCAACAAATTTAATGTCTGGTGAGGGCCTGCTTCCTGACCCACAGATGGTTCCTTCTGACTGTGTCCTTACATGGTGGAGGAGACATGCAGCTCTCTGGGGTCCTAATTGCTCTTACTGAGCTTTCACTAACAATAAAGTTTTCACAACAGTGTCTAGAAACACTAACTTGACTAGTTGTTCAGCTTGATCTGCACCAACCTCCATACTGCCCCCAAAGCTTCAGAAACACAAAGAGTACCACATCCCCCTGCATAAATGCAGTGGAGGGATGCCTTTAAGGTTAACTCCACAGTGGCATTTGATAGTCAAGATGTCATACCTATCACTTGAGCAGTTTGCAAGCACCTGAATTTCCTCCACATAGTAGAGGTCCTTACTCCTCTGTCTTCATTCAATCCATTCCTTCTGCATGGAATGCCCCTAACTATTGCCTCTGTTTAATTTTCAGTCATTCTTCAAGGATCAAATATAGGCTTATCAGAGTCCCTAGCTGCTCTGCTCCCACATGCCTTATTCACCACTTACGTGCTCATCATTCCACTAGCTGTCAAACTCTTAGGGTCAGAACAGTACACCACCAATCTCTGCATGTTCTTGGCACATACCAAACATATCAGCTGAATGAATGAACAGTGCAAAAAATACCACTTAGAATATGCAAGTAAGTGATTCTGGACCCGAAATACCCTCAATAGGAAGAAGGAAGAAATGAGATGTCAACATTACTCCTATTTGATAGTTAAATTAACAACCTCAGTGGAAATCCTATAGTTGAAACAAAATGATTATAATACTGGTGACTATACATACATTTTAACAATGAAGTTTTTCCTAAGAAATACATATTTAAATTAGAGTAAAATTAGTCCTTGAAGAGACTCTGTAGGCACTTACAAGGGCTTAATTCATATCTAATCACTGTGTAAAATCAGGTAAGAGCCCAAACTCCTCTTCTTTGTGTACCCCTTTATTCTCAATAGAGGGGCCTGCTCAAATGTGGCTGCATTTGTGGTCACGACAATGGTCGTGAATCTTGTGGATGAAATGAAGTCATCAAAGGCATACATTTAGGACCACAGAAGGAAATATCTATGAGCTGGTAGCGGGGAAACAGAGACACCCAAAAAGAAACAAAATGTAAGAGGTGAGCAATGGAACCAGATGGCAGCCTCTCTGTGTGGAATGCCCATGAAACGGCACATATTGAAAACTACTGGGAGCCAAAAGTATGACCTCACCACACTGAGTGTGTTCACTTCCTTCTTAGAAAGAAAGTCCCCATAAATGACATTACTGTCATTTGTTCAAGGTTTTAAACCTCTGATTCATTTAACTCAGTGGTTCTCAATCTTCCTAATGCTGTGACCCTTTAATACAGTTCCTTGTGTTGTGGTGACCCTCAACCATTAAATTATTTTCATTGCTGCTTCATAACTGTAATTTTACTACTGTCATGAATTGTAAAGTAAATATCTATGTTTTCTGATGGTCTGTCTTAGTTCAACACCCTCAGAGGGATCGTGACTCACATGTTGAGAACCAATGATTTAACTTAAGAAAGGAAAAAATAAAACCTTATTATAAGGACCTTTTTAAAAACAGAATTTTGCCTTCATTACTGAGAGGCATCATTCATGGCACCTACTTGACTGAGATGGTTTAGAAGTCCACTTCAGTAAACTTTACCCAAAAAAGCAAAACACCCTCCTGGTTCTGGAAACACCCTCCTGGGACCCTCAAGAATTAACAGATTGTTAGTCCATAGCAGCGGAGGAAGCTGCTGTTCTCCTCTGTCAATCTGGAGGTTCTGAATTGTTTTACAAAAAGAAAAGAATTTATTATGGAGTAACAAAATATAGACAGAAAAGGAAAATTTTATATGTATGTTTCATGGTGCTATATATACATTATGTATGTATGTGATAATAAATATATATAATTTTTATGTTACTAAGAATCAAATACATAGCCTTATGGAATTCATACATTTTGTCTTAATTTTTAAATTATATTTATTTATTTATTATATGTATACATGCAACCATAATAAAAAACCCTGATGTGGGATGTCCTTCTGTATGCTGTGACTATGTGTTGCTCTCATTGGTTGATAAATAAAGCTGCTTCAGCCTATGGCAAGGCAGGATAGAGCCAGGCGGGAAACCCAAGCAGAGATACAGGAGAAGAAGGGCAGAGTCTGAGGACGACAGCCAGCTGCTGGAGGAGCAAGATGTATTAGATAGAACACAGGTAAAGCCACAAGACATACGACAAAACATAAATTAATAGAAATGGGTTAATCTAAGTTGTAAAAGCTAGTTAGTAATAAGCCTAAGCAATAGGCCAAACAGTTTATAATTAGTATTAAGTTTCTGAGTGATTATTTTCAAAGCAGCTGCAGGAACAGGTGGAACAAAAAAAAAGACTCTGTTTACAAAAGCCAGACGAATATGAGTTAATCAAAAGAAAAGGATTTTAGTTGTGCCATGGCATGGATATGTAGATCAGGGAACAACTTGTGAGAGTTGGTTCTCTCCTTCCATCATGTAGGTTCTGGGAATTGAACTCAGGTTGTCAAGCTTGGCAGCAAGCAGCTTTATTCACTAACATATTAAGCCTTAATTTTGAAAAGTAATTAAGCTTTTATCTTTGAAGAAAGTCACATTGTGGCTAAAATAAAAGAATATTTTGATTCCCTAAGAGCATATAAACACTTGTATGTTATTCAAATAAGACAAAGGTTTACTTTATGCACAAGACATAAATGTACAAAATAGTATTAGTGATGATAAATCTGTTAGGTTAATGACCAAGTGATCATAGTTTTCATGGGGGGAAAACCCCACTTTCACTGTCAGATAGATTCTGATTGATAACTAAGGACATCTGAGCTAAGTAAGCTAAAGGTATTTGAACTAAAGCTCTGAGCTCTGCGTTCTACAGGCTGCTGGCTTTGCATCCATTGACATCTTCCTTAATCTCCTCTGCCCTGCCCCCTTCAACTATGTTTCTCTTTTTGCTTTCACCATAAACTCTCTCACACATGTTTATTTAATTGTAAAATCTCTCAGAGCAGAGCCTCACTTTGTCACACACATTAGAAACCACAAGTAGCCAAAAAATGACACCCAACACTGAGTGTGCTCCTTCCCGTGTTATAAAGAAGCATCCCGATAAACTGTATAACAGGCATTTATTTGTTCAAGACTTTAAACTCCATAATCACTTAACTCAAAAGGTGGAGATAAAACCATGAACTAAAACTATACATAAAGACTATCTCAACAGCAAACCTCTGGAGGCTGAAGAGCTTCCTTGGAACCCATTCTTCCTACCCACTAACTGGGCAAAGTCTGTGATCCGTGTCTGAGAGTCTCTCAGGTTGGCATGTGCACCTCCCTGATTGTTTGAAATTCAAACCATCACATAAGCTGCTGTCAACTCTGTGTCCTCACTGCATTTATTTTCACATTCCACATCTAGTTAATAGTGTTTTCGGTGCAGGAGTCAAAATATTCCCTGGTCTTTTTACTAGAAACTACATGGAAATCTCTAGTAGAGGAGAGGCTAGGAGAGGGATAACTAGCAATAAGATTATAGAAACCTGGTATTTTCTAAGCTCACTAAAAAAATACAGAAAAGGAAGAGTTTGAATAGGAGTACCCTACTACATGGGGTGCTGGGGTAATGCTCCCCCAGAAGACATAGGTTTGTTTTTGTTTTTGTTTTTGTTTACTTTCTCAGATTTTATTAAAGAAAAAAGCAGTATTGGCAAGTCTCTAGAACATAGTCAGTTTTCTGGGATTCTCCCCTGGAAAATGTGACAGATGATTTCCAAACACATGCTGTGTACATGGTACCCATTGTACTAAGCAGGTGAGAAGTTGAAATCCTGAAGTGCTCATCTTTCAACTAAAATATGACCTTATCAATGTAGATCTTGCTATTCTCAGGAAGACTATAAGGACACCATTCTGAAACTGATTTAAAGGAAAGTTTTGCTTTCTTAACCACCCACTGAGGACAGTTTTTGCCTGACCTTTGCATTTCCCTTATGGTTCCTAAGAGATACCACTGTTAGATTCAATCTCTACATGTATAAGAAATATTTCTTAAAACTGAATTCAGTATGGCAAGATCCTATTGATCTGACTGATTTCATGTTTAACAGAAATGTTTGACATCAATGAAAACAATGTTGTCTGAACAAATAAAGTTAGTAAAATGGGAATTTTAAAAATTAGGTTTCAGATGAATGAGCAAATATAAAGTGCCATTAAAAGGTTATGAATGTTTTATATGTGTGAGCACATACATGTATGAAAATATAAAATTACACAAATGATTCCTTTATATTGATTGGATCAGAGGGGTAAATGTATGCTTTATTCACATGAAAATTAAAATTATATCTTAATCCTACTGGGTCATCTATTCCACAGGCCTGGTTAAAAAGGAAAACAGAGAATCTAGCCAGCCAGAAATTATCTTGAAGATACCTTTAAAATGCAAAATTTGCATTTAGAAACAGAATAATGAGACAATAATTTTACAGAATGGATGAATGGCCACACTGGGCTATACATAAATATAAAATCATCTTCATGGCTTACATATTGCTTCCAAATCTACTCTATCCCACAGAGTAGAAACAAGTCAGAAATGTTCAGAAAGAACACTGCCTTTCCCAAGAGTCCCAAGGTCACAGAACTACCTCTCAGTGGCTCTGGAAGAGTTCAAGAAAATGTTTCCAGCCAAACATTCTTCCTATTAAGGACACACACTCTTTCTACCTGTCTCAAGTAATTACATTCTTAAATTAATTTCCTTTAATGACAAGACAGACTCGACTCATGTTTATCATTTTAAAAGACAGCAAAACAACCTTAATGAAGATACTTGCCTTTCGATACTGCCACAATCAAAGTCAGACCTTTCAAATATAATTAATTTTTCGAGGATAATTCATCATATTAAAATATGGTAATTTGCTGTGGTTTCAGGTTATCTGAAACCTTTCTAAGATTGAACGCTAATGTTAATGTCTTGCTATGAGCAGTGTAATTTGAACCTAATAGAGTAAGGCACATAAAAACTGAAATTGTCCATTTATATCCAAGGTTCTTAAAGGAATCCAACATGCCTAGGAATCTACACAGGGCTTGGCATTGGAGTGCAAGGCAAACCCAGAAAGAGCAAAACCATCCCAGCCCAAGGACTCCAACCTCCCCTGACAGCATCCTTGACTCTTGAGGGCTTCAAAAGAAAATTCCTGCCCAGGAATCATTTTTGATGACACTGGTACAACCAGTTCCAAAATGAGTACAACTAGAGGTTTAATAAGGCACTTTGTTATTCTCTGAAATAAAATGGAAAAATAGAGACTGTGTTCTTCAGGCTTAATTACCACATCTGTTATTAAGCACTTTACCATGATTGACTGGCGTGTATGTCAGACACGATGCCAAAAAACTTCCCCCATGAAAGCAGTTTCCTGCTCCCTGTCTGAATCCCATCAGTCTCTGTTACGGTCAGAATTTACATGGCAAACAAGCATGGCCTGGTGCCCGCCAGCCTCTGTGCACACTGAAGGCATTTTTCCCCGGTGCCAGCTAAGATGGAAGCCGGGCATGGGTGCTTGTTCTGGTGTCTCTCCCCGTCTCATTCTCACTCACAGGTTCATGGAGCTGACAATAAAGAGATACAGGGTAAGAGGTGAGGCAGGGGCTGTATGTACATTTGTGAGATGCATCCTTGGAGGTATTAAATTACATGCTGGCAGGGGGAATGCTGCAATTTAAAGACATTTCCTAGGGCCAACTAAGTAGCTCAGAGGCTAAAGATGCTTGCCACCAAGCCTAGTAACAAGACTTCAATTCCAGGGACTCATGTGGTCGAAACAGAGACCCTACTCCCGCAAGCCCAGCTCTCAACTCCACACATATGTCATAACACACATGCACCCCCCCCCCCACACACACACATATACAAGAAAGAAAGAAAGAAAGAAAGAAAGAAAGAAAGAAAGAAAGAAAGAAAGAAAGAAAGAAAGAAAGAGAGAGAGAAAGAAAGAGAGAGAGAAAGAAAAAGGAAGGAAGGAAGGAAGGAAGAAAGAAAGAAAGAAAGAAAGAAAGAAAGAAAGAAAGAAAGAAAGAAAGAAAGAAAGAAAGAAAGAAAGACTGTAATTTGTTAAACATTAAAGCATTTTCTAGCTCCCTAGGAAATGATGACTTCCCAATGTTCATAAAATGTCAAGGATTCTGGGTTACCTGTATGCCCTAGGACCTACAAACAAAGATGATTTTTTCTGAAGACCAGCAATCAAATAAGATTCTGGGAAATTAATGTTTCTTGCATACTAGACAAACTTAATGCCATCTTTTGTTGTGCTCAGCAACTCTAGTCAACAATTCCTCCAAGCCTGTTGTGAAGGCAAGTGGGAGATTTCTTAAGTAACCTGCAGTTCTTCACACTGGGTCACTGGTTACAACAGGCTATTACTCACCTTGTTAATAATGGGGAAATCTTGACATTCATGTCTCTCTGTAGCCCTAGATGAAGTTTATACTCAAGTGTCAGCACAGGGCCTGGAGATACACTTTTCAGACAAGACTACAGTCTAAAAGCTACAGCAAACAACCTCCAGTGTGGCTAGAAAGACACAAATCCTCACTTAACTCAGCCCTGCATGTCTAAAGTCAACAGTAGCAGTTCAGAGATCTTGGTACTAAACTAGTTACCAGGAAAAACAAAAGCATGCATGCTATTTAAATGCATTCTTCTGGAACCATCCAGTATGATTTGCTCTTCTAGAGGAGACTGTATGCATTTATAAACTCCCAATTGTTTAACTTAACCACGGCACACTATCTATAGTCTTTTGGACACATAGCTTCTATTGATGGTGATAATTCAGTGGGGAAGGTTAAGAAAGTGTGAGAAATTGGCAAGAGGGGGAGGCTTTCCTTGAGGATCTTCTCAACACAAGTTAAAGCAATATGTGGCATTATCTAGAAAGAAATTTGTACTTTGCAATATGTAGTGTTATCTGCAAAGAAATTCACACTTCTAAGTTACTGCTTATACACTTTGAGAAGATTCTGATATGGAAGAACTCTTTCTGTCTGGGAGCTGGAAACTGAGAGTCATGGTGTTATTCTTCCTGCTTGTCCTGACAGCTGAAGGACCCCCATATGCCTCAGACTTCGGAAATCCTGCCCTTTCTCTCTTCGCATTCTACATGATTGAGGTTGTTTTCCAAATACGTATGTCCCTCACTCTCTCTTTCCTCTTTATACCTTCTTTATCTCCCTGAGAGAAAGGGGTGGGAGAACGTGGTGAAATGAAAGCTATTAATTCTTAAGTAATATAAATACCTCTCTTCAAGTAAGTAAAATAGGAGGGAGGTGGATTTCAAGACAAATTCCTTTAAAAGAATTTTTCAAAAGCAATGGTTGTGGTATACAGAGCAAAGGGTTAAAACTCTACAGAAATCTAGAAGCAAATTGGCAGTAGTTCTTCAGACATGATGCTAAAAACACAGGCAATAAAAGAAAATAGATAAATACGTGTTCATCATTTTTAACCGTGCATTAAAAATGCCATCACTAATGGGGAAAGACACCAAATCATGGAAGACAATATGAAAAAGAGTCAGTATATAGATTATAAAATGAACTTTCAAACCTAACTTAAAACTGAAAACATTACTTGTATTGATATTTTCTCTTTTCAAAAAATCGTTTAATTCCATGGGCATGTTAGTTGCAGACCTCATCATTGCCTTATTGAGACATTTCATAGAAAGGCAAATTGCATAATTTTTGCCTATACATTGTATTTCATTTCCTTATTATATATGGGACATTTTTAATGCAGCAACACTAAAAGCTCATAGCCCCACTCTTTATGGCTCTCCCTTCTCTGCAAGGTGGAATTCAGCCCAGTGTTGTTGCTACGGTTCATAGGGTGGCTGCCAGGGATCAGGGTAAGGGGCTGGAGAGGTGATGGTCAGAGTGTGGACTTTCACCTACAGGTAAGTTCTGAAGATACGAGGCACAGGACCTGCATCTACAGCTATGACAGTGTATGATAAGCTTGAAACTTGCCAAGAGCATCCCTAAGCATTCTCACAAGAAAGGAAGCAACTGTGTGAAGTGATGGGTATGCTAATGAACGTGTGTGTGTGTGTGTGTGTGTGTGTGTGTGTGTGTGTGTGAGAGAGAGAGAGAGAGAGAGAGAGAGAGAGAGAGAGAAAGAGAGAGAGAAAGAGAGAAAGAGAGAGCGAAATGGAATCACTTTGATTTCATGTTCATATACTATGTACATGAGATCGTTGACAGACACAAATCAAACGAGAGCCCCTTCAACCTTATCAGGATAGTTATTATTCTCCAGAGACCCTGCAAAGCAAAAAAAAAAAAAAAACAGCAGAAATAATAAACACTGGCAAAGATGAGTCCTGACACACTGCTGGCGGAGGTGTCACGTGGAGCAGCCACCGTGAGAAACTGATGGGCGGGCCTCATGAAGAAAACAAACAGCAACAATAACAAAATGAAAACAAAACACCTTGGAGTTACCCTAGAACAATTTCACCTCCCAGGTACGTACTTCAAAAAGATGGAAATCAGACTTGAACAAACGTCCCACCCACTGATTCATTCACGGCACTCAAGAGAAAACAGCACAAGTATCTCCTAATGGAGAGCAGAATGCAGCATGTGCAGGCAGCAGAGGCTAGGTGGCCTTGAAAAGGTTCACACATGCTGAATTGTAGAGGAACCCTAAGATGCCCGTATGAAGTACCAGCTACCAAATGATCCAGTCTGCAAGAGGGCCTGCAGAAGTCAAATCCGCCGGGCGCTGGTGGCGCACGCCTTTAATCCCAGCACTCAGGAGGCAGAGCCAGGCGGATCTCTGTGAGTTCGTGGCCAGCCTGGTCCACAGAGCGAGATCCAGGACAGGCACCAAAGCTACACAGAGAAACCCTGTCTCAAAAAAAAAAAAAAAATCAAATTCATCAGGAAGAAAGGAGAGGAGTGGTTTTCAAGGGCCTGTGGGATGGAATGGGGAGCTGATGTTTAAGGGGTCCAGAGCTACAACTGGGAAACAGGGAGACCTTCTGAAAAGAGGCAGGATTGACGCTTCGACACCAACGTAAGTGTTCTTAAAATGCTACAGAACCAAACATTTGAAACTAGTGACTGGGGGAGGGGTGAGTATGATCAAAACATGCTCAAAATTCTTAAAAACTAATTAAAAGAGAGAGAAAGAATACATGAGTAGAACGTTAAAATTTTACAAAACATAAGTAAAACTGGTGAATTTTATGATGTGTATATCTCACTAAAAGGAAAAAAAGAAAAAGAAAAACAGGCTATAATCCAGCCCAGGCTTGGGATCAACGCCGCCTCCCTGGAGTAGCTCCTTGAGGGCTTCCTCTTGCTGTGCAGCTGTGCAAAGACAGAGACCCTGCATCCCTCCGTGGATCACACACGGACTGGCAATGGAGATGCTACAACCTGAGAATGCAAAGCAAGAAAGCAAAACAGCCTCCCCTGGTGAACAGGGGCCACCACTCTCTCCATCCAAAAGATGTCTTCACGCTGTCTCTGTTAGAGAGTTCTAAACCCCAGGAGTTTAGCCTTTTCTTAACCCTAGGTGCATGGAAACCAACTGTCCATCAAAGGTTTGGAGCCAGAGTGCCACGTTAGAATTCCAGACCCTGGCTGCTGCCTATCTGAATTCCCCTCTGACGTCACTGCTGAGCTTAGGCCGTCTTAGCAACCACGGCCCTTGATGCACTTTACTTCCTCGGTTCTATGGAACTTGAGGTTTTTAAAAGACCTTGCCTCCCTTCATTTCTTAACTCCTCAGTTTGGATTTTCTGAGTCAAAAAACCTTTGGGGTTTCACATCTTCCTCACCCATAACTGCCAATGGTGCCAGGATTACACAAAACACTGCCTTTTGAGTCTAGAAGGCTGATCGCAAGTGTTTCTGGCCAGGGCTCCCACAGACCAGTTGTTATTTATAATATCTATAGAGAAGGGAAAAAAAGAGCTTAAAAGATAAGTCACCCAGCACTTTCCAACAAAGCAGGGCACAGCTGTAGCGGGACTTCATGTAGCAACTGCTTCATGAAGAGACAGCAAGACTCTGTCTTTCCACAGGGTCTGCTCAGGTCACGGCATGTGGCATGGATTAGGGAGTCCTGAGCCCTAATACCCAGTGAGACAAGCCTGAGGTTTGCAGATGGTATCCTGGAACCGGGGCTCTGTGCCATCACCTGGTGTTTGCAACTCAGGGTCTCTTGAGGAATGAAAGCAAAGATCAAGCTTTCAAATATTTTAATGCCAGCCATTTTTTTTTTTTATTAAATAAATGGTATGGAAGTTCAGCAAAGAGAGAACAAGATTCGTTTTTGCACATTTCCCTCAAGATCCATCGTGGTGGGGTGAAAGAATTGATGTGTACGGTGGGCAAGAGGGTTTGGATTTGAGGCTCAGTGGAACACATACTTTAATAGGGAAGGCATCTGTAGACATGCTTAGGCTGCAGGCTAACCAAGAAGCAACACTGAAAAAAAGAGTCCCCAGGAAAACAGTCATCTGTAACTCATTTCAGCTTCTCCCGGGCACAGAAGGAGCCGGGAGAGCTGTTCGCCAAGGCACATGCTTGCTGCTCTTCCGTTTAGTGTTGAGTTCCATCACTAATCCAATGTCCTATTCGGGTAAGGTTAGGCTCGGCTCACCCCTCACTATCCCATCCCCACAGCCCATTAGCTGCACCCCATGGTCCAGATAGCACCGCAGTCTCCCAGGCAAGTTCACGAGGTCAGAGAGCATCTTCTCGGTCTCATCATAGCTGCACTGCAAAGGAATGCTAGGTGCTTATACCAAATGCGCGGCACCAACTCTTTGAGCTCCTAGTATAGTGCATTAAAAATTCTACCATTCTGGTTAACCAATTGAGCAGTAGAAAAAACCATGGGTTTCCCTTACTCAAGAAGCATTTTCTAGTTTCATTCAAGGTCATGCCAAGGTGAAGCCAGACAAGCATTGTAGAGGATCGGTGACCTCAGCTTTGAGACCCGCAGCAGGAGGTCAGTGCTTTCACTGTATAAAGATTAGAACACCAAACCATGACCTCCAGCTGACGCACTTCTAAAGTGGAGGCCACACTCCTGTGTCCGCACTGGCATTCGAAACCTGAGTTGATTCTGTTACTCCCATCTTGGCCTAGAGTCTATTGAAGATGAAATTTGCATTGAGTCAATGAAGTGAAAATGTGCTAAAGGGAAGTCCCTCCTACATGCCTTGCTTAACCTGGTCTTCTTCCCCTCAATCCTCTGCTGACCTTCAGCCATGAATATAAAATAATAATCACACTGCCCGGCAGTGAGCCTTTTCACTGTCTATAGCCCCTTGGCTGCCAACAACTGCTGGGTCCAAATGAATGTGTGCTAAAGCCACTGTGCCTTGCCATTTCACCTTGGGCACAATGGTGGGTGCCAGACAGTGAAGCCCAGTCACCTTATCACATCTAGGAGACCATCATGGATGAACACAGAGTTTCCCAGCACATTCCTAGAGTTTCCCTTTAGTTGAGAGTATACTTGTGATGGGTCCCATCTACAGACTTTGGGAAGCTCCTTGTGTGTAAAGAGCTGGTCCTTAGAATTCATCACAAAACTCACCAGGTTCCCTCGGCCCTTTCTTCACTACTGGCAGGGAGACTTGGTTTCCATCCTTCTCAGAAGTGGCATAATTTACCCTCAGAAGAAACAGAGAGGCATGGTTAGCCACTAGCCCATAGAAACACCAAAGTCTCCTTTAGTGCCAATGAATGAACACACACGCCGTGATTGCCTTAATTGTGCGGCCTCGTTTTCACAAACAGTACAACCTAGCCAAGAAACAAAAGACGTTCTTCCAAATTCTCCAGCTTGGCAGGCCAGTCCTTAGAATAAGCCACTGGAAATCCTCCTTGCCTGGAGAGAGTCACCACCTCTGCCTGTCATCACTGAAAAATCCAGACAAGTCACAGCCCTGTCCTTTAGAGACACACTTGTTTGAAATTCTAAAAGCTATGGTGGATGATCACTTTCAGGTCCTTGGACTTCAGTACCATAGTCTCAACCAAAGACAATTGTGCTGGGAGGGGACAATGGGATTTAGAGGGTTAGCCTATGGGATGGCACCATCATAAAAACTAAACTGCACAGCAGTATGGAGCTGCAGTGAGGCTCTTTGAACAACCCTGGGGGGCAGCACAAACAACACCACAAAGCATCATTTACGTACAGCCTGGAAAGGAAGGCAAAGGCTTTATCCCCAGCCCAAGCCTGGCAGAGCTCCACAGCACAAGCCTTTTGTTTTGATTTTGTTCTTTTTTTTTAATGGCAGGGGAAAAGAAAAGCCTTTGCTCCAGGTTGGTCTTCCCTGAAATAAAAGGCGACCATCTGGCTCATCTAAGCCCAGGAACTCCCTGTGCCTGCATTCTTGGCTAAGCAAAAACACAGGTGTCAATCTTCCAGGAGGTTGATGCCTTCTCCCCACCATGTGAAGCTCCCTCTGCCTCCCGCCACATGAAATGCTGCCTCCTGGGCGGCTTGTCCTGGCTCACCATCTCACCAAAGGCTCCATCTCATGCAAGAATGAATATAAAGCCAATTATCCCACTTTCCAGGCTCTTTACTCATCTGCTAACTTCTGGACGATGGTTCTTACAGAGGCAAGATGGAAGAGGGAGCTGTCTAAAAATCCACGACACGACCTTTTTGGTGGGAGACGAGTCAAAGCTAACCACTTAAATGAGTATTAAGACTATGGCTTAGTTTAGATTTTCATCTTATTCATGTGTTCCCATAATTCTAAATAATCTTAAAATTAGTAAGACTCACAAAGATTATTTTTAGCATTTTCTGCTTCTGCTGCTTTGCTGGGGCTACTATAAGAAAATACCACACACCAGGGAGCTTAAACAGAAGACATTTGTCTCTCAGGGTTGAAGGAGCTGGAAGCTGAAAGTCAAAATGATAGTCTGCTTGATGTCAAGCAAGAGTCCTCATCCTGGTTGTAGATGGATACATTATCGATACATCCTCTTATGGAATAATGAGAGTTTGAACATCTCTTCCTTTGCTTTTCCCTCATTTGCATGTATTTATTTTATATGTTCATACTTAATACACTTATAATTATAGATCCACTATGAAAGTGATACTCAGAACCAGATACATCAAAATGTAAAGACAGCTGTTACACACTTATCAACCCCAGCATTCAATTCTGTCTTTTGTTTGGATTTCACAGAATCACTAGTCCATTTCCATATAAATAAATATCTTAGCCAGAGCTCAGGGTCTTAAGCACAAAGGCAGACAATGCACACCTGAAAAGTATTAATAACAATATGTTCTCAGGTGACTGCTACACCTGCACCTAAACCAAACCAGCAGATGTCTCTGTGAGTTATGAGCCTCTCGTGCATCTAACTCCAGCCTGTCCTCTTGAAGGCCTGTGCACACGCAGTAACAAAGTTTTTCTACAAGCTTGTACATTTAAAACAACAACAATGACAATAAATCTGGGGGCAGGGCACAAGTATGATCGTGCACGCCTTTAATCCCAATGCTTGGGAGGCACAGACAGGTGGATATCTGTGAATTTGAGGCTATCCTAGTCTACATAGGAAATTCCAAGCCAGCCAGGGCTACATTGTTTCAAAAAACTCCACAGGGATGTATTTAAATAATTATCAGTGCAGAATGACATACCTCCTGCTTGGGGACACATTTGGAAAACATCCAATAGTCACGAACATGACAAAGGGATTATCCAGAAAAATGTACTGACTTGATGCTGATCACTAGCGTGTGAGTTCTACCAGTCTGCTCTGCTCATGACCAGACATCCTTGCTGATCTCCTAAGCCTCCCTGGAGAAGGGCCTCTTCCTGCATATCCATACTGGCTGCTTTTATGTATCAACTTGACACAAGCTAGAGTCATCAGAGAGGAAGGAGCCTCAGTTAAGGAAATGCCTCCATGAGATCCACCTCTAAGGTATTTTCACAATTAGTGATCAGTAGTGGAGGACCCAACTCATGGTGGGTGGTGCCATCCCTGGGCTGGTGGTCCTGGCTTTTAGAAGGAAACAGACAGAGCAAGCTATGAGAAGCAAGTCAGTAAGCAGCACCCCTCCATGGCCTCTGCATCAGCTCCTGCCTCCAGGTTCCTGCTCTGTTTGAGTTCCTGTCCTGACTTCCTTCAGTGATGAACAGCAATGTGGAAGCATTAGCCAAACAAACCCTTTCCTCCCCAACTTGCTTTTTGGCCATGGTGTTTCATAACAGAAACCCTAACTAAGACAACATCCTTTGTCAGTTTCAGTAAGCGCAGCAAGCCTGAGACTGGGCCATCTTTTGTCTGTCCACACTGTCCTTAAACTTCCTTTTGGACTGCCCACGCAAAGATATGGTCTGTGCTATCCTGAGTCAATTGTTCTATTTTGTTTCAGTTTCTGTAACAGACGGTCCAGCCTTGCACCATGAGCAGACAACTTTGAGTCAACCTCCTGATAAGTCGTTAGGGTCATCAATAACATTAAGTACTGTCTCATGAGTTTGCCAGAATTCTGTGACTATAATTAAAGCATTATTGATCTTGTGGATACCACTATCATACACCAAGTCCCTCCTACTTTAGTCCATATCTGAAACCTGCCATGTCTTCATCATCTGAAAAATAGGAACCTCTTCTTCGCCTGGTCCTAGAAGATCTCTGACAGAGAATACACTCATCTTTTCATTACTCAGATAAACAGGGTAGGTTGAGGAACCTCATCTAAGGTCTGCAACGACAGGGGGCCGACATTCCAAGGACCAGTCACCATGGAGGTCAAGAGGGTCCTTCCTGCACTTATAAGCCCAGATCAACTCACCTAAGATCATTCTTTCAATCTTTTTATCTAACCTGCTAAAAAATGTATTACCAGGGTCAGGCAGCTTAAGGATCACACTCCGGGGACACACACACACACACACACACACACACACACACACACACACACACGCATGCGATTGATTCCAAGTTATCTCCCTAGGGACTAGAATGTGATTAATGTCCTCCATAGCTCCTACCAAGGTTACACTCTTGTCCTCTCACCCCTGAACACCCTCCCTAGCAGTTCCTGGTCACATGTGTACATGGTGGGGGGGTGCATACATATGTGTGTGGAGGCCAAAGGTCAACCTCAGACACTGTCCTCCAGTCTTTTGAGACAGCATTCCTCCTCCTCCTCCTGGAAGTCACAAATAAGCTAGGCTGGCTGGCCAATGAGCCTCTGGAATCCATTTGTCTCTACCTCCCTTGGTACTGTTGCTGCAGGTACTGTACCCCAGTGTCCCACTCTTCATAGGGGTTCTGCGGATCGACCTCAGGTCCTCATGTTTGTGTGACAAGCACTTTACAGACTGTGAGCCATCTTCTCAGCCCCTCTCTTCATCTTCTTATCATCAGAGCACCTGCCCTATTAAATTAGGGACCGACCCATAGTCTCTATTTAACTTTTACTAACCTATGACAGGCCTTATCTCCATGCATAGTTGCAGGGAAGTTAGAGATTTAACATAGATTTGGTGGGGGGTGGGAGGGAGGTAGGCAAGGTATGGCTCAGTTCATAGCACTACACTTAGCCATTTCGGATAGAAAGGAAGGTGCAATGGATTGTGTGCGTCAAAGGAACATGCATTCTAAAACCAAATTATGCTAGAGAAAGACCCTCAGGGTTTACAGACTCTTCCCATGAGGTCCAATCTTCCTTCTAGATTCAGGGATGTCTGTCTACTCACCCCTACTCATGGGAAGGGAAAGAGTCACTGATAGCCTCTGTGACCTGTGATAACCATGATGAGGGGACACAATGACATTAAATTCAATCTGTGACTGTCTTGGGAGGGAGACTGCATGCTAAGGCCCGTGACACAGACTGTGCTTATTGCTACCAGGCTCTGAGCACTGCAGACTGAATCCCTCAGTCAGGAGGTGTCAAACGATTCTTCATGTAGAGTGTAGACGGGCATTATCTGAACATTTCTTTCCAAGCCAAGATCAAGACTGTAGCTTGTTAATAAAAAACACTCTGCTGTTTACTGGAACTGTAAAAAGCTGAGTTTGAGTGCCAATTAACTCGATCAATAATTCATACCCAACACAGTATGGCATATGAAAGAGAGAATAGGCCTGAGATCCTTACATAAGGATTGTGGAATAGACTGAATGAAAAACAGAAGTGACCTAGACAAATCCCTGAGTAGAAACCAAACAGATACAGACAAACAAATAAGCCAAAGTTACTAAGAATTTGTTGGACAGCAGTGCCCAATTCTCTCCACTTATTACCTCAATCCCCATAACAGCTCTGTGAGGAAATAACAGTGTTATCCCCACCTATGTGAATAAAAGAACTTAGACATTGGGTAGCTGCCTTGAGCATAAACATCTAATAAATGGTAGAAAGGGCCAGGATCCAAATCCAAAAAGCTTGGCTCTGAGTCCATGTGCTAAACCATGTTATAGCAATCCAAGCCTCAAGCTTTCAACTACACTTGTCCACTAGTAACAATCAGAGCTCACAGTGTATGTTAGAACTCAAATCCTCCCACGTAGGAACTCCTTTGTCTTAGTCATTGCCCTATCCCTAGCACAGACAATTGCATGCAGGGCAACAGGGGCTTAATAAAATGTACTTGGCTGGGCAGTTTAGTCAGTAATTGCTTATGTGGTAAGTAGGAGGACCTAAGTTTGATCCCAGAAACCCATGAAGAGAAAAGTCTAGGTATGGTAACACATGCTTGGTATGGGAGGCCTCTGCAAACACCATGGCCAGCAATGTCAGATCTGGGTGAGCCAAGAAGGAACTCCAGTTCAACAAGACTCAGTAACCAGGGTTGGTTCAAACGTCAAGAGTCTGACACTGGACGGTTTATTTTAGGCATATTTAAGTGCAATACAATTTGAAAAGAACTTTCTTGGTGTAACACAATCCCATGTGCACAAGAGGGCATTGTGACATGGAATTCTTCTCAAAGTCCATGTCACATTTTCTACCAAGAACAGTTGTATACATAGGCTACATGTGTTATCTTAAGGGCCTAGGGGAGGATCTCATGTGCTCTTGATCATGCAGATAGCACAAAGGTCATCTGCACTATCAACCACCTCCAGTCCTGTTCGTGGGAGTCTTGGGGAACCCCTGGCCATATGGATACTGCAGGGGTCACCTAGGCTATTAGCCACTCCATTCCCAGCCTTCTGTAACAGATTATACATCTCACAACCCTGTATGTTTAACATCCCTGGTTTCCCTCAAGCTTATCTGTGAGCATGAGGACCTTTGTGCTCAAGCAGCTTGGAATTCCAGCACTGGGAAGACGGAGACAGGCAGATACCTTAGGGTTCCAGGCCAGGAACAGACGCTGTCTCAATAAAAAGTGCATGGCATCTGAGGAACAACACTAGATGTTGTCCGCTGGCCTCCACACAGTGCACCAACACATTCACACACAACCATTTTATTAAATTACTTCTAAACTTATTTATGTAGATTTGGTGACGACACCGTGGTAGTCTTCTTATTGTCACCTGCAATTTTATTTTATACTCCTAGCATCAACAATAAACCTTCGCAATCTACTGCTTGGTGAGCTTAAACATTAGCAGACAACTTCTAAGACTTCCATACTTGTCTCTGTTGTACACTTCCATGATTATTTCTCAATACTTGACCATATAAACACTCCACTCTGCTGCCCTCTGCCTGCCTGCCCTTACCGCTCCTTGCCTGTCCCTGCGCCCCGCCCCCACGCACCCACACAATCATGTATGTTTCTACCAGCTAGAATTCTCTTTTCCTTCACTTTCCGGCATAAAGCTCGCTTATCTTTCAAAGTTCTGTCTCTTCTAAAAACTCTTGTGTGGTCACCAAATTCAAGGAACTGAGGTGGGTTTATTTGCAACCTATTACCTGTTCCCTCTCCCAAATTCATAAATCCACTGCAATGTCTTTTAAGCAGGAAAGGCTTACTCATAGCAGACACAAAATGAGCACAGATTGTCCAATCCATGCAGAGAGATACATCTTACCCAGACATAAAACATCTGAATATTTTAAAAGGTTTAAAAAAAAGTTTAGATGAAGTTCACATAACCTAAAATCCATCATTTTAATCATGTTGTACAACCACGATCAGTATGACTATCCACTTCCAGAGTATTCCCATCACACCAACAAAACAACAGATATTTATATTTCTTCCATTTTTCTCTTCCCAAGCCCTGCAAACCACCAATCTACATTCCAAGAGAAATTGGTTTTTCTAGTCTAGATGCCACCTATAAAAGAAATAATATACTGTACTGAGTTCTATATCTACCTTCTTTCATATAGTACAGTCATCCATGTTGAGACATGTGTGTGTTTCATTCCCTTTTTATGGCTGAAGAATATTCCAGTGCATCTATATTGTCTCTGAACTTCCACTGATGGGCATGTGGGTTGTTTCTATCCATCAAAATAATTTGGACTATTTTAAATAATGCTTCCATGAATGTGTATACACAAGTCTTTCTTGGAGTGCCTGTTTTAAATTCACTGTTACCTTGGAAGAACATTGTCAGTTATTAACAACTTTTAATCCTACAGTCAAGATAATGTTTCTTATAACAAAATACTATAATTAAATATACATGCTCATTAGTAAGTTTGACTATTTATGTACTCTAGAATCTTTTAAGATTCCTTATAGTTTGCATTTCTATCAGAGACTACACATTTTAAATTCTATGCTAATGAGCAGAATCTGATTAAAGCCCTTGAATGAGTCACCCATTTGAAGCATAAGCAGATCTTAATTCCTGGATGTGTGCATTCTTCTTCCCTGATCTCATATGACCTGGTGTTGAATCACGATGAGGGTAGGTATTGGATGCTTACTGTGTACTCACCACTGTGCAACATGCAACTGGGGGGCATGCTATTATCACATCACAGGTCATGAGCAGGTGCTCGGAGAGTTGGCCGTTTGCTCAAAGTCACATAGCTTTAGGAATAGAGACTGAATCTCAGACTAGATTGCCACATTTCCTACAGTAAGTGACAAGAGCAGGAGCAGACCAAGACCATCAGAATCTTGTCTTTTTATCCCACAACTGTAACCATATGTTTGCATAAATCAATATTTAACTTTTAACATTGATGTCCAAAATGAAGAATACAAAATAGAATCTCAGGTCTCTCACAGAGGGGATACTTATGTCCAAGTCAAGGGGCCAAACTCTCCCTTGGAAAATAAATCACCTCTATTTTTTTCCAGCTGAATCTATCATCCCATATTAGAAATACAGAGTTGGATGTCCCACAAATGCAGTGACTCATTCTGGTACGATCTAGAGAGGCCAACACTGATAGACAACAGAAAACAGAAGGAGAGACTGCTGAGGGTCAGGAAGTGATAGCTGCCCTGCTGCCCTCCTCATCCACTAACACTGTGGACTTTAGCTAGGACAGGTGAGAGGGAAGAAGTAGAAACATGCCTATCCCTGTATGCTCCTCTGAAAAAAGAGGCGTGTGCGCGTGCGTGCGTGCGTGAGTGCGTGAGTGCGTGAGTACGCGTGCGTGTGCGTGTGCGTGTGCGTGTGCGTGTGCGTGTGCGTGTGTGTGTGTGTGTGTGTGTGTGTGTCCTGGAAGCATTCCAATAGCAAAATTTAGGACAATGGTCATCTGATAAGTCAGAAAAACAACCATGATTCATGCCATCCTTTCCTACTTTTCATGGCAGATTGACAGACAGTAGATGGTTAGGAATAGACAACAGAACTGTGTGGCCATCTTGAGTTTAGATTCTAAAGAATGAAGCTCTGCTAACATGTTGACCTCTCAGGTACTAGATTTGCTGCTTAGATGAACATAATGTCTGGATGGACCCATGGTTTTATACCTTGGCTCTTCCTGTTACGAGAGGGTTAACTCCAAGATATTAAAATTCTGCCCACCCAGTACTGCAGGATCCACAGCATGAGGCAATTGGAGTTCCCAGAGTTTACCACTTCCTATCACTTCTAGAATCTAATTCCACAGTAAACATGGGACTTTAATTTCTTAACTTCCCACCAAGTATAGAAAAAAATGCACCAAAAAGGGGGCAAACACATCAAAATGTAACTGCTCGAGGATTTCTGGCAAGCTGAACACATCCATACAAGCAGGAGCTGACTGAACCTAAGTCCTCAGTGGGCAGCCCATTGATTCTGATAGAAAACTAAGTCTCAACAAGCATCCCATGAAAACTAAGTCTCAACAAGCATCCTGTCCCTGAAGCAGCGTAAGAATTAAATGTGCCACATGGGACATGGACAACAACAAAATGAATTGCTAACTTAACCAAGAACTAAAACAAAAGACCACGTGTAACAAACAACGAAGAGACAGCATGCAATTTCTCCGTTGTTTTCAACAAACACTCCACCTTTATGTAACTTCAAGTATAGTACTGGTAGTCTTCCCTCTGAGAACTGAGGAGGGAACCTCTCTCTACCTCACACAAACAGAGCCGAAGAGCCAGCCTAATGACAATGAGCTGAAAAATAATTAACTTATCAGGCTAGTGTTGAACATGATCATTCTGCTCTGTGAGGTTTCCCCCTCACTGTCTCTGCTTTGAAGGCATACATATCACTGGCAAAAACCAAAGTCCCGTTTAGTAAAGGATAAACACACTACAGGAGAGAGGAGAGTGGAAAGCTAATGAAAACAGAGATACTTGACTCTCCGCTGCCCACTTGCCTCTTCTTCTTTAATGGATTTGCAACGATAATCTATACTTAGGTCCAAATACAGACTTAATTAGGAGCCCTAAGTGACTTGAAGTAAGTCGTGTATTGCCCTCTCCCGGGGACCGCTCTACTTAAGGCAAATGCTGCCAGCCAGGAAACCTCTCATCTCAGAAGAGAAAGGATTCCTACTGGCCCAAGGCACCAACTGCCTGAACACTCCATACAAATGCGCTCTCTAGAACCCATTACAGGCTTTCCTCCTTCCTCTTCCCTCAGGTCTATATTCTTTGCCTAATTGAAAAGAAAAAAATTAAGAAAGACTCAAGAAGAATAGCTACCCACAAATATGCAGAGGAACTAGGGACAGAGTGTTCTTTTGAAAGAAACCCAGAGGCAAAGTCTGGATGAATGACATACTTTTCGTAAAGGGGGTAATTGGGCTAAAAGAACAACACTATTGGAAAGTCTGCGACCTTTGAAAAGATGTGACCTTGAATTTGAATCCTCTTCTGACCCAAAGAATGTATCGGGTTGTTGCTCTCACAATTAGATCTTTACAGGAAGTTTGTAACCCTTTCTATCCAGCATTGGAATCCTATACTGGGAGTTGGGAGTGAGGGATGGTATCTAAATAGCATCATAGCTTCCCAAACATATCAGTAACTGTCTGGTATTAATTTAATTTATTAATTTAATTAATTAATTATATTTTGAACTCAAAAAGTAACTCTCAAATGCAAGACCAATTTGGATGGGAATTATTAACACTTCAGACACAATAATGATCATTGCCCAAGAAATTTTTCTCTAAGACATTAAGCCGTAATCCAGGGAGGTTTTTGAGATCTGACACTTGCAGTGGTGGTGGTAGTGGTGGTGCTGGTGCTGGTGGGTGGTGAGTGGTAGTAGTGGTGATGGTGGGTAATGGATGGTGGTAGTGGGTGGTGGTGGTAGTGGTGGGTGGTGGTGGTGGTAGTGGTGGTGGTGGTGGTGGGTGGGTGGTGGTGGTAGTGGTGGGTGGGTGGTGGTGGTAGTGGTGGTGGGTGTGGGGTAGTGGTGGTGATGGTTGATAAATAACCCCAGGCTGGTCTGAAACTCACTGTGGGCCTGAAGATGACCTGGAACTCCTGAGTGCTGGGATTACAGGCCTGTGTCACCATGCCCAGTGTGTGTGATGATGAGGGTTGAGCCCAGGTCTTTGTTCATTCTAGGCAAGCATTCTATCAACCCCTAACCCAGATATCTGGCCTTGATGTACCTGGAGAAAGAAGCTAAAAACATATGTCTTTGCCTATCATGGGGGGAAATCTTTGGGGCTTCTAAAATAAACAATAACAATTCTAGGATCAGATAAACCAGTGAGGCAATTGTAGAAAACAATTCTTTCTCCGTCAAAGACACGCTGGAGTTCCAACAGTTTTATGTCTTCCTTGTGCCGCGTCTGCAGCTTCAAGCAGCAGATGAATGGGTCTTCCACAGAATTCCATTTTCCCTTCCCAAACCCTACCCCTGACACATTGCTGCAAGCAGTTTAACTGTGGAAGGCCTTGACCTCTTTTCTTTGTCTCTCTGATTTAAGTGTGTCTGCTTCCTCGGGGCTACCAAGCTTCATCGGACAGCAAGCCAGAGCCGAGAGGAACATCAGCCAACCCCCAAACAATGGGTGTCTTTCTCTGTTTGTCACATGAGCAGCGTTGTATTACAGCCATTGTCCCTCCAAGCAGGGAGGGACAGAACAGCTTCTCACAGGCCAGCTATTCCCCATGACCCACTCCGGCCATCACCAAAATTAAAACTCGAAAGGAAAAAAAAATAGACATGCCGTTTGAATGGGGCACTGTAACCCCAAACAAGAATTCTACTGCACCCCCGGACCATCTGCAGCATCCTGCCTTGCCAAAAATGCACATTCCCAGGTCCAGCACACCTACCAGATTGAAATCCAGAGGGCCATCGGTATCTGCAGGTTGTTCACAAACCTCTGAAGTTAAGGAACTTGGGCGAGTAGATGTGTCGAGTGTTCCCAACCTCACCAATGGCATTTGTACATCTGTTTAAGGGGTGAGCTAGAGGCAAGATGATATTGGCAATGTAAAGAGGGCTTTACATTGAATGCTATGCCGAGGTTATACATCTCAGTTTAGACACAAAATATGTCAAGATGAGGGCACCGAAGAACATGGAAAAGGAGACAGGGATGGTCCAAACACCAATGGCTGTCCAGAAGATAACAGGAATTTTAGAGGAAGAGTGGATGGAGTGTGCTAGAGCAGACCACAGAGGCTGAGGCCATCAGAAAGCGACAGACCAGGACAGCTTCCGATGTCAGAATGGACCAAAGCAAACCACTACAACCACTATGACCGCCAACACCACCACCAATAACAACAACACAAGCGTGTTGGGCTGGCGTGCAGCTCAGGGGCAGAGTGACTGTCTAGCATAATACACACATCGAGTTTGCGCTCCAGCTACACACACACACACACACACACACACACACACACACACACAAATGTTTAAACTTCTATTGAATTTTTTTAGTATGTGTGTGGGTTTGTATACCTGCTTGGTAGGAATACATTTCGCCAATCCCTCAAGAAAATTTTACAAAGATTATCTTTAATATTTTGTTTTAAATATTAAAATGCAAACTTTTTTTCACAATCCCA